>NC_141614.1:8970484-9277984 GCF_047967505.1 Dipteris shenzhenensis | reverse complement strand
ACATGAGGTCACTAAAAAGGGTCATAGCCCGTATGAGACAATATATGATGATATTATGGAGTTCTCCATGCAAGGAGAAGTCCTCCTCCTAGGTGACTTCAATGCACGTACAGGGAACAGATAGGTGGAATTGCTTCATTTTGAGTCAGACCCCCTCAAAGTGGACCCAATGGAGCTTGAGATAATGAGACATTTGGAGGATGCACCACATGTGACAAGATATGGGAGACACCTACTAGAGATGGACGCAGTATACAATTTGATCATATATAACGATCTTCAGCAATGGCCTTTATTTGAAGGGCTTACTTGCTTCCAATATGGCGCGAACACTAGAATTGTGAACTAATTACTAGATTCCCCAAATTTTGTGACATGGGTACATTACTTATAGACCCCCCCACTTGGCAAAACAAACTCATACCTGACATATAGCATCTCGAATGCACCACCAAACATAGGGATGTGATCCCCTTGCCCCCACCCAGGTTCAGGTACACTTTGATCATGCTCTTGATGTGGTATACATGAGCCGCTTGTCCCATGGGCTAGTGACCCCATTTGGAAATGATGTAGACCTTGCCCATTCCTCAAACACACTTGTATCAGTGACCCATGATGTTGCCATCAGATCATTCCCCATGACCCGATCTATAGTACACCTTTCAGCTGGGAAGATGCCCCAAAATTCATGGTTTGATGATGAGTGTCAAGAGATGAGATCTCATCTCATACAGAAGCAAACTTTGGGACACTTGACAAGCTCTGAGTCACAATCTACCTCACAACATCTAACACAATGGAAGAGGTGATGATATAGACCTCACCACCCCTTAAATGGTGGATGCATTCTTGGCTGATCTGCTACAGCTTGCTGGATGCATTCTTGGCTAATCTGCTACAGCTTGTGGACGCACTTCTCTCTTATCTTTTCTAGTGCTAGAAGACACTCCTAAGAAGCTCTCTCCTACTAGAGTTTGTTGTCCGCTTCTCATCCTACTTCTGGAGATGTGAAACATGCTCTTTTTGTTGGCTGAATTCTCATCTTCCCTTTCTATTCTCTGCTATAGCTATTCTTACTAAGTTCCTGTTAGGTTGGATGCCCTGCCGTTGGCCCGGGAGAGGATCATGACAAAATATGAAGAGGGGAGAGGAGAAGAGTGGAGATGAGGAGAGAGGGCACAGCTAGAGAGCACACCACAAATGACTAACTGTACACTAGATTTAGTTGAAAAAATTGAATATATACAAACCCTTTTAGGGTTAGGGTTAGGGGATCTAACCCTTTCCTTTATAGCTCTCTATAAGGTTAGTGCTATGCACATATGATCACGTGATGGTGCTATGCACACATGATCACATGATGTTGAGCGTGAACTCTCAACACCTTCCCTCAAGATCAACATCATGAAGTAGGCCTTCCCTCAAGATGATGGTTCTGGGGAATCGAAGAAGGACTGAGCATTACATTCCATCACACCCCTTTAATGGGAATGTCCTTCCTCTGCGTCAAACCAAGAGCTAGTCGGTGTTTCTCGAGTAGCTCTTTACCGAGTGGTTTGGTAAAGATGTCTGCAACATTTTCGTTGCTATCACAATGCTACAGAGTGATGTCACCAAGTAACACTCTTTCTCTGATGAAGTGCTCTCTGACATCAATGTGCTTTGTCCTGGAGTGATATAGTGGATTTTTGGCCAATGCTTGAGCCGATTGATTATCACAGTATATTGTTGTTGGCTTTGACTCATCAAAGTAATCTATTTCTGACAATAGTCTTCTGAGCCATATAGCCTCACATGCACCTGTAGTGAGTGCTCTATATTCTGCTTCAGTCGAAGACAAAGAAACAGTTGGTTGTTTGTTTGACAACCATGATATAGCACCTTGACCACGGAAAAATGCATATCCCTGTGTCAATCTCCTGGTCTCATGATCTCCGGCATAGTCACTGTCACAGTATCCATGCAACCGTGGATGACTTCCTCTGTATTCTATCCCAAACTGTCTTGTTCCTCTAATGTATCTCAAGACTCTTTTGGCTGCATTCCAGTGAGACTGTTTTGGATTTGCCATAAACTGTGCTAGTGAGCTTACTGCATAACAAATATCTGGCCGTGTGATTGTCAGATATATAAGAGATCCCCGATGAGTTGCCTGTAGTATCTGTCATTGACTGTAGGCTTTTCTGAATCTTTAGTAAGTTTCAAACTCTGTTCCATGGGAGTGGCTGCAATCTTGCAATTTGCCATATGAAACTTCTTCAGGAGACTATCAACATACTTGAGCTGACTCATGAATGTGTTATCTGAATCTCTCCAAAACTCAATTCCAAGACAATAGTGCATAAGTCCAAGATCTTTCATGTCGAACTCTGTAGATAAGTCTTGTTTTAGTTTTCTGATGAAGCTATCCTTGCTTCCTGTCACAGTCACGTCATCTACGTACAAAAGTGCAATAGTAATGTCTTCCCCTTGAACTTTGTAGTAGAGAGTATGATCTGCATTGGATTTCATGTATCCCAAATCAGCAAAATACTTGTCAATTCTACTGTACCAACTTCTGGGTGCTTGTTTTAAGCCGTAGACTCAGTGAATGCTTCTTGCAACCCTCTCGTGCCCTTGAAGAAAAGGGAGGCACTCGTAGAATTGGGATGGACAGCTTTGGAGGTGAGATCTCATCTAGGCAGCTGAATTTTGAGGAAGATGGGAATGAAGGCAGCAACAATGATGATCATGAAACCAACCAAACAAGGAGTGATAAGGGAGTTCTAGCTTGGGGAAGATGGAGAGGGGCAAGGATGCAGCAAAGGGGACAAAATAGGAAATTTTTACACAAATCATTTGTTCCAGCATTCCGTTGATAAGTCACCCCAGAGAAGATGGGTTGGCAAGTCAGCTCACTAGATTTGGAAGAATGAAATTAGGTGAGATCTCAAGTAGAATTCCTTTGATTAGGGTCACTTTTCTTGAGATGGCAAACCTTTTTCTCCTTTCCTGGTTCAACATAACCTGCAAGTTGTTGCATGTAGACTTCCTTGTCTAAATAACCATTGAGAAATGCATTCTTGACATCGAGCTGATACACATTCCATTTACTGAGTGTCGCTAGTGATATCAAGAACCGTATGGAATCCATCTTTGCTACTGGAGCATAAGTCTCATCATAGTCTTGACGATATTGTTGTGGAAATCCTTTTGCAACTAATCTGGCTTTATATCTCTGAATACTGCCATCTGGATTGTACTTCACTTTGTATACCCATTTATTTGCTATGGCCTTCTTTCCTAGTGGAAAGTCGCATAATTCCCAAGTGTTATTCTTATACAAAGCATCCATTTCTTCATTCATAGCAGTTTGCCATTCTGGCTTATCTATTGCGTCTTCGAAGTACACTAGCTCTTCTGTAGCCATGATGGTAGTCATAAGAGCATAGTTGGTGGTTTCCACCTGAATTGCTTTGCCTTTCTGAGCATATGTCAATCTGCTGGCTGGTGGTCTGCTTTCCCTAGTAGACCGTCTGAGTTGCTGAGGCTTTGCTTGGGGTGTTGCTGGCAATTCTTGCTCTTCTTCATCAACCTGTTCTATAGATGACTGTGAAGTCGATGCTTCTATCTCCTGTGTAGGTGAGGCTTTCCATTCTGATTCCTCATCAAAGATTACATCTTTGGAGATAATGACTTTGTGGTTGATGGGATCATACAATTTGTATGCTTTGCTTTCTTCACTGTAGCCAACCATGATGCATTTGCATGACTTTGCATCCAATTTCCTGCGATGATCATCATGTATGTGGGCATATGCTATGCAACCAAATATGCGGAGATGCCCAATGCGTGGCTTGTGTCCAGTGAATGCTTCATGAGGAGTCATACCTTGTATCGGTTCGGTAGGAAGCCGATTAAGCAAGTAGTTTGTTGTAGCTATTGCTTCTGCCCAATACTGATTTGGAAGATGCTTTTCACAAAGCATTGCTCTAGCACTATTTGCTAAAGTCCCATTCTTCCTTTCAGCTATTGCATTCTGCTAAGGAGTATCTGCACATGTGAATTGTCTTCGTATGCCGTGATTTTTGCAAAAGTTCATGAATGCTGAAGACATGTATTCACCTCCTCTATCTGATCTCATGACCTTGATCTTTCTACCTGTCTGGTTTTCTACCATGGCTTTGAATTCTTGAAATCTGGAAAACACTTCAGATTTCTCTTTCAGAAAGTAGACCCAACAATATATGTTGTAGTCGTCGATGAAGGTCAAGTAATAAAGTGAACCATTGATGCTGTGGGTCTAGGCATAACCCCATACATCTGTATGTATCAAATCAAGAATACCTCGTGCACGAGAGGTACTTCTAACAAAGTTGGTTCGCTTTTGTTTGCCGAAACAGCATGCTTCGCAAACCTTTCCAAGAAACTGTAGCTTCGGAATCCCAATTGCCATATTATGATCCCTGAGATCTAACAAGTACTTGAAATTGACATGACCATATCTCTTGTGCCATTTTGCAGATAGTGGCATCTGTTGCATTTGAGCTGACATGGCATGCTTATCTGGTACTGTAGCTAGCATTCTGTATAAGCGTCCTTCCTTGACACCTTTTGCTACTAGCTGACATCTTTTGGACTTGTCTCTGATAGTGCATTCATCACCATCGAAGATGACTTTGTAGTTGTGTTCCATCATTTCACCTACTGACAAAAGGTTCTTGCTGAGCTTCGGAACATAGAGCACATCTTTGACTAATCCTTTTGTACTAGTGAAATTGTTCATAGGGATAACACCTGTATTGTCTGCTATGTAGATGACATTTTTATGTCCTTCTAATGGTTTCATCTCTGTGAACCATTCCTGATGATTTGTCATATGAGATGATGCACTGCTGTCGATGTACCAAGGATCCTGTTCCACTTGGTCGACTTGATAACTGTAATCCTCTTTGGGATTGAAATCAGTGTCTAGGTGCATTGTATCAGTCTAATGCAATTCCTCACTTGCAAGAAACATATTTCCATGTTCATTTGCAAAATGACTGTGACTGGAATGTCCACCACGATGATTTCCTCTTCCTCGGGAATTCCCTCGATTACTTCTGGATTGACCACCTTGGTCGTACTGCTTCTTGCGGCAATCTCTTTCATAGTGTCCAAACTTGTGACAGTAGTTGCACTGAATGTTTGACACATTGGTGGATGCATTCCCTCATCCTTGAAATCTTCCTCGGTTGGAATGATTTCCTCTTTGTAGATTCTGATGTTGCTGAGGATGATGCTGATTCTCTGACTTTGATTTTGTTGATGATGACCACTTTTCTAGTATGATCTACCTCTATTTCTGCCTTTGCCTCTGCTTCTGTCTGAAGCTGTGAATGCCTGATCATTAGAATGACCTTTACATGCTTGAATTCCTGAGTCCTAAGTTCTTCACCAAGTAGAACTGATTGAAGTTCTTCCAGTGTTGGAATTTGCCAGATGGCAATACTCTGGACTAGATTCTCGTATCCCTCTCCTAGTCCATTCAGGATTACTTGAACCATTTCTGCGGGATTCATAGTCTCTCCTGCTGCTGCAAGTTGATTGTTGTAGTCTTGAATGCGGAGTACATAAGCATGACCGGTTTCACTGCTGTTGCGGAAACTCTGGTTTCTTAAGGTGAGAATCCTGGATGTGTTCTTGGACTCCCCATGCTTCTTTTGATGTCTTGACTATGTTGAGTTGTCCTAGCATGACATCTTGCACATTCTGCTTGATCAAGTGATAGGCATACTTGTCTTTCTTATCCCATTCTGCTTGAGCTCTCGGGCAATGGTAGGATCTACTATTGGTGCAGAAACTGTTTGTGTAGATGTAGATCCCGATGTAGATCCCGTTGCTGGTGCTGTGACAACAGATGGAGTAGAGCTACTGGTAGCTGGATCGGCCAATGGTCTAGGTGTAGACCCATCGACATACTCCCATTTGTCCTGAAGCACAAGAATGGTCTCCATTTGGTATTTCCATGTACCGTAATTGGAGTTGTCTAACTTAGCAGATGCCTCCAGATTGAGGTTGCTAGTCGACATGGTGCAAGAAATGTACTCAAAAAGTGTCCTAAAAATCTTTGCATGAATCAACTGCAAATACACTGAAGATGCCAAGTGAAATCTCTGAACCGTCGGTGAAGATAGAATTGCAGTATATAAAATCTGATCTGAATTACAAGGCTTGTGGCAATGATGCCGGAAATAGCCAAGAGGCTTTACAAGGCTGAAAAAGATGTGCACGATGCCGTGAGATAGCCAACTAGGCTTTACAATGGTGGCATGTGTGTGTGAAATCAAATGTTATCTACCCACTGAATCAATATGCAATGCCTCTGAACTCTGAAGTATGCTCACTGAACTGATGAATGTAAGGTTTCAGGTAATGTAATGATGTGAAACCGTATGTGAGCATATGGACTAACTCTGAGTAGGTACTAGTCGAGAATTTCGGGCATGGCTTAGATTGGCAACTTCGGGAATTCAAAGCGTCCCCTCTATGGCGATCTAGTCTACTCTAAAGAACAGCAAATAATTCCTTTTCTTTTGTTCTTTTTAAGTGCTGGGTCAGATGCGTCGATGTAGAGGCAAATGTGCGTGAAGGAAGTGGTTTTGTCGGCGAGGCTCAAATGTGAGTGTAACTTGCACTGAAATGTGCGCGTGATGTGACGAGTGTGTAGAGCACAAAAAAAACGAGCGACTTTCCTTTTTGGAGCGCCCTCAAATTCTTCCTGGATCAAGAGATACGACTTGATCTAGGTGGAGGGGCAAAAGGAGTGCAAATGTGCTTAATGAAGATGCGTCAGTGTGAGTCACATGCAGTGATGATGTGGCACTGTGCCTAGCAAGAGGTGTGCCTGTGAAGCTCTATGCTGAGGTGGCATGAGTGTGCACATGCAGTGTGTGCACAGTGTGCCTGGCAAGGGACTGTGCCTGTAGAGGGTCAGTGCTAACTGGATTGCTAAGGTGGCAGTGCTGAGGTGGCACTACTGAGGTGGCAGAGGTAATGTGGCAGTGATGATGTGGCTTGATGATGTGGCCTGATGATGTGGCCGGATGATGTGTCAGCTAAGCTGGGCTGCTTATGTGGCATTGATGACATGGCAGTTGAGCTAGGTTGTTGATGTGGCAGTTGAATATAAGATGATGATGTGGTAGTCGGTTGCCACATGTCCTTTGGCTGACCACACCTCAATGTGTGGTGAGGTTGAGGATAAGGGATATCCTCCCTCGCTACCACGTGGTGCTATGAGGGCGACCAAAATCTGTCGAAGATTCCGTTGATTCTACTGATGGAGGTTCACGGTCGACGATGCTTGGAGGTCGGCTGTAGTTCAAGCGGCGTTGTTGGAGCCAATGGCCTTGGAGCTCTTTGCATGAAGAGCTGGCTGGCGTCGGCGTTGAAGCGGGCACTTCTATATAGGAGCCTGCGACTATGGAGTTGAGCAGCTATGGAGCCGCTGGGAGTCGAGGCTCTATAGATGAGCGCTGTTGAAGAGGGAGCCTGTGCGCTCTGTGAGCTCAAAGGATCCTATCAATTTTGCTGGCGATGGAGCCGTAGGTCAGCTAGGTCGGGCGCGCTTGCAGGTTTAGGAGGCCCATATGACGGTCTACGTCTGATTCTGAGAGGCGGAGATGTTATGTTGGAGCGGCATTCGACTCTTGAAGTGAGGGAGCTCTGAAGGTGGTCGTTCAATGGACACCTGCTATTTATCCGTGTCGATGAAGCTTTGGAGAGTGGTAGAGCCGTCGCTGGAGTAGCGCCTATTGTCAGCCGTCGTGAGTGCCTTATGAAGGCTGAGGGAAGCTTGTAGGTGCGCTGTGAGGTCGAATGCGCTGGCGCTGGCTATTCTTCGTTGCCGCTCGGGAGTCCGTGGAAGGTGAGCTAGGCGCTGTAGATCTAGTTGGCTTGCTGTAGTTTGTTGGCTATGAGTAGGAGGCAGCCGTTGCACTGTAGAGTTCTTCTCAAATTGCGGTTGGAGTCACTGTTGTAGAAGCTTGCCTAGCATCACCTTTGTTGCAGTTGGCTACAGAAGTCGTTGGAACATGCGCGTTGCCTTGCTTGTGGTAGCAGTTGGAGAGCCAAACTGTGTAGGAGTAGCTTGCTTTGTAGCTGACTTGAAGGAGCTCGTAATGATGGAGCTCTCACAAAGATCTTTTTCCCTAAGTTCTCTCAGGAACAAAAGACTCTCACTTGAATTCTTATGAGTATCTCTATCAACCAAACATCTCACAATGGAACTTTCTCTCAAAGGATCTCTCTCTCACACACAATGAAATCTCTCAAAGAACTCACTAAAACTCTCAAAGAAGATCACTCTCTCACAGAAGAAGGATTAGAAACTCAAAGAGAATACCTCTCATGGACGGAATTCTCTATCACTCAACGGAAGTGAAAGAACACTCAATCTCACAATCTCTCTCACTCTTACAAGAAGGATGGTGCCTCAGCGGAAGGCAGAACCATGCTCTGATACCATGACAAAATATGAAGAGGGGAGAGGAGAAGAGTGGAGATGAGGAGAGAGGGCACAGCTAGAGAGCACACCACAAATGACTAACTGTACACTAGATTTAGTTGAAAAAATAGAATATATACAAACCCTTTTAGGGTTAGGGTTAGGGGATCTAACCCTTTCCTTTATAGCACTCTATAAGGTTAGTGCTATGCACATATGATCACGTGATGGTGCTATGCACACATGATCACATGATGTTGAGCGTGAACTCTCAACAGATCATTCCTCATGATTGGATCTATAGTACACCTTTCAGTTGAGAAGATGCCCCAAAATTCATGGTTTGATTATGAGTACCAAGAGATGAGATCTCGCCTCACAGAAGCAAACTTTGGGACACTTGACAAGCTCTGAGTCACAATGGATCTCACAATGTCTGACATGATGTAAGAGGCAAGCATTCCTCTCACATAAGATGCACGAGGTGATTCAATCTTTCTGAGGAGGTGATCCCACCTTTTCACGGGGCTCCTATCTGAGGGAAGGCCACCTATTCATCATAGACCCCAAGGTGTAGCACATATGCAACATCTCTATATGATGTCCCGACTCAGGCACCACCTGATATGTCCTCCCTTTCCAATCCCACTACATGCATTTTGTTCACGGGACAATGTGCGAGCTGCATTATGCCAACTCCACAATCGAAGAGGCCAGGACCATGAGGGGGTGCGAACTGAGCACTTTGCACATGGACAAGAGGTCTTGCCCTGATCCTAGTAGAGATTACGTTGCATTTCACACTTTCCCCCTGCTTGGAGTACCACCACCAACATGCCGATACACAAAGCAGGGATCCCATGGACACTGGGAACTACCACACTCATGGTTGGTTATACACTAGCCAAGATTTATGGGTTAGTACTAGAGAGAGAGATCAGCTCCTCCACAAACAAAACAAACAACCGACTTTGGGGCAAGCTGGGTTCCAGAGACAGCATTCCATTCTTGATCATATCTTCACTTTGTGGGCAATCATCAAGGAGGTGGGATCAAGATCCCAAAATTTCTATGCCTGCTTTTTAGACTTTCGGAAGGCCTTTAACATAATAACATGATCTCGTATGATTAGGAAACTTCAAGAGATGCAAATTTTAGAAGACATGATCTGGGAGGTGATGACTCGGTACGAGTCCATCAGAGGGAGAATGCTTGACCTTAGAGTCCTATCGGATTGGGTCGAGAGCACGATAGGAGTGAAGTACGGATGCCTCCTCTCACCAACACTATTTGGGCTCTATATTGATGAGATCACAACTTTCATTGACCGCCTAGGAGGTGAGGGATTGTTGTTGGCTGATTTGATGATACAAATACTGTTGTATACAAATGGCATAGTCCTTCAGCACAGCAATAGGCTTACAGAGACACCTAGAGGCACTAGAGGTATTCTGCACAAAGCGAGAGAGAGAGAGAGAGAGAGAGAGAGAGAGTTGACCGTCAACCTTGGCAAGACCAAGGATATGATCTTCAACACCTCATGGGCACTACTTCATCAACATAGCTTCACTTATCAAGGGGAGCCAGTGGAGATTGTGCATTCATACACCTATCTAGGAGCAGTCTTTGCAGGACCAATCTTCATGATGAGCCACGTAACCAAGACACGACTCACACAAGAACAAGGAGCTCTAGCTCAGCTAGAGCGACAATGCTTTCGAGAACACTTTCAAGACCCCCCAACGAAGCGATGGCTATTCGACGCATGTGAGCCTAACAGCCATGTACAGAGCACCTTTCGAGGGGAGTGACCTATCAACAACTTGAGTGGCAGCGATTGAAGAGGCTATACGTGATTATGGGATTCAGGATGATTCAAAGTAAGCCCTGAGTCCCCCACCAGATTGTATAGGCAAAGTTCACCCTAACTCGACTCTAGATTGGTGTCATCTTCCAAACGATCAATTACCTTCACATAGTTTGGAAGTTACCTAGGTGGAGGTTATCGAGGTTGGCACTAGAGTCATCTATATGACTAGCTAAGAGTGGGGTTAGCACGGCCTAGTACGCATGCATACCCAACTAGCCAAGGTATTTAGATGGACAATCTCTCCCCTTTCAATATAGCTTGGATGCCCCTAATCCCTTGGTTCCACGTGATGAGATCAACTGTATCCTACAGTTAGACCTACTTCATCTCCACACGTCACATAATTTTTTGTTGGGGAATAACATGTCAAGTTCTACCACGACCACATTAGGAAAAAGCGGAGCTCATTTTGGGGCCCTGTAAGAAATTCATGATTTTTTTATTTTCTTGGCTCAAAATTATTAATTTCTAGAGTGAAGCACATATTTATACGGTCGAGCATTTCATTGGAGATATAAATCGCGAAATAGATAAAGTGACATTTTGAAATTCCCACTCGAGCATTTTTTAGTGTGTCATAAATGCTATGTCTAAGGACCCAAATGGCTTTCTACTATTTTGGTGTGGAATTTGATGGCTTTGGCATCACCATTATGTCTCGAGTAGGCGAAAACCCCCAAAATGACTTTTGAATCACTAAATTTGGCCTCCCGAAGGGGTCAAAACGATCAGAATAGGCGCATGACAAGAGTGTGCTTAAGAAAGTGATTTGATAGCTTTCTTAAGCACATTTCTGTTAGGCGCCTATTTTGGTCATTTTGACCTCTCTGGAGAGACATTTATGACACACTCAAAAATGCTGGAGCAGGAACTTCAAAATGTCAGTTTATCTCTTTTGGGATTTGGTATAGCATTTATGACACACTAGAAAACAAGAGCAAGAACTTCAAAATGTCAGTGTGTCGAGCATCCCTAGAGAGAGAAAGTCTTTTTTTGAAAAAACAAAAGCATTTCCTACGTAACGTTGGCCTCTCTCTCATTGGAGGATCTCTATTTTTTAACTAACCTAAAAGGCCCCAAAATGAGCTCCGTTTTTTCCTAATGCTTCTTGAGAGTATCAAAGGATGGAATGATCATCAACCCCAATGTTTGGGAGACATGCGAGTCTCAACGCCCTGGGGACTGCCATCGAACGGATGCAAGTCTCGTCACATAAGCAAAGGATCGAGGTACGAAGAGCCATAGATACACCTAGACAGCAGCAAATCTCCAGATTATGCACGTTAGCAGACCTAGAGATAGAGGAGCATGTCTTGTGTGGCAACCCAGTTTACTAAGATCCGAGGACAATACCACGGTCTACTTTAGGAGGGAAATGATTTTGGGCCTCTCTCCCAGTTGATTCACTTCCATGACAAGGTTTGCATAGGCTTATTTTTTATGAAGATGTGACGACACAGAGACACCATTGCGTCCAATCAGACAGCAAGAGGGAACACTGCCACAAGAGATAGAGATGGATCGAGCTCAGAGACACGTCACAAATTTCTAGCATTCAAGTCTTCCCTTGAACATAGCAACGTAGAGAAGGAAGAGAGATGATATCAGGGCAACATGGGTCAATGAGAGGAGACGACCAAGAGAGACGCAACCAGAGAAGGGACCACGCACGATCCAAAGGCAGCAACCCATCACAGCTCTACTTGGAGGGGACCGCCCAAGCAAAGGTGTCACTCTCAATATGACCCATCAAATACAAAAATCACATCCCCCGCCCACAATGACAAACAACCCAACAGATATAGATATGTGATATCTTTGCAACTCACAGGGGAGCCACCATGGCACCTGGTAATGTGTTTTGACTCTGAGATTAAGTACTAGTTTTCATATTCGAGTTTTGAGTTCAGTTTAGTTAGCATAACACTCAACAAAGGGCCTTAGTGAGCCCTCTACTTCAGCCCACAGTAGGTTGTATGAGTTATCTTGGATTGTACTTTGTCTCATAGGCCCACAAGGCCTCCCAAAGATGGTAATCTACCTACCTACCTACCAATATTTATTTATTTATTTCTAGTACTCTTTTGTGGGTTATCATGGTTGTACTAGACACCTCTAGTTCTCCTGGAAGGTTGTTCTCTATCACGTTGTAATTCTATATAGTTCTACTACTACAAGGTTGTTCTCTATCACGTTGTAATTCTATTTGGTCTCATATACTCTCTCTCTCTCTCTCTCTCTCTCTCTCTCTCTCTCTCTCTCTCTCGCTCTCTCTCTCCCTCTCCCGTCCGTACCTAGTCCTCCCGTCCGTACCTAGTCCTCCCGTCCGTACTTGTCCCTCCCGTCCGTATAGCCCGTCGCCCGTCTCATGTCAATCCGTCAACTCGCCAGCCCTTTGCCTCAGCCAGCAGTTACCTCGGCTAACCCCGAGTTGGACTAAACCCCCAACCCAACCTAGGATTAGGTTAAGCTAGGGGGTTCAACAGACAACCAATTATGGACTGGCCTACCCTCTCCTCCAAGTTCCCCTCAACTCCTTCAACCTCCATCACGACTCCGGTTGCAACCATGACACCCTCTCCATATGCACGGAATTACCAACAAGAAGGCTCAAAATGGCCCATCCTTGGGCAACACGATCAATTTTTTTACCTGCAGCAGCACCCAGTTAGAGAGCTACGATTGGAACTGGCAGAAGTAAAGGCTCGACTTCACATTCTGGAAGGGCCTGGAAAGCAAGCAGTAATTGATGAGGCTATAAAATCTTGCAAGGATTCCCCCCTACCCCACAGCTAGTCTCTACAGTCAAAGATCTTATTCACATTGAAGTACAAATTGCTAAGAAGGAAGTGATTGTGGAAGTGGACACCAAAGCAAGCAAGTATTCAAGCAGAGATTAAAGAACACGAAGCTAGATGTGATAATGCGTTGAAGATTAGACTAGGGGGATTCCCAGAAGATTGGTACAAACAGGACACATATAGTGAAATATTGACAAAGATCAAAGCAAGCTTGCCCAACATTGAATGGGTGGATGATGATGAGTAGGATGATGACAGTTCCAAGCCAGCTTCTATTATGCACTATAAAGATCATGCAGTCCTTACACTGAAGTCAAAAGATATGCGGATCAAGCTTTTTCAACAATCTTACAAGTTGAAGGGTACCAAAGTATGGATAGTAGAGGAGCTTACACAAACTCAACTCAAGAATAAGGCAGCTAAATTAGCTAAAGTCAAGGCTGCCAAAAAGGATGGAAAATGGGCAGTTTATCATGAAGACGTAGCCCTAATCAGAGAGTTTACATCAAAACCAAAAGACTCTCAATCTTAAACTTATGTATGGTTGTTTACTCTTTCAGACTATTATGTAAATACTCTAAATAATGTTGGTTGCTTTTGCACTCCTTGGTAGCTGCCATGTGCCCTCCCTAAAGCAGATGTACTAAAGGGTTTCTTGCTGTCCCATAGACCTTTTAGTCTCCAGTGGACGTTAATAGACTTTCTGTCTTTCTCCTTGTATTCACATGAGTTTTGCTTAGGCACTAGAATACTTAGTCCCATACAGCATGGATCATCATGGGTCAAGTGAAGAGCTCATCTCACAATTCAAATATAGATGCAACATTGCACCCACACAACACAAATATCCCAAACTACGCATCCTCTATGACATGCATGAGCTGGAGACAAAGAAGCTTCCCCAAATACTACGAGATTCAAGAAACATTTCATTACTTGTTTACTTACCAATATCTAGACATGAAGTGGGTCATTGAATACCGTAATCACCAATGTGTCACACCCATTGTACATGAGGATCATCATGGGTCAGCTGAAGAGCTCATCTCACAATTCAAATATAAGCACAAGACTGCACCCACACAACACAAATATCCCAGACTACGCATCCTCTATGACATGCATGAGCTGGAGACAAAGAAGCACATACTAATGAGATTCCCCGAATACTACAAGATTCAAGAAACATTTCATTACTTGTTTACATACCAATATCTAGACATGAAGTCGGTCATTGAATACCATAATCACCAATGTGTCGCACCCGTTGTACACGAGGTCACACAACTCCGATCTTGGCTCATAAGATTCCTTGCTAGACTTGGCTCACGATAACAAGAGATCGCAAACTTCTTTATAGGAGAAGAGGATACAAGGAGTAGCAGTTGTCGAGCTCAAAGACCCGACCCTACCTCCAAAGACAGAGATTGAACACAAGCCCAAGGAACTCATACTAGGAACCCTCATTCAAGCATATCATAGACCAACACGCTCCATGACTCCTAGGTGTGGATCATGGAGCAATAGATTTCAAGCATGTTCCACAAACACAAGGACACCCCTAGTGCGACCCTCATTGAGCTTGTGCGAACCTCAAATTGCTCCTAGATGACAAGTTACACAAATAACACCCAAGACATCAAGTGTATTTCTCTTTCTAGTTTTGGTTTCTTCATGCAGTTTTTATGGGTCTGCAAGACACCTCTAACTCTCAAGCAAGGCTAGGACTTGGTCTCATAGGCCGCCTTGGCCTTTCGCGGATGTTAACAAGAACAAAGCCATAAACTACCTACTCATTATGGTGATTAGCTTGATGGCAAAGCTCTATGTCACCATCTAGGAACCAAAAAACATGTGGGCTGAAAGATAATGGGACTGGTCACAAGAATGAACGTTGTATTGCTGTTTTCTAGACTTCAAGAAGTCCCTTGACACATTGCTAAGACAAAAATTGGGATGAGGATAACAAACTGAATATTCCCAAAGAGCTGAGAGACAATACTCAACATCTCGTCCTGTTTACCCCTCAAGCAAAGGTGATCTACAAAGCCCAAATATCTCAATGTAATGGTTAGCACCTTGTTCACTTACATACACACTAGCTAGAGCACATTTGAGATAGGTACATTTCAAGTTATGTATGTGAAGTTATGAGTCTAGCAACCAAAGACTACATTTCTTCTAGGACTACATTTCTTCTGTAATTAATTATGTTAATAGATATAGGAGTCATGGGCCAAAAAATGTTAAAATGATAAACCAATTATGTAAATGTTATTTTGATCTACAATAATTAATTAACTATTAACGTTGAAATTTAGTAAATTAAGAAGCCATCTTTTTAGTTTTAGGTTTTCTACTTTCCACATCACTAGCTTTACTTTGCTTTCTACTCTTAGGTTAGGATTTTCTCTTCAACGCACGAATTCTCTCCTTCTGAAATTTGACTTCTGGCATGTTCATGCTCCTTGCAAACTCCCTCGACCCTTTACTCTCTTGCTTCCTCCCTCCTAGATCTGGAAGTCATTCAAAATGACTCCTCATCAATTCCGACTCAAGCAAGAGCAACTTTGAGCTTTCCTAAGCCCTGCACAAAGTTTCCCACAGCTAAAGGAGGAGCTTGACAATGAATTGCAGCAACATACCTCCTGCCAAGCATCCTGCATGCTGCTTGTTGCTCAGCATTGACCTTAATCTCTATCGATTGCTCCTTGTAATTGCAATTTGAACAAGCCAAATTGTGATACATATACAAGCTGTTTGCCAGATATTTACAAAAATTTCTACCTGTGTGAGCATCTAAGGTAAATCTACTTGTTTGAAACATAATCCAGCATGTTCTAATGGTTCTAAGTATGGTTTGATTGTACATGTTTATAACTAGAACTACGAACTGAGTAATACATGGAACTTTTGTATTTCAGAGCCTAGAGATAGATTGGCACCCATGCAATGAACATATTACTCTCAGTCTCGGTTTTTGCTAGCATTAGGCTGAATATCTGGGCCTCTTCTACACCTTGACATACCCACGGACAATTAATGGCTACTTGCTTATTTTGGCCACATAGTTTGGGAGAATCATTGTTAACCATTGGATATTTATGTTATTGAAGCCTTGCATCATTGGAACTTAGAAATACACCGAGGATTACCCTTGGTAGAGATGTACCTCATTCACCATCAGGACCGGAGTCTCTCTTTATAAAATCTATCCTTTGTGCAGATTCTGAATGACATGCATGTCAATGTTAATTTCAGTTTCCATGGCTATTTGAAATTCTAAGTTTATTAAGTAATTCCCTTAAACTTGATATTCCACACTACACACAAAGCAATAGATGGAATGGAGGGTACCAATACCTCAAGGCCTAGGTCTCCCAAACACAATAGCTACCATTGAGGTCATAACACAATTAGACAAGGCATAGCAGTGACATCAGAGTTCTCTTCTATGTATCAGTATCGTAATGATCATGGCCCTTTTTGTATTCATCATATCGGTGTTGATGCCCGTTTAGAGGCTCCACCCCTTCAGCACATTGTATCAGTTTTTTTCAGTCTCATAGACACTTCAGTCTTTCAAAGACTTTTTATACCTTTGTACAACTCGAATATATCCAATCGTACAAATTTAGAAATTTTGATTTTACAGCAGAAAAATTAAACAATTACACAGGCAAGCTAAAATGATGAAGAGCACATCAGTCAACCAAACTCCAATGTATATGAATGATAAAGGGATCAAGCATAGTAATAGGATCCTCAAAATGCAGGAGCCACAAAATAAACAGCCTCATATTTTCTCAAAGTAAGCCGAGCAGAAGAACAGTAATCACAACAGCCGTGGGATCAAATTTGAACAGCTCACAAGAGCACCCCATTACTACAAAAATTTAATTGTCCTGTTTCCAACATTCTGATAAAGCAACCTTAAACTTCATCACAGTGCAATTGTGACCTGAGTCTTTGTACAAGTCACAAAAGCCACATCCCCTCTTCAGAAGAAGCAGTAGCTTTTTTACTTCATGGGTTCTCATAAAGCAGCTATAACTAACACATCTGGGCTGGCCATTAATCAGGGGACATCAACGAAAAGTGTGTCAAGCAGCTAATCAAGATCATTTGTTTTACTGAATTGCAAAATCCCAAAGAAAATGGACGATAAGACACACAGTTCACTCCAGAATTCAAAACAGGTTTACCACACACATAATGTAGGAAAGGCGGGTAGTGTATGCACTGCAGGCCTCTCCAAGGCTTCCAAAGATCTGGGAAAAAATAGCAACTCAGAACAGACACCAAGGGAAGACTTTTCCTTGAACCATCTTCTAGAATCACAAAGCTTGTAACTGCTGTTTCTTTCTATAAATATACAATCAACAATCACAAGCTTGCAGAAAACTTGCCTTAAAAGCGCTGCAGGTAAAGAGAAGAATATACCCTTAGCCAGAAAGTTGCTATTAATGCAGCTGACGACAGTATTATCAAACAAACCCTCAACCCAGAGGGTGCAAGTGCTGTCGAGGCAGAGCACTCTGCAGCAAAAAGTAAGATGCTACTGTCAAAATTCTGTTTGAACCTTGAAATCATTTAAATGGCCTCATTGCCAAGAGCTTAAACCAACCACCCTATTTCCCAAAATATAGCCTCCTATGTCATCACCGTCATTCCTGCAAGACTCTGCCAGACCATATGACTCTACATATCATCCAGTCATTCTAGAAAAAACAGAGGCCAAGACAAATTTCACCCAATCAGCACCCGAGGGAGAGGCCTGACCTCTGCACAAATGGGCTTTGTGATACCCATGGCACCTTGAAAAGCATCAGAACTTTTGATAACCCTTTCACTGCTCAAGACCTACATTATGCAAGACTGAATTCAAAATTCCAAAGGCACAATCAAATCCACAAGGAACATGCTGGGACTCACCAGTTTCAGGATTCTCTTTTTAAGTCACCAACATGGTCCTGTAGACTTGACAAAGACCATTTCAATGCTAGACATTATTAATATCCAGCCATGCAATTTGCCTGGGAGCACGCTTTGTGTCTTTACTCTGCGGACCCATTCAAAACCATTTTCTTGCATGTGATTCTGAAGAGGTTAGGTAGAACCTTTCAAGCATCAAGGCAGATCAGTAAAACCTTTTCAAGTTGTTCAAAACTTTGAAGCCCCTGTCATTGATGCTATCATGCTCTCCCCAGCTCGGTCTGCTGTTACGGCCACGGGTCTCGTCCATATATCTGCCCCCCTTCCCTCCGAAGGGTACACAACAAATCGACCACCTTCTACATGCAACCCTGGACTTTCCAGAGCTTTGTAGAACCTACCAGATTCATTCCGTCCTGCTTGTGACCCTGGCCTGCGTAAAGAATCAAAACTTCTCCCACTTTCATTGCGTCCAGCCCAAGACCCTGGCCTCTCAGCAGATTCATAATTTCTACCAGCTTCAACACGCCCAGCACGAGACGATGGTCTCTCAACTGACTCAAGGCTCTTAGCACTTTCAACAAGTCTGGCACATGACCCTGGCCTTTCAGAGGGGTCAAGAACTATGCTGTCAGCTCGACCTGACCGGGACCCAGGTCTATCAAAAAGCTCCAGATTCCTACCAACCTCCCCACGTCCCGATCGAGACCCTGGCCTTTCCCCAGCTTTCTGCGAGAACCTCACTTTGTCATCAAGGGTCCTGATTAGTTGCTGTAACTCTCTCTCTTTGATGCTAAGTTCTTCCTTGATCATTCTTAAATTGCCACATTCAGCATCCACAGTGTCATCAGAAACAACTCCATTCACCTTTTTGGCCCCTACTTGTACCTCCTGTTTACACAGCTCAGTAAGTTCCTTGATTTCTTCCTTTAATCGTGACTCTTCCTCTGTCTCTGACCTGCAAAAGTAACTCTCACAAATACTGTTAGCACCCTGCAAGGACAGCCGCCAAACATGCAGAAAACTAATACAGGTCTGCATGCAATGAGGTCCGTGCAAGCTTCAAATACTAATAGTGAATCCTACATAAGCCATAAATGAAAGGGAAATGATGGAAATGTTGAATACTACAAACATGATAGATATGGAGAAGCACTGCAAATACGAATCCAGAGAGCCAACATCATGGGAGACCAAAGTCATGGAAACAACAACAAATTTCATGAACAAGACTAAAGTCTTGGAAGTGAAATCAAATCTCACTTCCCACACCCGGAAAGTCAAAATATCTGTTAATCAACCGCCAAAAGCATAGTCTAGGTTCAAAGCAAATCTAACCGGTTAATCATAAAGAAGCTTTTGAGTATCAAAACCCATATTTCAACAGACATTGTTATGATTTAAGCTAGCATCTCATAATTTTCTGTGTAAGTAACCTTTCTTCCTAAAAGGGAAAGATAGTCATGTGTTCATAGGCCCAGAGTCCTAAATAAATCTGGATACTCTGGCATAACCCCACAGCATGTAATGGATCATGGCGTCCCATACCACGACATACACTACAACACGAGTTTGTGGATCTATCGCGAGCTATGATAAAGAGTAAATACAAATAGCCAACCAAAAACCACAAACTGAAAAATGCAATGAAGGGGGGAGGGGCAGAATTGGTGAAGGACCAAAGATGGCAAAAAAGGGGAAGAGGATAGGGGAGAGAGAGAGAGAGAGAGAGAGAGAGAGAGAGAGTTTTTTACTTCGTAGGAACAATCCCAAGACGCACACAGTAGGCGTATCCGAAGTCGATCCCAAGGATCGAACACACACACATGACGACACGAACCAGAGCCTCAACCACCAAGACCCACGCAGGTTTTACTAAACTTGGTGGGGAAGGATGGCTTATACACGGCGAGAGAGAGAGTTTTTTACTTCGTAGGAACAATCCCAAGACGCACACAATAGGCGTATCCGAAGTCGATCCCAAGGATCGAACACACACACACGACGACACGAACCAGAGGAAGGAGGAGAGAGAGAGAGAGATAGGAGGGAAAGGGGTAGAGGGAGAGGAAGAGAGAGAAAAGGGGTCAAGGGAAGAGAGAGAGAGAGAGAGAGTGTGTGTGTGTGTGTGTGTAAACAGCACGTAGGAGGAAGGAGGTGGGAGTAGATAGGATTAAATGTCACATCAAAAGTGTACAATAAGGGGTGGATGGGGACTTATATAGTCCCTCAGCATTTTCCACCTAAAAGACCTCTAAAGGGCCTCTAAATTGGCCCCTTTTCCCCCCTTCATTACAGCCATCCCTTCCCATAGAATTTTTCCCTCAAAATTTCACATCTTCGCTGTCCAAAAAGTGCAACAAACACCTTCCCATAGAATTTTTCCCTCAAAATTTCACATCTTCGCTGTCCAAAAAGTGCAACAAACAGCAACTACTAATCAGCCCGGTAGGAGATAGGGGTGGTCCTAAACAATGCTTTCTGGTCGCCATGAATTCTCATTCTCAAGGAGTCCCCACCACTTTATGAGATACTCTATGTAGACCTTGTTTCGGAGTACATGGTCTCTGAAACCCATGATGCGCTCCAGGACAGAGGATGTGCCCCTCTTCATCCATAGGTGGCTTCAGCAAGGACTACATGCGGCTTCAGCAAGGACACATGCGTACCCACTGTTGTGAATAACTCCTGCCAAAAATGACCCATAAATTTTGCATCTCTGTCACTGACAATTTCCTGAGGGAAGCCATGATGCTTAAAAACATGCTCAATAAATTGCCAAGCAACTTGTAATGCTGAATACCGGATCTCAGTGGGTATGAAGTAAGCCTACTTTGTCATTCTATCCATCGCCATGAAAATGCTATCCCATAGAAGGCAACCATGTGATGAAATCCATAGCTATGTGAGTCCATTTGCCTTCTGGAATAGGTAATGGCTGTAAAAGACCTGCGGGTAGTTGGCTGTCCACCTTATTCTGTTGGCAAGGCAGGCATTCAATGATATATTTAACCACATCCCACCACATGCCATCCCAAATGAAGCTTTGTTGATATTTTCATGTCTTAGTGATACCCACATGTCTTGCCATAGGAGATGAGTGCATTTCATGAAAAACCGGCAATCCATACTGGGAGTCCGGCACAAGATAAATTATGTCCTTGCAGTACAACAGCCCATTATGCAGCTTATATTCAGCATGCCCTTGGCTTGGAGACTCCTGTAACTCCAAAAATATGGGAGCTGCCTTTGAATTCTGCATATATTCTTCTTGGATCCCCTGAATCCCCTGATAGGTGGCGGAAATGGCAAATAAACTACCAGCCCACATTCTAGACAAGGCATCAGCAAGCACATTTTCTTTCTTCTTCCTGTACTCAATGTCGAAGTCATAGGACTGAACTATAGCCAACAACCTCTTCTGCTTCATGGACAAATTGCACTACGTAAGAACGTACTTGAGTATCCTATGATCCGTCTTAACCTTAATCTTTCCACCGTACAGGTAGTGGTGCCATTTCTCGAAAGCATGCAAGCTAGCCAACATTTCTTGATCATAAACATGATAGTTCAATTCCTTGGCCTCAAGTTTTCTGCTCTCGAAAGCTATAACTCCATGCTCTTGTCTCAGAACAGCCCCCAAGCCTTTGCCACTTGCATCTATCTCTACAATGAAGAGCCGTGAGAAATCTAGGCATACAAGTACAACAGCATTACTCAAGGCATATTTGAGGTCCTCAAAACTAAGTTGTGCTTCTTGTGACCACTTGAAAGCATCTTTTTTTAACAGGCCAGTGAGAGGGGCTGCCCTCTTGGCAAAATGTTCAATAAATCTCCTGTAATAAAAAGAAGCAAGACTCAAAAAGCCTCTGGGTGGGGTGGGATTCAATGGCTATGGCCACTTCTTATGCATTTGACCTTGGTTGGATCCACCCGAATGCAATCCTTGCTCACAATACGACCAAGATACTGAATCTATTCAACCACTTGAAAGCATCTTTTTTTAACAGCCCAGTCTGCCCTCTTGGCAAAATGTTCAATAAATCTCCTGTAATAAAAAGAAGCAAGACCCAAAAAGCCTCTGGGTTGGGTGGGATTCCGTGGCTATGGCCACTCCTTATGCATTTGACCTTGGTTGGATCCACCCGAATTCCATCCCTGCTCACAATACGACCAAGATACTCAATCTATTCTACCATGAAAGTACATTTGCTGGCTTTAGCATAAAGCTGATGCAACCTCAAAAGTTCCAGCACCTTCTTGACATGACTCATGTGTTCCTGCTTATCCTTGCTATAAATGAGGATGTCGTGAAAAAATACCAGCACACATTTGTAAAGAAGGGGCTGCAAAATCTTGTACATGAGTGCCTAGAAAGTAACTGGTGCATTGGTCAATCCAAAAGGCATCACTTTGAACCCATATAAACCCCTCTATGCATCAGAAGAGCTGTCTTGTGCTCATCTCCTTGTTTCATTCTGATTTGATGGTAGCCTGACCTCAAATCAATCTTAATGAAAAATTGAGCACCCTTGAGTTCATCCAACAAGTCATCTATCCTGGGGAGCGGAAACCTGTTCTTGATAGTAGCCTTATTCAAGTGTCTGTAGTCAATGTACATGCAGTATGAGCCTTCTTTTTCTTTACCAGGAGGACTAGGGATGCAAAAGGAGAAGTGCTATGAGAGAGAAAATTCTTCTCTTGCAATTCTCGCACTTGTGTTGCCACTTCTTCCCGTTCTACCTTAGAAAGACAGTACGGGGCCTTATTAATCGGCTTGCTACCCGGCTGCAAGACTATGGGATGATCAACATCTCTCCTTGGGACAACTGTGAAGGCATATCAGCAAACACATTAGCAATTTCTGCATATCACAATCCTCAACACGCCGACACGAAAATGCTTAGATACTAACACATTTAGCGCATAGAGGGCACACTCCCTCTTGAACTCTCTGGCCAGCTGCCTTGCCGAAATGACCTGCAATTTAGGTGTTGCAATACCATACAATGTTACAGATCTACCCCTGTGGACAAAGCTGAGTGACAAAGCATTAAGGTCCATGCTGATTTTGCCCAATGATTTCAACCAATCACAGCCCAGGACAGCATCTATTGGGCCCAGATTCAATGCCAAGAGATCACATGCAAATTGATAATCATCAGAGAACTTGATTCGTGCATCTTGGCAAACAAATCTGCTCATCATATGCTGTCCATTTGCCACCTCTACTCTCAGCCCATTATCTATTTCAGTAGCAGCCACCTTCTATTAGGTTTTGCAATTAACAAAACTGTGAGTGCTACCGCTGTCCACCCACACATGAACAGTCCTGCCATTACTGATAGTTTCAATACTTTTGACACCCATCAAGGCATGAAAAGAGATAGCATAAATTGTTTGTTGCCCATCCCAATAGAGCTCCTCCTCATCCACAAGAGCATTACCACTAGCATCCTCACGTGCATGAAAAGGTATAGCAACCTGATGCTCCACAAGAAAAGATGCCACGAGTGGGCGGATGTCAAATGATTGCATATCATGAACATCATGGTCAGTAGCACCATCCGGATCAAAAGGAAATCAGTTCCCTTCATGGCTCCAGTGTCAGAAGCCTCGTCCGAATCATGTGTTCTTGCCATCTCATCATCAGAGGCATCCAAGGACTCTGTGGCATCAACTAAATCCTCATCATCAAAGAGTTCAATGATCATGCTAAGCTTGGCTGAACCAGGGTTCCGCATCTTACACACATCCCGCTGCTCAAGGGTCCATTTCTCGCCACACTTAAAGCACAAGTTTGCTTTCTTCCTGCTGTATACTGCTGTATACTGCTGAATTGCTGATTTTTCATTTCCAGCAGTAGGCTTGGTTCCTAGCTTGGCGTCTAATGGCCTGTATGGCTTAGCATAGGGCATCTAACTCCCTGAAACAGTAGGAAACCGTGGAAAAGGTGCTGCTGCACATTTCCAATCAGTCACCTTAGGCTTCTTCTCAGCCTCATTTGCGATCCCGTATGCGCTGCCTGCTGTCATCTTATACTTGCTGCCATATTTGGGCTCACCTCTGCCAATTGGCTGCACGCTCAATTGTTTGAGGGTTATGTGCCTACGCATCTGCAACCAAGGGAGGACTCAATCCTTGGATGAAATGCAGCTACTTCCCTTTCTCACATACGTCCTGGACAAACAAGGAAAGCCTCCAAAAGCACTGCACATACTCGTGGACTGTACCAGTCTGCAACAATGCGTAGAATTCAGCCAAGTACTGATCCAAGACAAGTGGGGATACGAAGGTAGTAACCATCATTTCTCTAAAACCCCTCCATGTGGTTGGTCTTTAAGGTAAATCCCTCATATACCGTCACCAAGTATGTGCATAGTCCTTCATGTGCATACCCACAAAGATTATGCGATCTTCCTACTTTGGGTAGAAGCGGAAATAATATTCCTGCTTCATAAGCCACTCCTCCAACTCATTAGGTGTGCAAGTGTCTACTTTGAACTTATGCACTGTGAGTTTGACCTTGACATCCTTGGCTACAAAACTCCTGTGTGCGTAAACTCCAAAGGTGTGGGCATCATCAGGCTTGAGGTTCATATAATCGGACAAAGACATCTCAAGTTTGATGGCCTCAGGTAGGGCCTTATATGAACGCAAGGAATCTGCCAACCTCTCATCAAAAGTGGCCTGGTGCTGCCATATGATGCACTGGCTAAGTCTAGCTATATGTGCTCACTGTCGGAGCAATAGGCGCATGAAACCCTGGATGGGTTCTCTTTGCCAAATGCATCTCTCCAAAATGATGGCATGCCAAAGGGCTGAGAAGAGGACTGACCTTCCTCCCAAGGGTGTGGGCTGCCATATAAACCAAAACCAGCTCCAAGCATACTCGCTGGTGCTATGAAAGGAGCACTAACCAGATGCATACCAACAGGTTGACCCAAAAGAGACGGCTCGGCCTGCAAGGATGCAGAAAACTGTGAGCCAAAAGATGACTTGACATCCTGCAAGAAGGTGCTCTATGTCACAGAGAATGCATCCTCCAAGTCCAAATAATCCCCATTCTAGAGTACATGCAAAGGTCCAAAGGATTGATGCTCATAGGCACAGTGGGCACCTGCCATAAAACCTCTCCGTGGAATAGAAAAAACATGGTGCAAGCTTCTTGCCCTTGTCTTGCATAGCCTGGCTGATCTGTTGCTCCAGAACTGTCCCATCTGAGCAAGGGTTGTATCTTGCATAGCCATGGCCGTGGTAAGCTGCTGGCTGATGAACTCCTGTCCCACCCAAAAACGGTGTCTACGCTGCCTACGCTTCTCGAGATGCAAGAGAGAGAGGCTAAGTTGTAGGGATCTCTATACCACCAGTGAATCCTCGTCTTGCTGAGACAGTCAGGGTGGTTGCTCTGGGGTGATGATCATGGAACAAGCTCAATACAATGGTTCTCTGGTCGATTGAAGGCAGAGATGCTTCGAGTCTTCCACCATTAGATCGGCAAGAGTGTCTTGTGTTCTTGGATGACGTTCGGAGTTTTTCAAAGGATCCCACGTAGCATGTGAAGCCTTTTCAAAAGGTTCTTCAACTCCAAGAAAAGCAATTTTTTATTGAACTTAGGGTACATCTCCGATGGGTGTTCACCTAGACCCAGCCAAGGTGAAAGAAATAGTGGAGTGGGAGGTGCCTTATAAAGAAAGTACTTGGAGACAAATAAAACAATACTGAAGACTAATGATAGCTGAAGAAGAAATATATATCACAAACGGAACTCAGTACAGGAGAAGATATGAGAGAGAAGCTCTGGAGGGAGCAAACATCAATCCTCCAGGGAATACAACTGTAGTGGACTTCTGCACTAGCTCCACAAGTTGGAACTGAACCAAATCTGAGACAGCAAACTGATGCAAGAGTTGCTGCAGATTTGGAATAGAAAGAACATTATTTTGAGCAGAAGTTGGGGCAGATCTGGAGCAGAAGTTGGGGCAGATCTGGAGCAGAAATTGGGGCAGATCTGGAGCAGAAAGGAGGCAGATTTGGAGGCAGCAGAGGAGGCAGCAGAGGAGGCAGCCAGGAGGCAGAAGTGGAGGCAGCAGAGGAGGCAGCCAGGAGGCAGAAGTGGAGGCAGCAGAGGAGGCAGAAGTGGCTCAGGGTGTGCAGGGACCTCTGGAGCTGGAAATGGTGAGAAGTACCTAGGCCCCCCCCCCTTTAAATAGGGAGGGGCCAGTCGGTCAACCAGCTGGTCGGCCAGCTGGTCAGCCCAGATCTGACCGACCTGGTCAGTCTGGTCGGCCAGATATTGACCGACCAGGTCAATCTGGTCGGCCAGATTTGGTCGGCCAGAAAGGGGCCATTTGTGGCCTCCGATCCGGGGCTCTTTAGGAGCCTGTTTTTGACAGGGCTTTGGTTGTTGAGTTTTGTCCGGGTTTTGGTTGTTGATTTGTGTCCTGACAGAGATTCACCTGTGGTGTTTTTACCTGTAAGTGATCGGACCTTTGCGCCAGTTTGGCCTTTGATTATCCTGTCCTCTAGAATTGGAGATTGCCTGGCTTAACATGCCTATCACGGACATCCACACGCCCATGGCCATGCTAGCTGGTGCCAACGCAGGCAGCCAGGTCAACTGCCACACAAGCATCCGTACAACCATGTAGGAAGCCCTACGCAGTCAACAGTCAGCACACAGTCAACAAGCAATCAACGCCACGTCATCGCAGGTCAAAAAACACTAGAATTGACTCTTTGGTCAAAAGTCAATGCATTGCCTTTTTTGTCAACGTTGCCTTTTTTATCGACCTGGTCAACGATCGGCGCCGACCAACCGACCAAGGTCAACGGTCAACGACAAGTTGGCCAGGCTGACCTAATTCCTATAAAAAAAGGGCAATCTTTGGCCCTCATTCTTAATCCACTCCTCAAGCCTTCAAGCCTTCAGAGCAGCAAAGCCCAGGCTTCCCCGCAACAGACCAATAGGGTAGCCTCAGTCTCTCCAGGGATCTAGTGAGGATTCACCTCCTCTAGGTAGTCTAGTCTTCCACTTTTGCGGTGAGGCTTTCGGCCCCTTCACATGCGTGAGGCTTTCGGCCCCTTCACACAGTTGTATTCAGCCCTTTGGGCATTCATTATTCAGTTGTATCTATTTCCTCTTCGGAGGTCCATTACATTCTCTCCCTTTGATTCTCTCACTCACATCCCAAACATCACTTTGTGTATTGAGTGCATCATCTTGCAGTTAAAGATAGTATTGAGCAGGAGAAAGAGTGAGGATAGTCTATCTCCCGCTACATTGGTATCAGAGCTTCAGTTTTCTTTCCTGAGATAGGGAGGGTCAGTTTAGAGGCAGCTCTATTGTTTTATGGTCCAGAGAAGATCTGGCAAGGACACCCAACACCGATGGGGGATGAGGGTTCAATGCCTCAACCGCCACCAGCACCCCCACCACAGAATCCTGCAGACAATTCCGTGTCTGCCATGACAACCATGTTTCAAGCTATGATGCAGATGCAGCAGCAACAGTCCGAGGCTCTCTTCACCTGTATCACCTAGCTTCACGAGATGCGGACGTTCATGAGCAGGCCGCCAGAGAGCACAAAAGGCTAGCTCGGGAGGCAAAAGAAGAGCGTGATCGAGAAGCTTGAGAAGCAAAAGAAGAATGCGATCGGAAGGCTCAAGAAACCGAAAGGGTGGTCTGGAAGCAAAAGACAAACGTGATCGAGAGGCTCGGGAAGCGAAGGAACTCCCAGACCGCGAGGCTCAAGAGGCCAAGGAGCTCTGAGAAAGTACCGCTCGAGAAGAGAAGGAAGAACGCGATCCACAGCTTCTCATTTCTCTACTCCGACCAACGGGGGGAGAAAAGGAGAGACTTCCACCTCCAACCAAGCCTTCCTTTCTGGGGAAGCTCAACTTCACACGGTACGATGGTAAGCAGTAACCCTTAGTGTTGACTTCATGGCTCAATCAGTTCGAAAGCTATTTTTTAGTGATGCCTACGAAGGACAACGAGCAATGCATCCTAGTATCCATGCACCTCACAGGTGAGGCGATCACCTGGTGGCTCAAGTGGCAGAAGGACCACTATGATGCAGACAAGGAGACACCTTTCTACAGCTGACGAAATTCGTTAAAGATCTTTGATCACGGTTCCTGCCACCGCAGTACTTGGACAAGCTCCAAAGTCAGTTCTACGAGCTACACCAAGGAGACACCAAGATGGTGAATCATTAAGCCAATAAGTTCACTCAAGTGTTTATACAGCTACAGTTGAAGGACAATCAGAAGCTGAGTAAATTTCTCCATGGGCTGCGTACAAACATCCAGTGGTATGTCATAAATTTTAGGCCACAAGATTATGAGTGTGCATACGAGCTTGCTCAAAATTTTAAGCTCATGCACAAGGGTCAAGGATCCAAGCAGGTCAACGGTAAGAAATACAAGGATTCCACACCAGGTGATGGTGGGAATGGGCAATAGAAGAATAGCTGGATGGCGAAGGATAGCAAAGGCTATGGCGGGTACTTGGATACAGCGACACAAGCACTCTATGTCTGTCGGTCCATAATAAGAAAGATTGCCCGCATTACCAGAAGCTTCTAACAGGAGGAGCTGCGTCAAGTGGTTCAACAACCTCAGTCGTCATTGAGGGGCTTGATGAACAACAGACTACAGGGACAACCTCAGTAGTCATCCAAGAGCTTGAAGCTCAGCAAAAGGAGGAGCCTCGTCAGTTTGCCAATATGTTTCAATTTAATGGACAGGTCGGTGGTCAAAGGTTCTTATCCTAGCAAACTCAGGCAGTTCCGAGGACATCATCTCCATCAAAACAACTCAGAAGGCTCAGCTACCTCTTACGCCAACGGAACCAATGACCTTGAATGGTGCATTTCCAGGGTAGCAGATAGAAAGCAACATGCAGGTAGCTAAAACCACTCTGAAGATCTTTTTGGTCAAAAGTCAACGCGTTGCCTTTTTAACCGACCTGGTCAACGGTCAGCGTTGACCAGCCAACCAAGGTCAACGGTCGGTGTTGACCAAGTCGGCTAGGCTGACCTAAACAGGAAAGCGCAGCCTTTGGCCCTCATTCTTCATCTACTCCTCAAGCCTTCAGCCTTCAGAGCAACAGAGCCCACACCTCCCCGCAGCAGACTAACAGGGTAGCCTCAGCCTCTTCAGGGATCTAGTGAGGATTAACCTCCTCTAGGTAGTCTAGTCTTCCAGTTTTGTATCCAGCGGATGTGTCTTAAAACTGCCTGACTATACTCTATGGTGTCTACAGCTCTGTTTCAGAGAAACAGCCTATGTTCAAGCATTTTTTAATATACTATCTCCTTAAGAAATTGTGAGCCTTACAATTCTCTTGCCATCATTGTCATAATTCATTATACAACCACACACCTTGATACTATAATAAGAAGGTTTGCAGTATTCTGTTTGTAATAACCTAGTCAAAGAACTCCACATCATACACTTCTATCTGTACGGCATGGAGTATCTTACTCATTAACTCGTACCCAGAAATATAGAATCTCTTTTGATTTCCATGAAAGTAACTGAAATAAGGTGAATCTAAGAGAAAAACACATAAACCTGGCTGTCATTTCATCACAAAAGAAACCCAAAGAAAACATCTTTAAAGCCTACCATGCCATGACAGTAGAAGCATGGTTTGACAGAAACCTAAAACATAAAAAGGAAGGTGACTAAGTGTTACTCTACAATGCCAAGATCTTCAAGGGCAAGCTCAAATATCTAAGTCAAGGACCTTACTAAGTCAAAAAGATGAATCCTATTGGAGATGGGTTGCTAGAAACACACGAAAGAGTCCACACTCAACAGATTTGTTATCCCCGAATAAAACAAGGTTCCAGAAGATGAGAAAACATGCGTGACAGAATCAAACAATAGGAAGACTAAGGGTCAAATGAACAAACTTTTCAAGTTAGCCAAACTACATTGCAATATTTTCTTGGTGCAATGTCTGCATTTGCCGTCAACCTTAGGCTGGAGCTTCCATCCCAACATGCAATAGCAAGTATCCGAAACCTACAGAAGCTACTCCTATTTCAACTCGAGGCGAGCCCTCCACTTCAATGCAAGTATCCAAAAAATACAGAAGCTATAGTACTTTAACAAGGTGAATTTCATTCATGTGGCCTGCCCTAGATGGTGAGCGGAAAAGGGGATGAATTGGAAGCTGAGAAGGGAAGAGAGAGAAGGAAAAGGAGACGGGGGAGAGAGAGAAGGAGAAGAAGACGAAGAGAGAGAGAGAGAGAGAGAGAGAGAGAGGGGGGGGGGGGGGAGGAAAAAGTGGAGGATTGGGATGAAGAAGAGAGAGAGAGAGAAAGGTGGAGAATTTCATGGGATTCTCACATGCTCCTCCAATCAATGGATGCCCAAAAAAAATCTATTTTATTGAATTTCCATCAAAATTTGAGGGACATTTTTCCCTTTCAACCCCAAGACTGTACTAAGTCCTGCCCTGGGCAGGCCAAAAACTAAGGCAGTGGCACGATATATAGATTACAGAACTTTCGATTTTGAAACCAGCAGGAAGTAAACAAGGGCCGAAGGGAATAGCAAAAACCTGTCAACACCACGGTGCTCCAGTTCAAACTCAATCTTTCGCCAGTCTTGGCCTCTCTGTTCCAAGAGTATTTCCCTGGGTTTTGCATCGCCAAAAGGGTTCACTTTCACCCTGGGCTTGGCAACAACCGCTACTTCAGGCGTATTAGGCCTGCTAGAATGATGGGCGATTGACGGCCTGCTGGCGTGTTCTTTAACTCCATATTCTGTGTCTGGCCTCTGCCAATCATGACCCCTATCAGCAACAACATCTTCCGGGGGTTTCGCAGATCCGAAAGGATTAGACTTGGGCTTCGGGAGTAAATCTAAAATGCCCGATGAAGAGTTTGGGTGAATCTCGGCACCACCTCTGGGACCTGGAGGAGGAGACCTACTCAGAGGGCGGGTTCGTGGAGCAAGGACAAGGCGCCTCCTCTGTCGCTCTTCACGGGGTTGCTCTTTCCTCGCCCAACCAGCTGCATCTGCACTCGCCTGTTGGTTTGCTGCTGGTCGCCGATCTGGTGGTACTGTTACTCCCCTTTTGGACGTAGCCCAATTGTCGACATCGTCTGCACGGGATTGCCTCTCATCAATTGTGTCTCTCCTTTCGGGACGTCGATCGTATGCTTCCACTGGCGCCAATGGCTGCGGCTTCTTAGCAGATCCCCGATGATGTACTTCATCTGCACGATAGTGAAGTTCCCGATCGATCGTCCGCGATCCTCTTCTATCCTCGTCATATCCTCCTCCTACGACGATCGACGGCATAGGCTTCTTCGTAGCACCCCAATTGTTGTCACCATCGGCACGAGATGGCTCCTCCGTCTCTCTGTCCCTGCGAAAACCACCACTTTCTCTCTGGCGCTGGAATCCTGAACCAAAGCTACGATCATGTTCGCGATCGTACCGCTCTGCCCCACTTCTGTAGTCACGAAAAGATCCATCGAGCGCAGCGCGGTGCTCGTCCTCACCGGATCTGTCCGGAGGGCCGGAAGGCAGCATCCGCATTTCCTGCAGGGTGAGGCCACGGGACTCGGAGGCGGAGCGGGACTTGCTACCGGCAGTGACGAAGCTACCCACGGTGAGCTGGGAGAAGGAGAAGGTGGGGGGTTTCTTCTTGTTGGGCTTGGAGGAGCGGGACTCAGGGAGGGAGGGGAAGGGAGAAGAAGAAGCAGCAGCAAAGGAAGAAGCAGCGAGCTGCTGCTGCTTCTCCTCTTCTTCAGCGCGTTCGGCCTCAGCGGCCCAAGCGCCGATGACACCCAAGGGCTTGGACATGGCGATGGAGCTCGAGAGAGCTAAAGGCTATGGCGATGGAGCTCGAGCTGATGGCTATGGCGATGGAGCTCGTCGTCTTCTTCGTTGTTGTTGTTGACGTTGTTCTTCTTCTTCAGATTTCACCAAATTGTATTCCAGCCTCAAGTCCGCCTTCACCCTTACTTTTTCGATTACCCTTCAAAGCCTTTGTTTACCCCTTGCTTTTCAGTTAGCACATGGAGCACTTTTGGCAACATTCAAAGAAGGAACGCAAACAAATGTCTAATAGAAGTCAACCACATGCGGATGCGGACGGTCTACAAGTGCAGCCAAGGGTGGGCAAGAGGGGGTGATCGGGTCCGGCAAACTTTCATGTGCCTCGAATTTCTAGCAGGAAACTTTCATAGAAGTCAACGAGATACGAAGAGGGGGGTGGGTGATAGGGTTCGGCAAACTTTCATGTGCCCCTAATTTCAATAACAACTAGCAGGAAACTTTCTTGACAGACTCCAATCGGAACCACACATGGACCTTAGATAGATGTAAAGGTTTCTTCTCACCTTTGCCTCTTTCAGAGTGAAGCTATGGCCTCATACATAATCTTCCTTCCTCATATGCTAAACAGTTCATCTTCACAAAAGATGATGGAAGTGTAGTCTTGATGCTTATTCTTTTGCCTCTAATGGTGTTTTCGGCAAGGGAGGTTCTGTTGTGGCCCCTAAAGTGTCTCTAGGAGGGAAGGAGCTATTTTGTGAGGAAGGAGGATGGTTTGTTGCAATCTCTATTCTGGTAGAAAACGTCAAGATCAACGTGTTGAGTTTACCCAAATAACTCTAGTGAGAGGTGTGCCTATTGGAATGCCTTGAATCCAAAGATGACTATTGATAAATGGATATTAGCTGGTCATTGGGATCTCATTTAGGTGGGGATGATAGGTCACACTGGAATGGTGGAGTGTCTGTTGCGAAACCTGAGGCTTGGGATGAAGTTTGTCTCAATTCTGGTTTGGTTGATTGTGCAGAGCTAGATCTAGTGGGCATTTACGGGTATTCATGGAGCAATAGGTGAAACATCGAAGCAATAGGTGAAACATCGAATTCTATAGGGCAAGGGGACTTGACAGAGTATATGATTGAGAAGATGGATGGTGGATGAGGGCACTGATGGGGGGTGAATGTGTTATGGATACATGCCAATCAGATCACATCCCAAATGCTTGGAGGTTTGGCATCCCAGCTACAACTGGTAGGTCCTTAGACATCCCATTCAAATTTGATGAGAGGTTTCTCACACCTAGAAAATACTGCAGGATGATAAGGTCGACCTGGAAGAGGGCAAGACTTCAAAGTGAGGATCCCTGTGCTCGTTCAAACTTAGCAGTAAGGGCAGTAGTGCTTGCTATACTAGAAATGGGGAAAGGAATGAGAAGCAAGGTAAATGGAAGCTAGAGGACATTACGAGGATTTGGCAGGGCTTGAAGATTGCAATAGAGGAATGCCCATTTGATAGTCATTTAGCCACAATGTTGGTAGAACTAGAGATGAATGCCAAGGAGATGGAGTCGGCAAAATAGGCTAGAATGACACGTAGGGTGATGATCCCTAATGGAAAAATTGAGGTGGAATTTCGGCATAATGTGGATATTTTTTTGATGCATCTTAAAGAGCTTCTTAGGCAGCTAGTGGTGCATGATGATGAGTGTCAGTTAGCAATGTCCAATATTCTCAGGGATATCCAATAGTGCATTACTAAAGTGCAAAGAATCTTGTTATCCAAGCCTTTCACTTGTGTTGAGTTGTGGGATATGAAGAAAGACCATGCACCCAAGTTTGATGGCCTTACATCTGAATTTTTTATGGAATTTTGGGATATCCTGGGGGATGATTTAGTGGAAATGGCAAATGCTTTAGTTGCTAGGGGAACTCTATCCCAGGATGTTAACATTGGGCTAATCAAGCTTTTCCCAAAGAAGCAAAGCAGGCTGCAGGTCGGAGATTGGAGACCGATTTCAATGTTGAACACCTCATACGAGGTGATTGTTAAGGCTCTTTGTATAAGAGATTTATGCATGTTGATCGTAGATAAAGACCAATGTGGATTTGTTAAGAACCATGACATTTTTGAAAACATTCTAAATGTTAGAGTGGAGGCACATATTGCTAGCATGCATTCTATAATGGAGGAGATATCCAGATGGGTGGATGTGGCTAAGCGGGTACCTGCAAAGGAAATCGTCTCAGCCACTCCCATGGAGCAATAGCAGAGGGCTAGTAAAGCCCTCAACATTAGAGTTCGTGGTATCACTTGCACAGCACTGATGGATGATGCGAGCACATTTGTGCCCCGCACTTTGGGGGTTGCAGAGCACGCGATTGATAGAGCTTGGCAAGTTGGAAGAGACCCCAATCATGAGCAAACCCTAATCATATGTGCTCATGATGCTTAGGCTTGACTAGTAGCATTAGTCATAGATTGATCCTACGAGACCACCCGTCGATCTCCATGGATGAGTATTTAACACCTTTGCAAGTTGAGGAGAGGCATACCCTGATGTAGCAATGGGATTTGGCCTGCAAAGAGGGGAAGTGGGTGGTGATGTATGAAATGGGAGACTCTTCACGGGCCTCGTAGAGGGCCTGCCCTTTCTCCCACCTAGATGGGCAGGGTCTATGAGACTCAGGCTACCGAGACCATGTCTTGCACTATTTGGAATTGTAATGCTACCTTAAGGTCAAAACCAAGGAACTCCTCAAAGTCATTGATAGGTCTAGACATAGTCTTTTATATAGAGACACACCAGAATCTAGAGCGCCCCCTACCAGTTGTCAGTGGCGGCTATACTTGGAAGATGGATTTTAGAGACGAGACGAGGGATACAAGTGGGGTCCAACGTTCGGGATGAGTTGGAGTATTTTACAGGTCATCCCTTTTTGGGGCAACCTCGGTAGAAAGGAGAGATATCTATTCTAGATTTCTGTGGATAAGGATCCGACGGATGGGATAGCAAGGACTTGTTCATTGCACTGTGCTACTTTCCACTTGAGACATCCCACTTTGCATAAGATGCCTGAGAGATGACGGCAAGGCATTTCCCTAGGCAGCACAATATCCAGACTCTCAAGCCGCGGAGAAGTCGTTCTTGTAGGGACTTCAATGCGAGGACGGGGGTGCGCGAGGTGCCTCTTCTTGATTTCATAGATGATGATATCCTATTGCTAGACATCAACTTAGATGATGCTAGTATGTCACATGTCTTAGTTGATAGGCGAGCCTTGGTCACATCTTATGGGCATGCACTACTAGATTTGGGGAGGATGCATGATCTCATTTTTTTAAATTTTATTTTATTTTTTGATATGGAAGAAAAGGTATTTGTGGTCTTCTCCTAGAGGATGTGGTGCAAATGTGAAATCAGTGATACGAGAGGCAAAGGAGGGGGATCCCATGATATAGTTGACCACGCTAGAGCCCCCCCCAATGTGGGAAACAAGCGAAACCACCTGAAGAGGGCCATTGGTTGAGATTATTGTAAATAATGAGATCATTCACCTGAAGATGAGATCATTCGCCTTAAGAGGGCCATTGGTTGAGACCATTGTAAATAATGAGATCATTCACTTGAGATGAATGATCTCATTATTTACAATGGTCTCAACCAATGGCCCTCTTCAGGTGGTTTCGTTTTTTTCCCACATCAGGGGGGGGGGCTCTACCATGGTCAACTATATCATGGGATTCCCCTCCTTTTCCTCTCATGTCACTGATTTCACTGTTGCACCACCTCATCTAGGAGAAGACCACAAATACCCTTTCATGCATCTCATTATTTACAATGGTCTCAACCAATGGCCCTCTTCATGTGGTTTCGCTTGTTTCCCACATCGGGGGGGCTCTAGCGCGGTCAAATATATCATGGGATCCCCCTCCTTTGCCTCTCATATCACTGATTTTATTGTTGCACAACCTCTTCTAAGAGAAGACCACAAATACCTTTTCTTCCATATCTCCACTCCTCGTGTCTCACTCGCTCCACACACCCACTACCTCTTGGGACCATTCCATGCAATAGTTGGTATGATGATGAGTGTAAGGCTCTGTGCCATCAACTCAAATTCAAGACTAAACAAAACCTTCCGACCAAATGGAGATGATGCATGAGTATCGTCAACTAGTCTGTTGAAAGAAACATGCTTTTATCTGCCAGAATGAGGAGGAGTTACTAAACACCTTCTTTAGTAACAACTCTAAGGATTTTTGGAGGAAATTCCTTGAACAATTGTGCCCCTTGCCTTCACAGATACCCAATTTTGACTTGCTTATGCATGCACCTTATATGATATCCCACATCAGCCCCACACCTAACCTTTCACACACACCCTGTCCCACGTCCTGCACCCCTCTACTAAGGGTAATGTTAAGGATGCCGTGAAGAAGCTTTATAAAACCCAAGTGAAATTTCGATCATAATGGTTTATGCACTAAATTCATTGTATATGGGATTAACGTCTTAGCCCCAATCCTAGTGAAGTTGTTTGCCTTGTCTTTCCATGCACCTAGACCAACCATTTCACCTATTCATAAGGCAAGGGATCCCAGGGACCCGGGGAATTATAGGACCATCATGATTGGACATGCCATGTCCAAGATCCATGCATCGGTACTTGATACTGAGGTCAGCTACTTTGCAAAGATGGAGGGGCTCAAAGCAGAGGGGCAAATCGGATTTTGATGTGACCATAGGACCATGGACCACATACTCACACTCAGACGTATCATCGAGGAGGCCAGGGCGCGGAAGCAAAAGGTCATGGTTACTTTGTGGATTTTTGCAAAGCCTTTGATACGGTACCATGGGGACCTACCTTATAAGACGAATGCAAGATCTAAGTTATAATAGGGAGATCATTTGTCCTGTCATGGCACTTTACGAGTGAGTCTTGGGTAGAGTCAGGACAAGGGCTGGTTGGACAGAGGAGATCGTGAGTAGCAGAGGTGTCTACTACATTTCAATATCCTAGATGCTAGCCCCAAAGGTGTTTGACCAAGGAATTGTAGGGCGAGCAATATGGGTAGGGTTGTCAGGACTCTAGGAGGAGAGCCAATTGTAGGGCAAGCAATATGGATAGGCTTATGGATGGGGGACTCTACGATAGGGATCCTGAACATTTACACCCCAGTTTGTAGACAACACCATCCCTCTTTCTGGAGGTGTCTTACAAAGAGCCTCCCAAATGTCGCCTCTTGGATTGTTGAAGGTGACTTCAATAATCTAGAGTTTTAGAAGGACCAATAGGGCAAATTAACCTTCTTGATGTTGCTCATGACCAAGAGTACCTGCATTGGATGTGACCCTGGAGGATGGAAATATCTCTAGACTTCTTGACAATCTTCACTTTTCCTTTCGTCAGAGTCAACATGATGGCGTCTATTAGACTGACTTGGCAGATTCTATATGGGGGACTAAGTGATGCATAGAGGGGTAATGGGGTCAAACAAGGGTATCCTCTTTTGCCCACCTTATTTGGCCTCTATGTAGATGAGCTCAAGACTTTATGCTGACTTTGGGTGGCACTAGGTGCTCTCTCATTGGTACTCTAATTTAAATCTTGTTGTATGTAGATGATGTGGTGCTTTAATCCTCCTCTATAGAGGGCCTTCAGAAAGAATTTAGATGCACTAAAGTCCTTTTGTGAGACACATGATTTGAAGGTCAACCTTGGCAAAACCAAGGTTAGGATCTTCAATACCTCCCAAGTATCCATGCATAGAGAGCAGTTCATATGTGATGGATTTTCTCTTGAGATTATCCCGTCTTACACGTACCTAGGGGTTCTCTTTTGTGGTCCTACTTTTACAATGAGACTAGCTACTATGGAGGCCCATCTCAGTAGAGGGTATGCTTCTCTAGCTAGATTGGAGGAGGCAGTGCTTCCACTCACACTTTCAAACCCTCAGACGAAGGCCCTCTTATTCGACTCCTTGGGCTGACGAGCTAGGATGTATGAATGCCCTAGTTGGGAGCTGGATGTTTTGGATGCAGAGTGGGCTCAGGTGGAGTGTCTCCAGGTCCTCATGTTGTCACGTATGATTCGCAGCAGTAAGCCATCGGTTCATCATCAAATTATTCAGGCCGAGTTTGGATCACCCTCGCTATAGCTTGATGCAGCATTCCAAGTCATCATGTATCTATATCACATCAGGTGGTATGGCGACTGCACCTTAGGACAACATACATTGCCATGGCTGGCATTGTCCTCCTCTATGGCTTTAGCAGCTAAAGGTGATTAGAGATGCTAGTACGTGCACGCATGCAAGTGGTTCTAGATTGGGACTCCACATGGATAGACTTTCCCCCTTCCAGTACACCATTGATGTGTGTTTCTCCCACTTAGGTATCATGAGGTTAACCAGGTCATACATGAGGACCTCTTGTAGCTACACACATTTTGAACCTGGTTGGAATTGTAGGAAGTCCCAATGAAGCCTAGCTTCTTCAGAGATCACTTCCTATGTATTTCTGATGAGGGTTTTATTGATCCTCCTGTACATACCTGCGTTCACCTCCCCCATTCATTGAGGATCTCTATTGGGCAATTCTGAGTTTCTTCACACCAACTTCGCATTGAGAGTGGCCGAGCGGAGGGAGTACCTAGGGAGCGGCGTATATGCACTCTGGGTGAGCTACAAGAGATTGATTCAAAGGAGCATTTCATTTTGAGGTGTCTAGTATACTACGAGATCCAAGGTTGCTTCTATTGCCTCTTCAAAGATAGATCGGGCTACTTTCCCACTTCCTTGCCTTTCTAGACTAGAGATGTCTGGTGGCCTTCATAGGTAGTTAGACATCAAGAGCGCCTACTCAAACACAGTGATGAGATGGAGTCGTCGCAGACTCCTCTTAGATCATGATCACTGAGTTTTTCTAGCCTGACCATGCAAGTTATCACCACACCGACCTACAACACAACCGCAACCCAGATCTAGTGACGCGTCATACCCCACAAAGGATGGACACGCAAATTACAAAATGGTCAAGTAACTTTATTTCTTGTAAATGGTGTCTTAGATATTTTTAACTACATTTGGAATGTATGCATGTTGCTTTTACTACATTTGAGCCATTGGTTTGCAAAAAAATCTAGTGTCTAGCATCAAACAAATCCCCTCTCTTGTTGCTTATACTCTTTATATGCTATGACTTCTCTGTAATGGTATCCATAGCAAAATATGATGCCACCAATATTTCAATAATAATGGCTACTATGTTAAGATCTTACTTCATAGTTGACAATCATGTTTGGTAAATAGGGATTTATATTGATATACCAGTCAGTAGCCTACTTCAATATTCTACATTTTGGTACCATGTTTTCATATATAAACATAAAAAGATAATGGTATACCATATTGTATATGATTGATCTTTTTGTCGAGGGGTTTCCATGGACATATCTATAGTAGTATGTAAATATGCTATGAGTTGTTATGCAAACATTCGTGTATGTTGCAAGGATACACTTTGATGTACATTGTTCTAAGAATATTCTATTAATGCCCTTGCTTTGATATCCACGTATATCATTGATATACTCATATGCAAGGATATGCATTAATATACTAGGTTGTAAATTGTTGTAAAATGTATAGATTGATGCCATCCTCTAATATGAATTCTTAAGTAGGTGATGTTGCACTAGATTATTGAGTGAGTGCTTTGCTACTTTTAGACTAGTTGCAGGTGTTGCCATTTAAGCTATGGTGCTATTTTGTTTGTGTTGATATTGTTAGATATCAATGCTCCACTCTCGTGTAACTACGCGGGAACCAGTTAACTCTACTTGTAAGCCCCCCATATGAGGAGAAGGCATTTGAGTAGCTCGGTTATCCGGTAGGTCTTGGTTTGGACACCAGATGGGGGCCATGTGTGGCCTGATGGCTGGAAGGCTTCAGATAGAGTTGGTACACTGCCAACTAGGCTACGTGCAAGTGCAGGAAGGCATCCCATGACTGACCGCACTGAGGGTAGATGGAGCATTTCCCGGGGCAACCCACTCTTGGGTTACGGGGCCCGTTTAGAGCCCCAGATGATCCCGAATGGCTTTGGGCCGAACGGCAACTGCAGGTTAGTGGCTCTATTTTGTGCCACGATTCTATCGTGTGGTCTGTGGCCTATTTCGGGACCGACCTCCAGTCGGTCGTTTTGGGCAGACTGGGTCGGTCACCCAATTGGGTCTAACCGACTATGACTGGTGGCTATATAAGAGCAAGCCCGTGAAGCCCATTATTATCACTGGCTACAGCAACCCTGATTCCTTAGCATCCAGCCTCCGTCCTCTACTGTTTCTAGCACGCCATCGAAGCTTCTCTCACAGGAGCGCACGGTTGGGAGGTAGTGCCATCTATTGTATCGGTTCTACAGTAATCAAATTGTTTATTCTCCATACTATCTGCTTTTCTCTCTTGCATATGAGATCGTATTATCTGTTGAGCACAGACATTGTATTGTTTTCTTACATGGTATCAGAGCTTGGGCTCTAGCAAGAAGATTCGGTAGTGTGTTTCTGTTTGCGAGCAGATTGTGAGAGATGGCCCAGCCCGCAAGACTACGAATCCCACCGTTGGGCGAAACCGGAAAGTTGGACGGCACTAGCTATCCACTCTGGAAGTTCAAGATGAAGACCATCCTAAGTGCATACGAGCTTTGGGATACTGCTACTGGGGTGGACGTGAAGCCGATTCCGAGACCGAATCCGGCCAATGCAACACAACAGATAGTACCAACTGCGGATGAGATTCTCACGTGGACAAGAAGAAATGCAGATGCACTATGTTCTATTGTCTACAGTGTAAGTGATTCGGTCATGGCGTTAATTCAACATGTCACCACAGCGGAGGAGGCATGGACAGTCTTGAAAAATCAGTACGAGACCATGAATCAGATGCGGATTCTGAATCTGGAGACTCAACTCACGAACGAGAAACTGTTTGAGTCTGAAACGGTAGAGAAGTTCATCACCAGGGTCAAGAATCTGCGCGATCAGATGACTGCGATTGGCATCACCATCACTAGGAAGAATCTAGCACGAAGGTGCATACGGATTCTCCCACCAAAGTACGACGGTCTTGTTACGGCGCTGAATACGCAGAATAGAAATCCGCCCCTCAACTTTGAGGATTTCAGTGCCATGCTTAGGAGGAGATGCGTCAAAAGACGAGGACTGTCAGATGGATTTGTAAAACAGTTGTCCGATGTTCTTTATATGCCAGATATCAAGAGGAACTTGTTGTCCGTTTCTGCAATCACGGATCGGGACCTCAAAGTTCACTTCAATAAGAATGGCACACAGATTTTGGATCTTCAAGGGAAGGTCGTTGGTAAAGGTACACGGCGCAACAACATCTACGAACTCTTAGCCTTCAATGCTCGAGCCGATGTGAGCAAAACTAAGCTGTGGCATGAGAGGTTTGGCCATCTAAACCTTAGTTCTTTAAGGAGATGCATAAAAGTGGAATGATTGGAGACCTACCAGAAATTACAGATCTGCCCGATGTATGTGAAGCTTGCATGATGGGCAAGCAACATTGGCAGCCCTTTCCTAAAGAGGCCAGTAGGGCAAAGGCTCCTCTAGAGCTCGTTCACACGGACCTCTGCGGAAAGATGGAGACGGAAGCTTTGGGTGGTTCCTACTACTTCATGACGCTGATTGATGACTACAGTAGAAGGATATGGATATACTTCCTGAAGACTAAAGATGAGGCTTTTAGTAAGTTCAAAGAATGGCATGTAATGGTCGAGAAAGAAATGGGGAGGAAGGTGAAGAAGTTGAGATCAGACAGAGGTGGTGAGTTCACATCAAGTGAATTCAAAAGTTACTGCAAAAGTCACGAGATCAAGAAGTAAAAACCCCTGCCACATACACCATAGCAAAATGGAGTAGCAGAGCGCAAGATGCGCATCATTTGCGAAATGGGCAGGAGTATGATGAAAGGGAAAGATTTGCCAAAGACTTTCTGGGCTGAAGCATGTAACACGGCACTTTACATTCTGAATCATAGCTACTGGAAGGCTGTGAACGGGATGACTCCACTGCAGGCCTTTTCTGGTAAGAAACCTTCAGCTGCACATTTCAGAGTTTTTGGATGTGACTGTTTTGTGCATGTCCCTGATGCTAACAGGACCAAATGGGAACCGAAGAGCCGGAAGCACTTGTATTTTCTTGGGCTACAGTGAAGAGGCGAAGGATTACCGTTTCTATAATCCTATTACCAAGAAGGTAATAGTAAGTCGCGATGTGGTCTTCTTAGAACAGCCGCATCAATTGGAGGAGGTTGCTTCCTTCCCAGACAACCAAGACCAGGATATCCATCCAGTACAACCACCAACAGCAGACCGAACTCCCCCAACGGTGCTTGGGAGGATTCAAGATAAAGAAGAAGAAGAAGAGCCTGCAGAACCACAACGACAACGGCCATTCCCGAAGTGGGTAAAGCAGCTTTTGGACGGCAGAGAACCTCCAGCCATTGAGGAGGAACCATCCGAACATCGCCTGTCCAAGAGATTAGAGGAGCAAAGAAGGTCGCATGAACACTTGGTCAACTATTCTTTGATGACAGAGGTGATCCGTGTTGAAGAACCCAAGTGTCTTGAAGAGGCACAGTGTGATGATAGGTGGATGGAGGCTATGCAGTCGGAGTATGGCTCCATAATGAAGAACAACACTTGGGACCTTGTGGATCGACCACCAAAATGCAAGGTAATCGGAACCAAGTGGGTGTACAAGACCAAGTACAAGTCTGACGGCACATTGGATAAGTACAAGGCTCGGCTCGTGGCAAAAGGATTCACACAGGCACATGGTTTTGATTATCAGGATACTTTTGCTCCCACAGCTCGACTAACCACAATTCGCATTGTTTTGGCTTTAGCAGCACAGGGAAGTTGGCCCGTGTTTTAGATGGATGTAAAATCCGCCTTTCTGAAGGGAAATCTCAAGGAGGAGGTATACATGGAACAACCACCAGGTTTTGTGATCCCTGGTTTAGAAGGTAAAGTCTGTAAACTGAAGAAGGCACTTTACGGGCTGAAACAGGCCCCACGATACCAGTGGATTGATGTCTACTTTCTGCAAAACGGGTTCAGGAGGAGCCCATCTGATGCAAAGTTGTATATCTACAGAGAAGGAGGCAGGAGTATGATCGTGGTCCTTTATGTGGACGACCTTGTCATAACAAGAAACCATGAAGAAAAGATCTTGCAAACAAAGCATTTGCTGGGAAGGAGTTTGAAATGACAGACCTCGGACTGATGCATTTCTATTTGGGGATTGAAGTTTGGCAAGAGCCAAAACATATCTTCATCTCACAGCTGAAGTATGCTAGAGAGATACTGAAGGCATTTGGCATGGCTGAGTGCAAGACAGTTGGCACCCCTATGGAGGTTGACGTGAAGCTCTCAAACGAGGATTCATCACCACTGGTGGACGAAGCGAAGTATAGAAGGCTTGTGGGCAGTTTGATTTAGTTGTGCAACACGAGGCCGGACATCAGTTTTGCGACTCGTGTACTAAGCAGGTTTTTCAATAAGCCCTAGGAGAACCATTGGAGGGCAGGGATGCGGGTGCTGAAATACATCAAAGGCACACTTGATTATGGCATCACCTATACCAAGGGCAACATCTTGACCGAATTCTGTGACTCAGATTAGGCAGGAGACGTGGACAGTAGGAGATCAGTGACAGGTTACTGTTTCTCACTTGGATCTGGAGCTGTGTCATGGGTCAGCAATAAGCAACCCACAGTTGCTCTTTCTTCTACCGAGGCTGAGTACAAATCAACATGTTTTGCTTCTTGTAAGGCAGTGTGGTTGAGGAGGATTTTAGGGGACATGGGTGCAGTGCAGAACAAGCCTACGCAGTTATCATCTGATAATCAGAGTTGCATGGCAATTGCAAAGAACCCTGTGTTCCACGCTCGCACAAAACACATTGAGATTCAATATCACTTTGTATGCGAGCTCATCATGGATGGAGAGGTTGACTTGGTGTACTGTCCGACTACAGAGAATGCTGCGGACATCTTCATGAAGGCTCTTGGAAGAGACTTGCTGGAGAGGCATCTTCATCGACTTGGCATTGGGCCGAAAAAGTAAGTTCACTTGCGGGTGGACCTTGAGGGGGGGTGTTAGATATCAATGCTCCACTCTCGTGTAACTACGCGGGAACCAGTTAACTCTACTTGTAAGCCCCCCATATGAGGAGAAGGCATTTGGGTAGCTCGGTTATCCGGTAGGTCTTGGTTTGGACACCAGATGGGGGCCATGTGTGGCCTGATGGCTGGACGGCTTCAGATAGAGTTGGCACACTGCCAACTAGGATACATGCAAGTGCGAGAAGGCATCCCATGACTGACTGCACTGAGGGTAGATGGAGCATTTCTCGGGGCAACCCACTCTCGGGTTGCGGGGCCCGTTTAGAGCCCTAGATGATCCCGGATGGTTGTGGGCCAAATAGATTTTGCGCCACGGTTCTATCGTGTGGTCGGTGGCTTATTTCGGGACCGACCTCCAATCGACCGTTTTGGGCAGACTGGGTCGGTCACCCAATTGGGTCTAACCGACTACGACTGGTGGCTATATAAAAGCAAGCCCGTGAAGCCCATTATTATCACTGGCTACAGCAACCCTGATTCCTTAGCATCCAGCCTCCGTCCTCTACTATTTCCAACATGCCATCAAAGCTTCTCTCACAGGAGCGCACGACTGGGAGGCAGCGCCATCTATTGTATCAGTTCTACAGTAATCAAAATTTTGATTCTCCATACTATCTGCTTTTCTCTCTTGCATATGAGATCCTGTTATCTGTTGAGCACAGACGTTGTATTGTTTTCTTACAGATATTGTAGCAGTGTGCTTACTTGCTTTTGTGTCACTTGTTGATCACATCTCCCCTCTTTCTTGACTCAGTGCTTTGTCTATGAGTTTGTTGACGTGTAGGTAGTCATTTGTAGTAGCATATGTCTTTTTGTTGCTATCTCATGCCTTGGCTAATAGAGTCTTTTCTTATAGTTTCTTGGTCATTACTCGTGTAAGTTGGCATGATTTCTACACCCATTCTAGATTTGTTTCCAAATGGCAATTCCAATAGGCCCCCCCCAGAGATAGAAAACCTCCATAAGGGTAGACAAGTAACGCCTGTATCCCCTGGCATGTTATTGCTTTACTAAAGAAGGTAGACAATCGTCTAGATTCACAAGTAAATTTTTGAAAATACCATAAGAGCATAATGCAAAAGTGGCATCACATGTCACATGAGGGGTAAACCATATCCATAATTGATAGATCATTCAAATTCTCATATGCTACCACTAAAGGAAATTTTACCAAAATTAATAGAGATAAAAGAACAAAATTGAAACAAGCCATGGGAACCATCACACAAAAAATATTATTGAGGGGGGTAGCCCACATCCTTACATTTAGGAATGAGAATCAAACAAATCAAATTATCGACATTTTACAAGGAGGGTAATCCTCATCCTTGAAAGATTAACCATAATTAAATGAAGGGAACACCTATAGACAAAGTATTAAGTGTGAATTGGTTATACATATGGTTAACCTCTCTTTTCTTATACCTTTATATAGTTGTTTGGTTGCTTACATTTGTAATATTTTTTAGATCTTATTCTCATGTTTTACTAATATTTTTAGGTATATATACATTCTATAATGCCCTATATTCTCCTCATTTCATTAAATTCCTTTAATTTTGTTTTTTTCCCTTTATAAATTACTCTCTTTATGTTACTCTTCATGTTTGAAGTTTTCCCTTCTTATTAAACTCTTTTTAGAGTCCTTGGTTTGTTCCACTGGTTTATTTCTTAAATTTATACACTTAATTTCATTATAGTTATTAGGCTCTCTTTATAATTCTCTCTTTTTTTAATGGAATTATAAAAGGCTCTTTTTATAAGACTCTTGTGTATATATCTTTTCTTACCTTTTAGTCTTTAATTTTTTCTATTAAGAAAAATCCTTATTTACATTCCAATTTCCCCCCCTTTTTTTCACACAATTAATTCTCCTTTTAAGCTATCTTTAATGCTAACTTTATATACTAGATTTTATTGCTTACTGCAGTTGAGTTGGTATGAAGAGTGTTATAGCCGTTTATATGATCATTGTGTACTAATATGCATGTGGGATTGATGACTAACTGACAACTAAATTGGATTGGTTGGAATTTGGATCATGTTATGGAAAGAAGCTTGACACTTTCTTGTTAGTAATTCATAATTTTTACAACAGAAACCTCACAATTGGTATGGCTGAACTGCCAAAGTTATGATGGCTAAAATTTGAAGTTTGTTGTGGTCAAAAGTCCAATAATTATGGTTGAGTTATGGTTAGAATTTCAAGCCTACTATGGCTGGAATTTTAAAAAAGTTTATGGGTGGACTTTAAGTTTTATCATGGTTAAAATATCATTATTAGTATCGTTAGAGTGTCAAAAATATAAAGTGGATACAATTACGGTTTGGTTTATATTGTTGGAATTTGAGTAGTACGGCTTCAAGGAGTTTGTTCATGATTTATTTATGCTCTTGGAAATGGACCCGTAAGTTTTTTGTGCTCAAATCCTTGGTATGGTGCTCCTTGCAAGATAGCTACCTTCAGAGATTTGCTCCCAAACTCAAAAAAGGAAAGCAACACTAATCCTCTTACCAAGACACCGCGAATTTTGCGTAGGAGTATCATCTATGAGTAGTTCTCGTTCATTTCCTTCGACAAAGGAAACCTTCGTCAATAAAATCTATGATGTAGGTAGGTTGGAAATGACGTTTGGGCACCAAGGAGTTGTTGAAACTTGATGAAACCTGTTGGGTTGAGTTCAAATGTTTATTTGTTTGCATGGATGTCCTTGTATCATTAGTTTGTTAACACAACTTTAATTAAACCACACTTATAGACTCGTGATTTGTTGTTGCCTACGTACAGGAGTGATTTGACTATCATTACTTCCTATCACTATGATTTCCTCTATACATGAAACTACAATAGTGATATTTATCCCTTGAACATTGTAGTAGAGGATGTGACCTATATAATACTTTGTAGATCCTAGATTTGCTAAATTTCACTATTCAAACTTTGAATCTCTTCAAAATAAAATTCTCTTCAATTTATAAACTTTGCTCTCATGTCTCTTTCTTAATACACCCTAGTGGTTGATGCATATTGTACAAATCCATTCAAAAGTGCATTCTTCACATTTAATTGCGACAGGTTCCATTTGTTGATGGTTGCTAATCATACCAAAAATCTACGAGATGTCTTTGTATGATCATCAGCATATCTTTGTGCAAATCCTTTTGCAAAAAGTCTTGCTTTGATTTTTAATGCGTTTGGATTGTATTCTATATTGACAACTTGAAGAGGGATAAGGCCCATAACTTTTGCAACTGTGCATAAGATTCTATGGACAATCAAAGAGTGGCCAAGGAACTTCTACTATTGCTTGTGTGATCACACATCTTGTAAACATAAGTTAAATAGGTCATGGAAAAACCTATAGGGAAAGAGGTGGCCTGAGAGCGAGAGAAGGTGGTCTGCAGCAAATTAGTTTCATTTTCGTGCTTGATTAACGTTGATCAAGCTTAATCGTAAGCAATATTTTGTTTAATCCAATGAGAGAGAGAGCGAGCTTGGAGCACCTGAGAGATAATCCCTCCACTGTCGCAAACTTTCTGGACACTGCGAAGGTTTTGGAGTCACCGTGTGCCTTAGTATCTCTTGCTTACCTTGCCGTAATCACCTGAACGTACAGAGCTCCGATGGCCTTCAAACAAACGCTATGCTTTTTTGTAATTTTGTGTATCGAATTCAGGAGGTGGCTAAGAGCGAGAGAGGTCTGGGTGAGAGGTCTCGGTGGGAGGTGGTCTGGTGAATTAGTTTCATTTCGTGCTTGATTAACGTTGATCAAGCTTAATCGTAAGCAATATTTTGTTTAATCTAGAGAGAGAGAGAGAGACGAGAGCCTGGAGCACTTAAGAGAGCGATGAAGAAATTGGACTCTCCCTCCCAGTCCCTCCCCTCTATATACTGTATCGGCTACTGCTGCTGCTGCCGCGGCGAACTTTCTAGACACTGCGAAGGTTCTGGAGTCACTGCGTAGGTTTCCCATCACCTTACTATTTCTTGTTTACCTTGTCTTAGTCGCCTCAACGTAATCGACCTTACCTTAATTTTTCCCTGCGCACGGCAACTAATGCTAATGGCCAAATAAAACTCATCGTGGGGCCTATATTTCTAAGGTTCCATGAAGACTCACCTAATGCTAATGAGGCATCTACAGTTAGTATGAATTGACTCGAGCAGGAAAGTTACAGCCTCAACGTGTTTAGCTATTCTACAAATACAATCTTGAGTATTTCTAGTCAGCAAGCGAAGACATCGATGAATACATCTGGTAAGGGCGAGCGAAGACATCTATGAATCTAGTGCACAAATGTATCGATCTGATTTGCACATCGAGACCCAACATGAATAGTTTTGGGGTCCTAGATTGCCCTTAGATTTATCATTCATCCATTTCTTCTTTGAAGATCCGGTAGTCGTCATTGAGTCCCAACCCAATGAAGTGTCAAGGTCCTTGTCTCCTTCTATTTACTCTTAAGTTAGAATCTTTGGCCCTTTTTACCTTCAACCTGTGCAGGTGAGCATTTAGGACAATCCGATTCCTACTTCTCCTAATGAGGTTTCCAATGGGGCTGTCCACTTGAGAGTTTAGCCAAACCATCCATGGTCGTTTGAAGAGGATCAAGTATTGGACTTCATTTGGAGACATAGAAGCTATTCAAGGTCCGAGTATCTTTGACCTCGTCTGATAATTGGTATTACATTCCCTTGGGTGATACCCTCTTATTGTTTTCCATTCATAGAGATTGGAAGGCCCAACTTGATAGTGTAAGGCCAAGCCTCTCAAACGTTTCAAGCTTGGTTCATAACGTTAGTTGTTGAACCGTCATCTACGACACCTTTGATGATACCGTTAAATCAAAAACTATATTTAAGAATAATTGTGTGGTTCCCCATTAATATTATTTAAGGAGACCAAGGATATGTCAATTGTTCCACACATCAAAGTCAATAGAGCAGCAGATCTTTAGTTTGGAAAAGGCTATTAAAGGGACGAGGTGTTAGGGAAGGGTATTCTAGGTGCATTAACATAACCATATATGTTTCACATATATTTGGAGGTGCAAGGGACTCGAGTTCCAATGAGTAGGCATCAAGAAAGTTTCACACTGGAACATTCTTAAAGGGAAAGTGAATGCACATTCATTATGGATTAGCCCTAGAAAAGGAGGAAACCTCTAGGGTCCTATACTAATAATATTTTTATATTTGTTGGGCATCCATTAACTCTTTCTTAAGAGCGTGGAACCTTCCATAATTTGGGAGAACTTTTGTAAGTGAAGAGGGTGACTTACTAGGTTAGGTGTTTAAACCCATGTGGAGTGTATATCAGGGATTTATGCATTAGATAACCTTTAAAGATTTCAATTTTCTGCTAAGAAAGAGATTAGAAGTACAATATATGCAATGGTGAAAGCACGAGAGGACTACCATTAAAAAGGAATATAAGGTTTGCATCAACAATAGAATACAAAACAAAGATATAAAATAAACATCAAATTCCTATGCAAAACAACAAATAAATACACAAATGGTAGAAACTAGAAGTGACAGATTACAATAAGAACAATTAGACTTAGTGCAAAAGGCCATTGACAATTCTTATAATAGAAATTGACAAATAACAAAATTTGCTAAAGAAAAAGATGGAGCAGCAACGATTCGTTGCAGTAGATCATAGCCAACATTCTATCGTAGGTACAGCTCACCCACATCCTATTTTAGAGTTCGAAATAAAGACTAGCAACCTTGGCAAAGTTACATAGATGGGCTTTGATCCCATAAAACAAGGAATTGATACTACCAGCCTGCAATCTTACAAGTGAGGCGAACACATTGATAAAGATTATGCTTAACTCTTTTAGAGTCGAATTGTCATCTAAAGTCTCGCAAAATCTATTGCAAAGCCTCTTAATCTATATCCCTTCCTCGTCCATAATGATAGCTCATTCACTTGTTGCTTTAAGATGATATGTAGCCTCCATAGCAAATATAAGCCCTTCACACAAAAAACCTACATCAATGAGTTACTTATTTTTACAGCCCTTCGAGACATTGTGCCTCCCCCAATCTCTACTCTTTAGCCTAACATATGTCCAAGCCAATCGGCCAACCACACAAAGCTATCGAGATTCCTCTTATCACCCATCCACATCACGCTCTCCAAACATGCCCCCTCAGCAATTTATAAGGAAATTTGGGTATCCCCTCTCAACTTCATTAACGACTGACAAAACAGAACCCAAACAAGCTTTGAAACAAAACTCATATCTCAATGGCCATGTCGCACTTTGAAAATGCAATGTCTCATAGTTCTAGTGCAAGGGCTACACATCAAGTAAGCCTGCTACAATCTTCTTAAACATATCACGATGCATCTTATTGGTCATAATCTTGTCCACCACCACTTCGAGATTTACTGAAGTGACATTTTACACTGCTAGTTCCAACATTTGCTTAAAAACGTAGTTTTGTACATTATCTTCCCTTCCACTGAAGGTGGAAGTTTCCACCAAATCCTTAGTACCTGTAACTCAGTCTCAACCTTTACGATTCGAAGACAATAATTATTGGACAGAATGCCCCTTGTTCAAATTTCAAAAGAAAGCAAACGGTTACATAGTAATTCACAAGATGAAATCTGCCAGTCCATTAATATCATGAAATTGTGAACAGAGATTTTTAGACAATTGCAAAGCCCATTATGCATTCTATATGGCATAGGTCAACTGCTTAATTATAAAGCCCCATAGTCAAAGGAAAAAAGGTGAGCTGCACAGTAGGCAAGGCGTATAGCAATTAAGAGGTCCAATGATAAATAGAAGGGAAAAAAAGTGTAAGCTGTATGATCTTCAGGAAGGTGGATTGATGTTTTGCACTGTATGCTACCTTTTTCTGTATATTGTGTATGATGTCATTTCTGATAAAACAACAATCACAAAATACACCCTGTTATAGCTATCATGTAGCTGACAATCTGGAAACATACTTTTCCCTGGAGGATTCCATAAATCTTGTAAAATTGAGGAAAAGGTTGCTGATTTTAAAATCCATTCATGCTAAGCAAAAGCCGAGTGTTGAAACCATTTGCTATCTTAAACATAACTTACAATAAAACCACAAATTGACCTACGTAGCCAGCCAAAAATGCAGGCCATATCCTCTCTTAAAAAGCTATGTCATACTAGAAGCAGTGCAGTTCTTCTAATAGGTTGGCATAGGGGATTGAGTGGGTAGCAACCCAAATCGCTTCTTCAAAATAACACGATGCTTAGAAAACTTGTCATCTGGTGAAAAGCGAGCTGTTCAAAAGGTACAACAAACACAAATTTACAAAACTCTGGGCTCAGTGCCATAATTTATGCCATAAATGAGCAGGAATGATTGCCTGAAATACCTGGATGTGCTGACTGGGTCGGGGTTCCCAATGGAGACTCTTTCTGGTCAGACGACAGAAGTTGATGTGAAAGGATATTAAAAAATAGAAGTATTTCAAAAATACTGAGAAAATTCATGCTCTGAACTCCAGCGCAGAAGAAAGCTCTATAGATTTCCAATCCAGATGCAAAGCAACTCAAAATTGAATCATGGCCTCATTTCCCAGGGCTTCCTATTAGCATGCACGTTGTGCAGAATTACCTATGACTGTAATGGCAATAAAGCATGAAAAACTAGCACGCAAGTGCCCTTCCACTAAAACTACTAAAATACAAAAGTACTTAAGAGACTACAGTTTACTATCCTCATTATTGTGGCCCCTTTTAATGGGATCCAACTATCGAATTAACGAAACTAAAATCCATTATTGTTACAATCCCACCTTGCTTATAAAAATTTACTATTGTTATGATCCCACCCCGCTTAAAAATTTTGTCCCAAAAATGTATCCCAGCCTATGAACAGAATTGTAGGCTGCAACAATGCAGCTGAGATGGCTGACAGAATTTACAGGGAGGCATCCATGGCGTCTGGTATGCCTACCCCTAAATTTGGTAGAAGGGGATGCTGGGAAGATAAATACAGAGTCACATGGTCGCAAGAGCCTTATGGGAGATTACTGATGGTGTCAAGACTGATCCCCATGATTGAACGAATGCATTGGGCAAAGTCATGAAGGTTGCAGATCCAGCACAGATCAAAGATTGGGTGCTCAGGTGACAGGGATGACGATACACTATCCATGATAAGTGGGACGATTGCAAATTTCGATGCTTCCATACATTCAATTGGCAGAGATACTAAAATATCTGTTCAAGACCAACAATAGGGCTCGAATAGTTACACTCCAGAACTAGTTATTTGCATTGACAGTTGGTGAGGGAGAATCTATCAATGACCCATCTAGTAAAGGCGAATTTCTCAAATATCAATCGGCTGCTATTGGATAGCAATCGATGAGCTATACTTTTTGCAAGCTTCCACACAGGTTCAATGGGCTGGTGACTGCTTCAGGAGTGTGAGGCAATTGGATACACTGATGGATATGAGGATCTAGAGGGTCATCAAGATGCTGTCTTGATGGGTACTTTAGAGCGCTATCTCACTGTGATGGCAAGCAAAATAGTAGACTAGGGTATGTTTTCTCTATGTGCAATGTGCATTAGTATTGATTTCAATTGCATGCCTTGGTCACAATGTTTGTCCAAGTGGAGATGAAAGCCTTCCCACAAACAGAGGGGGTCTTTAAGGTAGAAGCATTTGGAGCTGTTTGCATGCCTTCTGAAGCTGTTAGACTCTGCAGAGATGATGAGTTCCTAACGGGCACAAGGGATTTTCCAAGGAAGAAGCATGATGCCGAACAGGAAACAGGAGAGATTATAGGTTATATTGGTGGGCTCAAAATTCTGATTTTAGTGCACCTCATTGAGAGCTTGGTTCTGAAGGCTACTAGGAGCAGTTCCAGAGCTTTTGGAAGGAAGTCAATTGGTGAGGATCTATGTACAGCAGCCACAAGGATCTCACTATACAAGGTTCAAAATCGAAGTTGTGGATGCGGCTCAAAATCGAAGTTGTGGATGCGGCTAGAGATGGAACAGGTAGAAACAGACCATAAGGCTTGGTTCTCATCTGTCCCTAGTTTCTGAGGGGGACCACTGAATGGAGCTGTTGATGCCTGGGTATATTAAAGAGCGAGGTGTTCATGGCTTGGATTAGTAGTGTCCTTGATAGGTGGCCCTCTCAATGTACCAGTATTTCGAGGTGGTTCCAGTTGATTGTGTTCAATGCAGAGCAGCACTTGGAGGCACATGAAGTGTGGGATCTTGGACCTTCCTAAGAGCTTTTGAATGATCATTTCTTTGGTACATGGTGGCTCATTGAGAGGGGGTCAATGTAGGGGTCAACTCCCCACCTTTGAGTCCCATAAGAGGAGGATAATGGGTAGTCAGACCAATAGATGGGAGGGCAAAGAGAGGCTGCCATGTGGGCAGTGCAGCTGCCACATGGGTAGTGTATTTGATTGGACCCCACTATCATGGGCATCTAAGATCTTGCTGTGAGAAGTGCAGCAGAAATGAACAGAAATGGAGAGAGAGAGAGAGAGAGAGAGAGAGAGAACGCCTCGCACACACCGCACTGAGAGGGAGAGAAAGAAACAGGAGAACTGCAAGTGATTTCTGGCAAAAGCCCCGCTACACCTGGTGGAAAACCTCTGCACAACAGGCTGCTCTAGAGCTGAATGCATTAAGGAAGGACCCTAATTTGAAGACATGTAGCATACTAGATCCATCTAGGGAGTTTTGGGGCTTGTTGGGAAAAAGCAAGCAAAAAGCTTTTTACGTGATCTGATTTTGTGTAGGAGAGCTTGCTACCACCGAGGTTGGCTGGGAGGTTATTGAATGTGCCTTCACCCGTGAATCAACGTAACAATTTAGGAGCAAGCAAATTTTCGCGTGTCATTAGAAGAACTGCTCCACAACCTGCTCCAAAAGATGCACAAATGGGGCTGGAAGGACTGCTCCAGCTGATGGGAAATGAGGGCTGTGGGGGGGCCTATAAATAGCCCCCAGCCCCTCCCTAAACAACCGACCAGCAGGGTGGCACATGGCCGATCCCCTGCCCTAGGCAACCGACCTGCAATGGAGGGTGGGCCGACCCACCTCTGCCTTACATAAGGGGCTGCCATCAGTCCTAAGAGGGGGCTGGTACCCTGCACCACATGGGTTGACTGCAGGACCAGCAATAGCCCTAGGTGGCCGACCACCTCAGCACACAACGGGCTGTGCACAGCCCTATATGGGGGGGCCTCACAGCCTAGGGAGCACGGCCCAGCAAGTAGGTGGGTCGTTCTGTCCTCTATAAAGGCTGCTGCAGAGCCCCATATGAGGGCTCTAGGACCTGCCTCCTAGCCAGACTGTCCCTCTCCTATGGCCAACACCTGCTGCCCTAACATGGGCCGACTCCATGGGCCTCCAAGAGTGGAACAGCAGCACCAAAGGGTCACCATACAAGCCCCCCTACACAGGCTTGACCAGGGCGCCTCAAGAGGGCCTGCCACAGTGGACTATCCTACACTACCCTCACAGGGGGCGGGCACACCCACAACACAGGCCCTCACTCATCTACCCTAGACTCGCACTAGGCAGGCACGCCCACACGCAAGGCCCTCTCTCTCTAGGTGACATCAGGAGATGTTGACCTCCAAAACTTGCAGCCCATTGCCATGGCTGTCTACATGGCAACCACGCAGCCCAGGAGCAGCAGAGCAGCAACTAGGGCAGGGCTGAACCAGCAGCAAAGGACATGAAGAAAGGCCAGGCAGAATGGCTGCTATTTATAGGCCTCCCCAGCACCTCTGTGGATTTATAGACTCAACCAGTCTCTGGATTTACAGACTTAAATCGGTGGAAGAAGTTTGAACTAAAACCTATTTAAGGAGCCCTTCCCCGCCCCCCCGCCCCCCCTTTTCTGCATCAGCTCCAACAGCAGCATGGTCTACAGCAACAGCCCTCAGCCTCCAGGAGGACCATCAAGGCGGAGCACCATGCCTCTCTCCATCTCCATCCTACAGGAAGGGACAGCCCCTTATCTACATTTGTATTCTCAGGCTTTTGGCAAAAGTTGTATCTCAGACTATTAGCAAACAGCAAATACTCTCCAAGGAGGGAGAGGGTGGTTGCACCTAATCCCGGATTCCCTCACACACACTCACAGATGTGAGCACAGGAGCTTGCATGCCTTTTATTTCAGTACACAGAATTTCTTTCTTGAGTTTGTAAGAGGAGGATTGTTGGTGCATGGTCACCACCCGCTCTAGTAAGTCAACCATGAGCAACGAAACACCTGCAACACAGAGGACAAGGGGATGCCACACTAGGTGGAGCTCCGCCAAGCGGCCAACAGCCTCTCTGCCAGCAGCACCCATGCGACCAGACGGGCCTATGATGCCATCTGCCATGGTAGCAACGATGCAGATGCAGCAACAGTAGTCAGAAAAGCTGTCCGCCCAGATGCTACGGCTCCAAAGAGGAGAGGGGCCAACTGAGCAGCACAAGACCACACAAAATGCAACACGCTTAGATCATTCTTGTCAATTACAGAAAAAACAAATGAAGAAAGTGGAATCAAAACACACTGATACACATAAGAAGAAGAATTTTTCAATAGATTTCAAAGCTATATCACAGATACAATAGATCCCTAGGAGGGAGAACATCATCACAATTGATAGATATGTGGGTGCCTCTATGCAAAAAAGAAAGACAATGAGACTCCCAACCAATCTGGAAATTTTGGGTTTTAAACCACTCTATGCCCAGCAACAAATCTACATGATCCCAAGTGCACAACATAGCATGTCAAAATGTCATTAGGCTTGAATTTTAATTGGAAGCTAATCGATCTTGCGATGCCAAAACTGTTTCCCGGCTGGAAGCAGCACCTCTTAGGTGCAATCGCTAGGCATCGTGGTCAGCCCCCAACTTCTGCACAAGTTTGTGTAGGATCGATAAACGGAAGAGCAAGTACAAGGTACAAGGGTCGAAGGATAGCAACCGTCACGTCAACTAGTGTATTAAGAAAAGAGAAGTACATAGTACTTGTACCTAGACCCTAGGACTAAGTACCTAGTGAGGGACATCCTGGAGTACGCAACACTGTCTCTTGTGAAACATACTTTTTATTAGCACTAAGATGCAAGAATTTGTTCAAAACTACATAGTACGTTGCTGCACTTGTCAAGTGACCAAGGCTGAAAGCCTTCGAAGCTCGGGGTTACTACAACCCTTGGACATCCTTGGTAATAAATGGGAAAGTATTTCCATGGATTTTATCACGAGATTGCCACGAACATGCAAGGGTCGTGATCCATATGGGTCATCGTGGATCGACTGACAAAGATGGCTGGATTTCTACCTACTAGATCAACTGTTACAATAAGTCAATTGGCTCAACAGTTCGTTGACCAATTGTTTTGTCTATATGGGTTGCCTGCTGACATTGTCAGTGATAGAGATTCTACGCTTATGAGTGAATTCTGGACACTAGTTAGATACCACTCTCAGTTTGAGTTCCTCTAAACATACCCAGTCTGATGGCCAGATAGAAGTTGTGAACCAACTTCTAGAGGATATGCTTCGTGCATATGTTTCCAAGAGGTAGTCTTCATGGGAAGAATATTTACCCATGGTTAAATTAGCTTATAACAGTGCAAAGCATTCAAGTACTGGTTTGATTCCTTTTACGCTTATGTACCGATTTCAACCTAAGTCACCAGTAATGGTTGGATTCAAGCGAGTCAAGAATGATGCTGCTAGGACATTCTTGCAAGACATGCAAAAGATGTTGCAGTTTGCTAAGGAGTCTATAGAAGTGCCCACGACATGGGATATATTTTACGCTAATAGACATCGTTCACCCAGGGAGTTCTCTATTGGAACGATGGTATATTTGCGTATTCCCAAGGAATCCAAGAGCCTAAGTACTGAACAGGTTAGGAATTATCCCCTGATACAAGATTATAGAAGAATTGGCATGAACTACAATTGTCTCCTAGTGTAAGAATTCATCCAGTTTTTCATGTCAGTAGACTAAAGGAAGTACTAGGTGCTAAGGATCAATTAGTAGCTCCTCAAGAACTTATAGAGGTTGAAGATTTGACCTTTGTACCACACAAACCTTAAAGTATTCTTGGATTTCGTGACGATCACTAAGTACAAAGGATCGTGTGATGGGGGCAAGGAGCAGAAGCAAGAGGGAGAGGGAGATGGAGAAAGGTGAGAGAGCAAAAGAGAGAACACAAGTTTCTGGAAAGCAAAAGTCTTCAATGTGACTTCCCTTATTGCCTTTTATACAAAGAATAGATAAGATGATGACGTGGCATTATAAGTACCACTTATACAAGGGATAGCATTATCCCCAACAATCTCCCACTTGAAGGCAATGTGCCCAAAAAGAGGAAGAAGTGTACATAGAAAACATATACACAAAAGAGAATCTCAATCATGAGAATTCCTCAAAAAACAAGCTAATCAATGATTCCAAATTCTCATACAATAATCCAGCGTCAAATTCCTTCTCTAAAGGCGAGCCACAGAGGAATCCCAACTAGTCAAAGAAATCCAACGATTTCACTAGTTACCAGCGCAACTGCCAACCCCATATGTTCGTCTTGAACAGAAGAGAATATGGAAAATCCTACGCAGATATGAGAACCGTACCTGGAAATCTCCTACGCTACTTCACCTCTTTACTTGTCGTGAAAGGGCGGCTCTGATACCAAATGACACGAACTTCAAATTCCATACTTTCATGCAATCTCAAAGGTTTAGGAGAAGTGATGTTGATCACCGTCTCTATACCAAGAAAGCAAAGGATGGTAGCCTTATTTTGCTCATCATTTATGTTGATGACATGTTTATTAGAGGCAAATCTCGGTATGAGATCGATGCATTGAAGATGGGACTGCATAAGACACTTGATATGAAGGATCTTGGTGATGCAAATCACATTTTAGGGATGCGCATCATACGGGACAGAAATTAGAAATTGCTCTATTTGTCTCAGAAGGAATACATTGGCAAGGTTTTGCAACGTTTCAATATGGAGGGAGAAAAGATTCTTGGTACTCCATTGCCTCCATATGTGAAAGTCAGTCAGAAAGACAGCCCACAGTCAGATGATGAGAGGGCTGAAATGGCCAAGATTCCTTATGCAATCGTGGGTACACATCCAGATATTTGCCTTTGCAGTGGGAGTTGTCAGTACATACATGGCAACACCTAGCAAGAAGCATTGGGAAGCCGTGAAAGGTATCATGAGATATCTTAAGGGCACAATGCATGTGTGCATTTGATTTGGGAAGAAAGACCTGGCTCTTCATGGGTTCACAGACTCAGATTTTGCAAGATGTGTAGACCAAAGACTGTCTACTACAGGATATGTTTTCACCTTAGGTGGTGGTGCTATTTCATGGATCTCTTGGTTGCAGAAATGCATTGCTTTATCTACCACAGAGGCAAAATATGTTGCAGCCACAGAGGCGTGCAAAGAAGCCATATGGTTATCTCGGGAGCCTGCTTCAACCCATATAAGCTCTTTTTCAGCTTGCATACCAACTTTTCTTTGCCTTCACTGACAAACCCTTCAGGCTGTACCATATAAATCTCCTCATGAAGATCACCATGGAGAAATGCAGTCTTGACATCCATCTGACACAAGTCCATATCCTCATGTGCAACCAATGCCAAAACAGCCCTCAATGTTGTCATTTTCACCACAAAAGAAAAAATTTCATCAAAGTCAATGCCCTTCTGTTGCTTGAACCCCTTGGCAACCAATCTTGCCTTGTATTTGTTCTCAGCATTATGAGCGACCTTGATCTTATAAACCCATTTGCATGGCAAGGCATTCTTTCCAGTTGGTAGTTTCACCAAATCCCATGTTTTATTTTTATAAGAGAATCCATTTCTGAATGCATAGCCTTCTCCCACTTTCTCTTATCATGCCTTCTCATTGCTTCCTGATAGCATGAAGGCTCACCACAATCTGTCAGCATGACAAAATCAGCCACGTAGTTCTGTCCTGGAACAAAAACAAACCTATCATGAGGTTTGGAGACTTTGGTGGATCTTGTTACCCAATCATCTTGATTGGCTGGCTGTTCAGCCTGCATATCAGCCATATTATGTGGCTGTACCACCTCCTCTGGCTGTCCTACATCACCCAGATGTGGCTCTATCTGTGGCATATCAAAGGCAATTTAATTGGGCTGATTCTCAGCCTCTATTCCCTGTGCATTAGGGACATTTGCAGCAGCACCTTGCTGCATATTATTGGGCATATTTTGCTGTCTATTCACAATGATTTCTTCAAAGACAACCTTCCTGTTTTCTAATTTTTAAGTGGGCTACCTGTGCATGCTTTCCTCATGAAAAATCACATCATTGCTGCGTATAATCTTCCTTCCAATGGGATCCCACAATCTATACCCCATTTCACCACTGTCACCATATCCAATAAAGATGCATCTATTTGACTTTGGTTGGAGTTTGTTGCGCTGCTCTTTTCGTACGTGCACATACGCATCACAGCCAAACACTCTCAAGTGTTTATATGAGGGTGCTTGCCATATCATTGTTCCTCAAGTACTTTACCATCCAACCGATTAATCGGTGACCTGTTGATGACATGAATGACTGTTTGAACAGCCTCTGCCCAAAAACCATGGGGTAAGGCAGCATGAGAGAGCATACTACGAACTCTATCTTGAATAGTCCGATTTGTTCGCTCTGCAACTCCATTCTGTGGAGGATTATGAGAGCTTGTGAGTTCCCTCTTTATCCCTTTCATGTCACAAAATTCCTGAAATATTTTGGAGACATATTCTCCTTCATTATCAAAGCATAAGCATTTCAACTTCTTGCCTGTCTGATTTTCAACCAAGGCAACAAACTTTTGAAACGCACCAAAAACTTCATCCTTTCTCTTGATGAAATAGACCCACACTTTCCTTGTGGCATCATCTATAAATGTAACAAAGTATTCATGACCACCCATAGACAACTAAGGCATTTGACATACATCACTATGTACCAAATCTAAGGGTGTCAATCTTTGTTGCAATGTCACTTTATGTGGTGACTGTGAATGCTTACAAAAAATGCAATGCTCACAATGCTTAAATTCTGAAAATTTCAGAGACGGTAAATAACCCAATTGAGATAGTACTTGCATTCCTTTAACACTCATGTATCCTAACCGGCCATGCCACAATGAAACCTTTGGCACCTCAGTTACGGCAACCACATGATTCTTTACATCAAAAACATGCAAAGTATACAAAGTATCACACTTGTACCCCTTTGCAATGACTCCGGCTCCCTTGGTTATCTTCCACCTACTATTACCAAACACAGTGTAGTAGCCTTGATCATCCAATTGACCAGTACTAACCAAGTTCTTTTTCAGCTTTGGCACATGCCTAACATCATGAAGTATAAAATGTGTGCCATCAGAAAATGCAAGTTTCACATCTCCAATCCCTGCAATAGAGCATGCATAATTGTTTCCAAGATGCACAACACCCTGTAAACCACCATTATATGAGCAAAACCACTCCCTATGTGGTGTCACATGAAAGGAAGCACCTGAATCAATGATCTAAGTGGTCATGTCACCGTCTTCTTCTGTGACCAAAGCATGTGCATCAAGTGATGAAACAAACAAAATGTCATCCTCACTCTCATGAGTGACTGCATTTACCTCTTCAATCGTCACACCACTATTACTACTCTCTACTTGTTGCTTGTCTTTATCATATTTGGCATCCTGATTGTTGTTGTTGCTCTTTTTTTGCTCCCTTTTCAGCTTAAACCAATCTTTCTTCATGTGCCCCTTTTTGCCACAATGAAAACATTAAATATCCTTCTTAGGACGTGACTTACTGCAGGATCTGTTCCTTTGGCTGTCATTGCCTCTATTCTGAGGTCTTCCTCTTGTGTTAAGGGCAGTGGAAGACTTACTTGAAGAATTGTTCTTCTTGTTCATCTCCTCCATGAGAAGCTGACTCTCAACATTTGCATAAATAAGAATAGGATTTGAATTGCTCAAAGCTGTTCTAAAAATATCCCAACTCTCAAGAAGAGTGTAAAGCAAGAATGTTGCTTTAAACTCATCATCAATGTTAAATTTCTGATTTGCCAACTGCTTGATCATAGAGTTGAACTCATTGAGGTGCACACTCATAGTTGTGCCCTCCTTCATCCTAAGATCCATGAGCTTCTTGAGCCAATAAACCTTGCTTGCTGCACTTTGTTGAGCATACAAATCTTCCAACCTTTTCCACATATCCCTTGCAGTGTTCTCATTTTCAACATTAAATAGAAGCACATCTGAAATAGAAAGCATGATTGTAGAACGTGCCAATTCATCAACACTTTCCCAATCATCATCTGATATATTTGCCGGCTTCACTACCTTTTCCTTGATAGGACAGGCTTGATGCTTTTGAAGAAGCACATTATAGCACTGCTTTTGCCAAATGGCAAAATTGTGTGCTCCTTCCAACTTCTTGATGTTAAGAAGTGAACCACCTTCACTCCCACTTGAAGCCATATCTCAGCAAATAAAAATCAGCAAAGGAAATTAAAAAAGCTTGTAAAATATGTCCTCTACTGGAGAGAACCTGCAGCCAAAACTTTGAATGCATAAACAGTACCAAAACTGATTAATTTCCTGCACCAATATAACTCCAAAACTGAGTGAAATATGCCTGCAAAACTGAGTGTAACTCACTCAAAATTCTGTCCCAACTTGTGACAGAGATAGAGGCATCCAAAACTCAGAGAAACTGTCCCAAAATGACAGTAAAAACAGTCATAAATTTGCAGCAAACAATATTCTTGTTTTTCTCAACACAAAGGCATCCAAGACACTATTCCAGTGTCACAAAAATTGCTGAGCACTTGTGCACCAAAAGCCCCAATTTCTGAGATCAAAAGTCAAACTTTGACTACCACAAATGTACACAATCCAAGCATAAAGGAAATCAGTACCACTTTTGCAACAATGTCAATGCATCCAAGTGCTCCAAGCACTATTCACAAATGCATAACCTCTGGCATCAAGCTCAAGGAATATTCTTGGAATATTCTGAATTCTTTGAGATTCCCTCTTCCAATGTGTCCCAAACTGAAATTTCCTTGCTTCAATGTGCAAGAGCAAGCCTTCCAATGCATAAATTTGCAAAAGCCCCAAATTTCTGTGCCTTATCCACTGCCACGTGTCACTTTCTGACAGGCTGAACCCTAAAAGTGATGATAACTCAGCACCATGAAGGCGAATTCAACCAAACTTGGCAGACAGCGTCCCTTCAAGTAGGCGACCACTTTTATGATGTCAATTCAGCAGTAGAATGTGCGAAATCCACAGATCTCCACCTTGCCCTGTGGCTGGAAACTGAAAATCAGCAAGAACTTCGCAACGGGCAGTCAAAATCCAACCAAACTTGGCAGGATTCCTCTACAGGTGTAGGCGACCAGATTTAGTGCAAAAACTGGAGGAAAAACCCAAAATGACAGACGAAATTCAGCTCCTGTGTGGCTGAAAACTGTCGCCCAGCATAAACAGCACCAGATCTGACCAAATGTGATCCAAATGTAGTCGCCCTGCTGAAGGAGGTGTAGCAATACCAAAAGCTCCAACTGGAAAGTGTCCTTGTCCACTTTCTCACTGTATTTCGCTTGCTACACCCAAAAAACCAGTCAAAAAGGCTGAAAAACAGCAAGTACACTCACCCAAAAGATGTCTCCAACTAGGAGCACAGGAATAGAAGTGATTCCCGAGATGAAACTCCACGAAACAGCTAGGGGCAGCGAGGGAGAGTGGCTGGACTGCGTGGGCAGCAAGAACAAGTGACTTCCTGCGATGGAAAGGTCACAAAGTGTGAGGGGAGGCTAGGGAACGAGGAGAAGCTGGTGGGTAGGGAGGCTCTAATACCAATTGATGGAAGCAAGGAGGGTAAGCAAGAGGGAGATGGAGGAAGGTGAGAGAGCAAAAGAGAGAACACAAGTTTGTGGGAAGCAAAAGTCTTTGATGTGACTTCCCTTATCGCCTTTTAGACAAAGAATAGATAAGGTGATGACGTGGCATTATAAGTACCACTTATACAAGGGATAGCACATTATGCCTTTATCCCCAACATCGTGTAGAGGAGGAGGATTCCACATGGGAGACATTGACTAATCTTCAGAGAGAGTTTCCGGACCTTCTTATGAACTCAAGAGTGAGTTCTTAAAGGAAAGGGAGTACATCATGTGCATGGACCGTATTTGATGTGTGCTCCAAGCAAAAGCTCACTGCTGCTTGAGAAAGAAAGGGGGGGCAAGCAGGGAAGTCACTCTGAATCCCAAAAAAGACTAGTAAAAAGAAGAGAAAAAAGGCCTCTAAAACCCTGGAAACCCCTACTGTAAAGGCCTACCAAAGATTCACCACACAGACTTGAAAGCCACTAAAGGACAATGCGAGAAAAGCCCCGTAAGGCACCCGAGCAGTAGACTGGCTTTGAACACCAAGAAACAAGCCTCTAGAAGAAACCCGGGAGCTAGAGGCCTCGCTGCCCTCCTAAACGGGTGAGAAAACTTGCAGTGCCCAATCTCAGCAGCTCCAAAACGAGCTGCTGCAAGGGGTGCTACAAGACAAAGCTCGATCTTCAAAGGGCAAGATGAAGGCCTCTCCAAAATCGATCTGCAAACTGCTAGTAGTCTTGGTTGAAAAGCCCCTCAAAGAGCTGAAATCTGCACTGAAAAGCAGCCTAGCTGCTGTCAACAAAGGGTGGCCGCGAGTGGCTCTGGGGGAGCTTAAGGCACCACTGTCCTGCTCTTGAAGGGGCGCCACAAGCCCATGCAGAAAATCACAGCACCGAACACCCTTAGGAGTCCACAAACTGTTGGCCACTCCAAGCTTAAAGTGCCCACAGAGGTCCAAGGCCAGCTAGACGGCCTAACAAGGCCCCAAAAAGGAACGTGGCTGCATGGTATGCAGCCCAAATGCTGGGCGCTCAGAGTCGCCAAGCAATGGCGCCCTCTCGCGCTGGTCTTGGGCATACGGGCTGCTACAAAGCACCTGACTCCCACGTGAGAACTCCAGCTGGGGGTGGGCTCGAAATGAACCACTGGCGAAGCCATAGGGGTGACCGAAGGCAAACCAGAGGGCGACGAAGGGATGGAGAGCAGAGGCGGCAGCTAGGGGTGCCGGGGGGGGAGGGGAGGGGCAGCAGGAGCAAGCCTTGCTGCAAGTATTGAGATTAGGCCTAATAGTTTGCCGTCTTGTCTTGTATCTCTTTTCCTCTTTCATGTTAACAGGCCCACTATAGAAAGCACACTCTTTACTAGTTGCTGGGTTAGTCTCCATTCTATGCATTTGATTGGTCCCATGTTTGGGAATTCGGGTGGGTGTGGCCTATCCGTCTACTCATACAGAGATGTGTTTCAGCTTGTGAGACACAAATGCCCATAACCCCTTAAATGGATGTCTATCCTCAAATGCTAGACCCTAGCCAACTAGTACCTAACTGAACACTGGGAAAACATATGCATTCTTATGACAAACATCCTAATTTACAGAACTTGAAATTTTAGAAAATAAAGATGTGCTATAAACAAATTTACCAAGCAAGCGAATATGTGTTTTGTGAAGAGGAGTGACAATATCTGCCTTACAGACATCCTAGTGACTTCAGACTGGTCTAGGGTATGAGCCTTGGTGTGCTAGGAAATAATGCTTTATTTACAAAGACGGACTATAGCTTAAACTTACAAGATCAGCATAATTTCCAAAACTAACAATCTATAACAGAGTTCTAGAGCCTTGATCACTCACATACACATTAGATAGTACGTATTAAGGCCTAACTATCGATTTCAGTTTGGATTAAATCTGATAAGTCTAGCTTGATTTGTAACCCTAGCAAGCCTAGGAAATGCCATTTGTATCGGCCTATTTGTGTTATCACTTGTGCATGGGTAAAGGCAAAAAATTTTAAAATAAAATATTTAGAACCTCGTTAATTAAAATGTGATGTTTAATACTTTTCTTATTTAGGTTTAAACATTTGTTTAAATTAAGATGTCTATATAAATGGAATCTTAAGAAGCTGTTTTAGCTCTTCAATTAATTTTCATAACTTTCTAGCTTTTTATGCCCTCTCTTGTTGAGATTTGGGATGTATGCTTGTTCTTTCTTCATTTTTGGATGTTGTGTGTAAGGCCTCTTGCATACTCTTGCAGAACCAGCTGGCTATCATCACTTTGCACCATGGCCAATCTTCACCTTGTGCATCCTTTTGCCTCTCTTTCAATTGTGAAATGCTCAACGTATATTTAAGCACTTCTAGTGTCCATGCTTTAGACGCTACCAATCTGCTACCCACACGCCTATTTGCTTGTTGCCCTATCTACTCAATGCTAATGTACATTTGCACTTTCCATAACATAGTTCTCGCTTACTCACATATGCAAATCTCATTCCTTGCACTTGTTCATACTAATATTGATTGTTGGAGGGAGTTTACTCACTATTTAGTCCTGGTTCACTGGTACCCACTAGAGAACTCAGTAGGTTAGTGTTTCCATCTTAGGGTCTAGCTAGGTCTAAGGTCTCAACCTAGGGTAGGAGCCCGGAAGGGCCCCCAAGGGCTGGCCTATGAAAGGAGGCAGGAGCAGCCAATGTAGGAGGCCCCCTGAGGCAGCTCCAAGCAAAGGAAAAAGGGCTGGGCACCTTTTATAGGCTGCCCTTTGCCGCTCCCTATGCAGCCTAGGCTTGCTTTTATGGCCAACCAGCCAACTGGCTGGTCAGCTCAGCCCCCTATTTAGAGGGGGCCTTGCAGCCCTCATTCCTCATTCAGTCCCTCAGCATTTCAGCCTCTCTCTCCAGCCCAGTGCAGCCTCTAGTTCCCTCCAAAATCCCTGCAGGACAGCAGCATACTCAGGAGTCCCAATTGTGATTCCAGGAGGATGTCCATGCAGCACCGTATGTGCACACTAAGGATAGAAATGGAGTTGAATTTAGCACTGTGTGATTCCTGAGATATATTTTCAGCTGCAGGGAGCGTTGGCCGTAGCAAGCAACCTCCGCCTCTTTTTTCAAACATTGTAAAGGATTGTGCCTCTTTTAAAAAGTCTAGCATGAGGGCATATCCTCCAATAATCGTCCATCCATCCATAAGTCTAAGGTTTAGAAAAGGAATAAGTCATGGATTGTGACATCCCCTCCCACTTAAAAGAAGACCTTGGTGGAAATGATAAACCTATGTACAGAGAATCACACCTAATCAATAATGTTCTTAGTCAATGTAATACTACATGTCATCATCAAACCACCAAGTGGTGATCCATTCTCACTGTGGATGCTTCCGTGTGTGATACGCATGATTGATAGCAAGAACTTATTTGTTAAGAGCTTTGTAATTGATGAAGAGTTGCATAGACTTATTTTCTTTTCTGCAAAAAGCATTCGAGAACCAAACAGGCTACGACTAGGCCAGATGTGACCTTGGTCAAGTTAGTTTGTTATTTGTCATTGGATCCCTCGTGTTATAAAAGAAACCCTATATAGAGGACACTCCGATGGAATACTTTCTAGAATCAGACAGATTGTAGGGTCCACTAGCTAGTCATACTATGATAACTCTTTTGGAGGCTGGAAAAATGGTTGGTCCAAATACAGAGGTGGCTTTTGTTTGTGTATCTCTTGACCAAGTCAACTAACACTTATTCACTTGTAAAACTAAGGCAAGGGGTGTAGAACGAGTGTTCTTGAAGCCGGTCAACTGTACAACCTTCTTGTTGTGGACAGAATTGGATCCCATAAATACAAAACCTGATTGAAGGATCATATCATGGTCATAGAGGCATTGTATGCCAGAATGACATTGTAGCCATGATGCTGAGTTCAGCCTGTCCATGTTTTGTTGGATGCAAAAGGATAGCTCATGTGTTACACAAGAAAGTTGAGCCATCTTTTTGGGGGAAAAAGAAAGCTGAGCCGTTCGTAAGTTTTATTTGGTATTTAAAAGAACTTTGGGCTCATGTACAAATGTAAACGTGCCACCATAAAACTGGCCAGGAGCTTGTGGGAGTGTCGAGGAGGTTGTGGGAACAACTAAGATGATTCTTGGAGTATCTCGGATTGATCCCTGTAAACATAGAACTTAGAACCTGCGTTGCCACTTCAAGGTTATTGACAAGGCTCTATTTATACCTTCTATATATCTAATCTTACAAATTAAAATTTTGAGCGAAAGAACAAAGGAGAGAGAAAAAGAGACAAGGGAAGAAGGGGGCTTGTAAGAGACATCAAACAAAATTAAAAGTTAAAGAGAAAAACAAAAATCAGCGTAACTTAGCTATGCTTATGTTCTCATGAATATAAGTTGCCATTTGCGTTTCGAAAGATTCCGGAATCTCTAGCGTAAACCTACTGCTTACCAAGCTATAAAACCCCAACCCAAACAACAAAAATTATGACATTAAGAAGGAAGCTACTAACGAAGAAATGACGTGTAGAAGCATTGACCCATAACCTCTGACATCTAGCTTTGCCCTTCACATTTTCACATCTAGCTTTAGCTTCACCCTTTACATTTCCACTAACACAGTTCTAAGCGCTGAATATTAGCATTCCAAGGCTGATTTGAATTATCAGACGCATGTTGGCCGGTCCTGGTCAAAAGCTGGTGATTACTTCTGTGCTGGCAATAGCGTTCCATTTCTAACGAGAGAGGGATCCATTCCTGTTCAGTTGGACCTGAACCTGACTTTCTCTCTCTCTTCAATACGCAAGTAGCATGCGGCTACATGGACGGAAGTGTATTCACTATTTTTCGACTAACTCGCTCTAAACAAAGCGCGGCCCGAAAAGCATTATGAAAACTAGCATCCCTAAGAATTTGACAACAGACACAAACAGATTACGGGCAAAACCGACCCGCCAAAATATTTATACTTCAGAGAAAATACCTGCAACGTGTAAACCTTCTCGCCATTTTCGTTCGTGTAGTACATGAGATACATGATTGCAGACTGTTAGAAACAAAACGAAACATATTAGAGATAGCAAACTAGAGAAAACTCAAACTAACAACGGCAGGAATCACAACAGATGCTCCTACCCGACAAACCAAACAAAGACTCGAGGCTGGCGAGCTAAGGTTAACTAAGGCCTTCCCGACCTTCAAGGTTTTTATTTTCCCCTGGCTTAGCCAAAGATTAATCAACTAAACTATGCTTATATTTCTTGTAATAATGAAGATGTAACCTCAAAATGATGAGGATTGTAAAGAATATGAAGGCGACAAACCTACTAACAATGGTGTCATTCTGTAACGAGGAGGACTTCATGTACACAAAATCAAGAATCAAGGTAATGAATAGATGAGAACAATGCAAATAATGATGTAGAAAGCTGATGATGACATTGATGATAGTGAAAATGTCATGGTATTCAAGATAGAACTTTGAAAGATGAATTTTACTAGATGAGGATGAGGAGGTTTGAGATATCATGAATTTTTTAGAAGTCCATTCTATTATGTTTTACTTAGAACGAAAATTAGAGTAGTTTTCATTTGTTGATTTTTCATCCTCATTACTAGTACGTTTGTCCAAATAGCTTTGTGGTGGGTTGCCCATTTGGCAGGGCTTGGTGAGAGAAGGGAGGGAAAAAAGTGAAGAGTTAGAGGTTGATGGTTTACCCATCCTCAATGGAGTGGAAGCAAATGCTTCATTGGCATGCTTCTTTGGATGTGAAAGGTGATGTGATCGATGTACATGGGTGTGATTTTTTGGTGAGCATCTTTTGACAAGCATTCTCTCTCTCTCTCTCTCTCTCTCTCTCTCTCTCTCTCTCTCTCTGTCTGTCTCTCTCTCTCTCTCTCTCTCTCTCGCTCGCTCGCTCTTTGCCACATTCCCTAAAGCAATTGAAATTGAAACTTAAGATAACTTATACTTTTTTTACATGGGTTATGGAGTCTTGGATCAGTATGACATGGATAACTATGGAGTAGACTACAAATTGAAACTTAAGAGAAATTATTATTTTTTGAGATATTAGACTATGGGGTCTTGCATAGATTTCAAGTCACACCTTCACAACCCATAAACTCTCTTTAAATTACATTGTGATTTTATATTATCATTCTCGATAAGTTCGCTCATGAGATAGCACCACAGCCACCTCTATCATTGAGAGCATAGGCTAATGGATGAACATGTGCTCCTTTAGATGTAGATCCGTCACTCTTAAAAACACAAAGTAGATATGCTTGCATGCTAGGTATGGTTTTAGGGCTTGGAACTATTTTTGAAAGTCTAGACATGTGCACACGGGCCTTGCACATATGTGCACATAATATTCCATTGCATGCGATCAGTCATCCATAGACTCAATAACTAGCACCGCATGCTTCATCTCCTCAACCACTTTCTTAGTGAGGACCATGACTCGTAAGGATAATGCACAAAGAATGTGATCATGTGCTGCCTCTGCGATATACCACTTATGTATTTTTCCCGACATCCCTCCCACTCATTATTGCCATTGGAAGCTGAGGCCATTTAAGTGTTGTCTACATGTGCCTCAGGAGCAAGGACCGATGCCCCACCAGTATTTGATGTCTCCAAAGTGAATCTCCAACCATCAATAGGTCTACCTCTAGCTGTGTGATGTTAATACCACTTGCAATAGGCCATTTCAAGAGTATTAGTGTGGGTATTGGGCTTTGGGCTAATGCTTCGATCTGGACTCAGGTGTGTGTCACATCCCTTGCTAAACCACATGAATTTTGACAGGTTCCATTGTGGTGTACCCTCGTTGCATAGAAGGAACATGCAACTATAGTATTTGATGCACTTCCAACAAATGTGTTGCATCTCGAGCATGGTCCAATGGAGAGTTCACAAATGAGGCTAATAAATATTTTGTTGGCCACCAAGCAATCGAACACTTTGACAAGGCCACCAAGCAATCAAACACTTTGACAAGACTCTTGCCACAACCACATTGGATGAAAAGAGTGGTGGAACATCCAAGGATGTACGATGGAAACATCATATTTGAGTTTCCACCAACCTTTGGAAAGATGGCCCCAATGGATGCCATGGAGAAAAAGTATGATGGGCACATTTGGACAAAAGTACACACAAGCAATGTAAAATTCGTGGGACTTGTGTGCATAAGCTATTGTGTGGGTGTTGTTGAGTGCCAAAGGTTAATATGCCCAATGTAAAATTCGTGGGACTTGTGTGCATAAGCTATTGTGTGGGTGCATCAACCACTCCACTACAGGCTCCCCATTGATGTGACAACTGCTAGGATTCACCTCCCCTTCAAATTGTATTCACCTTTGATGGCCTTTTCATTTTTGATTGACTATGTGGAAGACAAACTTTGGTCTTTGGTGCTATCATCCTCCACATCAAGAATGACATTTGGTTTTCACTTGCATTGTGACATCTCCCTATCCCCCTCTAGCATGGATGGATCTCTAAACATCAAAGTTCTAGATACAACATGTTGCACTATTCGTACTACTTGTGTTGGTACCTCACGTGCCTTTGACCTCCAGATGAGATCCCAAAGAAGGTCCTTCTCTGATATGCTTTTCTTTTCTAAGCTATTGCATTGCACTTTGGAGCACTGCATTTGCCATGTCTGAGACACTGGTGTCGTATAAAGATATGTGACTCCAATATCCCTCCCTAGCTAGCAAGCTTTGTGCTTTGGCTCTACCATGTTCGTACATGGGGTTTTTGCCTTGTCCTCACTATCTCCTCCTCCTATCCACATAGATCAAAGTGTAGCATGTCAGAACACTTAAAGAAAATCCCTCCCACATGGATACTTACAAAATGATTGCTCAACGCTATCATATTGTTGCCCTAATGAGATATTCTCACTTCCCACCAACTCAACCATGACTCCATTGCAGGGGTGTCACTGTCACACACTCGACCTACTCTCCATGTTGTCTACTCAGCTTGCTTTACAATGGTGCATCCTCCTTCATTGTGGCCATTCTCCATCGCTCACAAATTTCTTTGTGCTCTTGTTGATCTATTCACCTCACATACTTGACAATGTATAAGCTTGGCTCCCAATGGAAAAGGTAGGAACATTCCCCGCATTCCATTATGACACCATCATTATTGTAAACTATGCACACAACATATTCCAATTTGCTTGTGCCTCATCTGCCATAAATCCAAAATAAATCAGCTGCATCATACCTTGCTCGAGTCATAACTTCATTCAACGTCTGCCAAAATAGCACTTGTGATTCCTTGTCCTCCTCCTTCATTTCACATGTCACCATGGTAAGTAGCTCTTTGTGTGCACACTGATGATAAGCTTATGTCCAACTACAAGAAGACATGAAGGTCATGGAATTTTAAGAATGTATTTGACATACCTTGGATTATACATGTGGCAACCCATGGTAACCCATTCTCTTGATCACCTTTGTGTGGTCGAATTGTATGCAAGCTTGTTGTAGATCCCCGTTTCCATTCCATCACATCCTATTCATAAGGTCAACCCCGGAGTCAAGCCTCATTGTAGACATGTTCATGACAAAGCACTTGTCCTTAGGGAACCCTTGGCCTACAAACTTGCTACCATATAAAAAACTGTACATGGAGTCCCACTTGAGCTTCAAAATATTGTCATATCCTTGTCTGCTTTCACCTACTTCCATTCGAGCCCTCTTAACCATTCTTCAAAATGGTTAAGAGAAAAAATCCATATTCAATCCTTAGCTTTAAAAAATATTGTCATATACTCGAGTGCTTTCACCTACTTCCATTCGATCGCTATTGACCGTTCTTAAAATGGTTAAGAGAAAAACTCCATATAAACAACTAACCTTTTGCGCTCCACCAAGGGAGTAAGCTCCTATAAGATGTGAAATAATTTTGATCTCCTACATTCTTTGACATGTCATGGCGTGGCTTTACCAAGCTAGGCATCAATATGTCCTTTGTGATTGTTGTCCGGACTTTTCGTGCACTAATGATCTTGTCATGGTTGACCATTGACTGGACTAGGTCTCATGTCCTCTCCATTGCCAACTTGGAGGTGCCGGGTTGCACATAGTGAGTGTGGTCGCCAACATGAATCATGAGACGTGTGATATCCTTTTCATGTGGCATGACATAATAAACCCTACACCTACACATCGCTCTACATATCCCTAGCCTTTATAATAATGGCAAACAATCGTTCCTTCGATGTTGGTTGGTAGTTCAAGTGTGCATTTATTCTTTATGGGCATATTAACCTTTGGCACTCAACAACATCAAGATTGATTGGCTCCATGGGAGTGCCCAGTGAATGTGTGTCTTTGCCCGAGGGAATGAATTGAAGAACTCTTGACCTTGCTCCTCATTGGCACTAAAGGCACCCATGTCATCAATGCTTGTAGATTGAAATCTTATTGTGTTCAACTTGGAAGGAATGTTGTCCATGCATCCTCACCTTAGGCGCCCATTGCATAACATCCTCGGCACCCGAAACATTGCTGTAACAAGATGTGTAAGGGTTGAGAAGCTACAAGAAGCCTTCAAACTGGGAGCTTCCTTTCAAAGCAATTGCTCGCTTTTCTAGAGATGGGGTCACACTATGAATGCTAATCGCAAACTCATGGTAACTCTTATATTTCATAGCCTAATGAGAGCTTGATGACTTGCTTTGTGTACATTAAGCAATCTAGCCACATGCAACAATGTATTTAAATCAATTGAAATGATCTAATTAACATGAAAGGGAGAATAGAGAACAACATACTTGAAGAATTTGCTTGAATATAGTAGATTGTTCTCAAGACATGTGGACATTGCCACGTATTGCAACGAAATACTCTCTTTGCAAATGTCAAAATCTCTACCTTCCACATCGCGGTATGGGGTTACCTCCACTATGCATCAATCTGGCCCATTGCCTTGAACCACCACCAATGTTGTAAAATTCGCTTCTACTCCTATTAATTTTTGCAAGTACGCCATTGTTTAGAGAGACAACAAAAGCGGATTCAATTTGGGAGAAACTTTATTCTCAAAGCGATCTTTGTGACGACTCTAATTTTTTAATCGGTGTCAGAATAACGTAACGTTGGTGATCAAAAACAAAAAGATGAGATAGCGAGCCTATTCTCAAATAGTATTATTCAATGGGCCTTCCCAAAGTGAGAGAGAGAGAAATGGATGAGGACACAATCAGAATGAATGCATGTCCAGAAACCAGACCCGCCCAAATTTGAAAGAGATGCTCTAAAGTCAACACACTAGCCAATCACAAAAAGAAAAATGAAAAAAATAAATAAAACAAATTTAAAGAGATGATTCAAAGTCAACATAGCAACCAATCATGGAAATTGAAAAAAAAACACATTAGGAAAATGCTCGAAATTATTTTCGGCATCTCAAAGTAGAACCTTCACTAAGGCTACCCATGGCAAGCCAATAAAGTAAGTGTTCATGATTGAGGGCCAGTGCACAAGCGAACGGGGCTGGCTGCACACAAATTTTGGACACACAATTAATTGAATGGAAGCATGAATGCGCCATCGACGCACCCTCCATTTTGGCTGCTGTTTCCATGCACCGCATCTGGGTGGCAATGCATGCACCTGGGTGGCTCAACAAAACTTATGAATTTGGAGTGATCCAATGGCGCATCCGACCTTTGAATACCACTGAAACTACATTTATGTTTGAACTACTGCTCCTTTACTCAGATGCTTGCATGCCCCTTGGCAGTGTCGAAAATCACAATGATGCATAGACCCATCTGTACCAACAACCAGTGGGAAGGGAGGAAAACTACCATCTGGAGGTTTGGGCAGGTGCAGAGAGGGGCATATACAATGTAGAGGGGGGAAGACGCGTACGACGAAAGCAACAACCGGTGACCCAAACGTTCACAATTTTTGTGTGTGAACTCCTTAGAGGTGGCAAGAGATATGCACCAACTGCTCCCTAATGGAAGCGTGTGCACTAAGCTTGAAAAGATGATTGAAAAGACGCCTAGGGTTTTAGCTGCATCCAATAATTCAAAGAATCATGATGTTTTGCCTAGACGTAACATGAGTGATGGGCTCTTAGGGCTTGTGCGCAGGCACGCGTTGAAGCTCAACATGTTCACAATGTGGGGGAGAGCTAAATGCGGTTTGCCAAATTGAATAAGAAAACCATGTTCACACGATTTTTGTTTGCAGTCTTTCACTGAACGATCTTAAATTTTGTAATTTTCAAACAACTCATCCGAGAAGACCCGCATGGCCTTAGTAGGAGGTCTTTTATGATTGGCAATAGCCCGCCACAAAAGAGTTGTGCGTTGGGTGTGATTTTTGGCACCCTAGAAATCCAAGGTGCTCATTAGCACACCGAGGGCGCATCGATGCGCCTTTTACATTTTTACAATAGAATTAGGGCACCCTTGCCTATGCTTCAGCCTGTGCATGTGCACAGGCTCTTGAAGTTTCAATGGGCTCAAATGCATTGCATTTGTGTGTGCGTGATGCGCCCTACAACAATTCACACAAGAAATCATGAAAGGATGGCAGTGGCAAATCAAGCATTTTAGACAATAGTGGACTAATTCGGCTAGACCATGGACTAGGCACTCTATTGAGCCAATCGGTTTCCTCCCTCATCCCGTCTGCAACCCTTCGTATCTATAGTTCTATCCTCACTTTTTTTTTGTGGCCTAATTTGCGATGGCAGTCAGCACTCCCACACTGCACCGCATCTTTTGGCTATGTGGAAATAGGCCCTTCATGATATCTCCAGCCTAGGTTCTTGGATATTAGCGACTCTCAATTCCATGCCACTTTTAGGAAATATAGTGGATAATTCCCAAGTCACGGTAGTGGAAGAGGGCCATATGGGAGTGTGAATAGTTTGAGAGATCTCCAAGACAATGGAACTATGGAAAGCAATGGATTATGGATTGGGGAGGGGCAATGTATTTTTCTTTTTCTTTTTTGGTTTTTTTGAAACGAATTACGGGCTTTCATTAAATGTCTGGTCAACCCCCAAAAAGACCAAAATACAAAGTGGCCAACTAAACTGCAATGGCAGGTAATACAAGTTCAAAGAACTCATAAACAAGATGCACTCAACTCCACTTTATAGGAACCAACCAAAAAATCTTTCGTACTAATAATAAATACCCCCAAATTTAACAAGGCTTTCAACTTATCCACCACATCTTCCTCGTTTCCTACCCCCATTCCATCATTGAAGACAAGAGTATTATGAACTGACCAGATAGCCTAAAACACTGTAGCCCACAAATAGAGCAAGCAACCTGCTAGAGTCGATGGCATACCCATCGAATTCCCATAAGATCTTATCTTTACTTGGATATTAGTGAGAAGCGGGCCATCGAACCCACCTTTCTTATTGCAAAAACCATCCTAATCCAAATCCTTTGGTGACAAGACATGCCCAAAGTAAGTGTGTCACTTCTTCCACACTCTTGCCACACAATAGGAAGCAAGCATTGCCACATATGAAAAATCTTCAATATCAAGAAGCTTTCCTTGCCTAATTGCCAACCTTTCCAAATATTAAGTATGGAGCACATATGCAAGCCTTCCACTACTTAGGTGTCTGCCTCAATTTCCATTTTGCATTGAGCGAGGTGAAAAGTGTTTAACCCTCCAATTTAGCTTCATGTAGACATCTGTAGCCACGTTCAAGTCTTAAAAGTAATCCACTAGTTTACACTCCAATTCATAGAGGCAATATAGGTTCGATTGCCACCCCTTAGGGACATAATTAAGAACGTCAACAACAATCAATGTAGCTTCCCTATCATTCAACTTAAAGTGATCTTTGATAAATGGAATCGGTAGTCAGTAAGACCCCCTTGAGTCCCAAATTTGCAGCCAAGCGTGGATTCCTTTCTTTTGCACACTTTTAGCACGAGGCAAATCCATCCATGTTAGTGCTTTACCATTCAAAGTAGTTGCCCTAGGGTGCCAACTCCCTTTAGCAAAAAAAATTGTAAAAATCTTGAGTATAAGATGAATTTAACAATATGCCATGATTAGAAATTATTAAAATTAACATGGTTGCATTCTACACTAAAAGAGCTTCAAATATGTCTTTACACCCTTGAAATTTGGGTAACACATGAAAAAGCTACATTAATTTGAATGGAGATGGGTTTTCATATTTTAGTGTCTTTTGTTTTACTCCCCCTCATCCAAAAGACCCCCCCTTGGGCCTCACATATTATGAAAAATATGTACAAATCTTAAAAACTTGCATTTTTTTCAAGGTATATACCTTATATTTTGTGGGGGAGGGGACAATAAATTTTCATATTTTTCTCCTGCATACTTGAAGATCTTTAAGGAAATCCATGCATATTATATATGGATCTTGTCCCCCCATACCCTGAATTTTGGACGAGGGTAGTAACATATTACATATTGAGTTGGTGCCCCAGGTAGTTGCCCAACTCCACCACATATTCTCATGAAGACTCATATCACCCCATAGCTCGAGCCTCTCTTTTCACATTAATAGACTCGCACAAGACTTCCATGCCTCAACCAAACCATTGACAAGGTTAAATTCACAATTTTTAGTGGGAACCAAGAGCATAGCCTATCATATTAAGATTAATTTCCTCCATACCCCCACTTGCTTCCCTTTACCTTTCTCAATGAACCATTTGGTACACTCTATTAACAATGCTTGATATTCAAAAAGGCATGGTAACCACTTATAAATTTAAGATATATTTTTATTTGAAATATCTAAAAGTTCCAACCCTCCACAAGACTTAAGAGTCTTTTAGTGGGAAACAACCCTATAGCGAGGGGGGGGGGAGCATACTTAAAGACACTTTGCTATCTCAAGGAGGCTAGAACCCACCAACAAGTCATGCTTCAAAACCACCTTGTAAGCATCTATAAGCCCAATTTTGAGTGTATTTAAGATCATAGAGTCCTTATAAACCACCTTTATTGCATTAGTAAACAGCATTAGTAAACACTATTTGGTTCCTCACTGACCAAAATGCACCCAGGGCCATGATCTAAATGTAAGGCCAGTAGGTAGCAACTTCAATGTGAACCTCACCTAGCATTACTGCTTTCCAATTATTGCCCAAGAAAAAGTGCACCATCAACTCGCCTTCCTCATAGAGTTACTCCAAACCCCTCTTGCCATAGGATTGTGCCAAAAAGGGTCATTGAACAACTCCATCAATTTCCCACATAGAGCGCAAGTTGGGTTGACAAGCACGTGCTTTACCAGTTTATCCCAAACAAGGAGCCATTGATACATTATCTTCCACATTAGAAAACTTGGCTTAGCTATTTACACCCCTTCCAAATGGTCTTGAGCTGAGCCCTCCACCAATTAGAAAATCTACATAGAGTCTACTTCTTGTTTAGACATCCAGCAACCGGTTGTGGATCCAAGAGCATTCTGTACAGAGCTTTGGAAAAAACACTCTTCAATCTGTTCTTCCCCAGGAACCATTGATTAAAACTTTAATACATGGATACAACACAATCCGATGGCCACCACAGGAAGCCTATTTAGAATGGTTAGGATCAAGGTAAATTCTCTTGCATTCATAGCATTCATAGCATATTTCTCCCAAATGGCATTCGTTTCAAGCCAAGCACCTCTATTGCGCTTGCAATGTTGGCCATGAGCTAGGTGCCCTTATTAGTTGGCCGAGTTTTGTACTTTTGTTTGGGTTGATCCCCTTATAATATAAGCCAACTCTTTTATTTATTTTTTAATTTTTTAAAGACGATTTTAGTGCCTCAATGGAATGTAATACTAGCTACGTTTATCACCTTTCTCAATTGACCAAAAGCTACGACATAATCCATGGTAGAATATTCACAAATATCTCTCTAGTTTTAATAAATACACTTTGATTTTTGTCAATGGGCCGTATGCAAATCTCTCTGATTCTACAAGCTACACCTTAGAAATGGTTTTCTAAGAAGTATTCAACTTAGAAATGGGTTGCCAATCCCCTAGCTTATGTATATTTTACCTATTTGGGAACAATTTGATCAACCCAACATTAATATCTTTGGATAACTTTCTCTTCAACATAGAATCATTGTCTATTGCCACAAAGTCCCTTCCCAAATCCTTCCAAAATTCAACAGAAAACTCTAACCCTCCAATGCTTCCCACAACTTTTTTATGTGAATGGTCTTTCAACATACACCTTTGTACCTCAAAAGCCTTTGGTGCCACTCCTTTTGACAATTCATGAGGCTTTCTATCCTAATGGCATCCTCATCCCCCCCCCAATGCACCCCAAGTCTTCCTTGAACACCTATTTTATATGCTAGTTGTGTATTGCTACAAGTTGATGGATTCCTATTATATCCCAGTTGGGTACCTCTACCAAGTTGGGTATCTGGTATATACTAGTAGGGAGGGACAATGTTTATGCAAATGTATTGTGACTAGTTGGGTATCTGATCAGTCAAAGAAGAATTCAAAATGCTTTATTGAGAAGCATGTTGAGAGGCCAAATGACCACAATCCCCACAAAATCAATGCACATCTTTCTGTATACACTTTCGATAGTCAGATCTATCATTAGGATGGCCCTTGTTAGAACTTTAGAGGGGATTCCCACTCTTGCCAAAATCAATGCGATGTCTCATTAATCTTCTCTAAAAATGGCTACAAACTTTAGGCGAGCGGCCACAGTTTAGGCGAGCGGATTGACATGATTCCAAAAACAAAGTCATAGCTCATTCAATGGTCTACAACTTCCTAGTTCACTTCATTACTCTATTCCTCACACATCATCTGATATCTATGTTCAAACATTGCTATCTACTCTCTTTTTCCTAATGGAAGTAACAAATAGTGAAAAACACAAACCATAGAGATAAAGATGAGGCAAACCAACATTTGAAGAGATACGTGCATTTTGGAGGTGAGGAATTGTTCTAGCAGCCGAGCTACATTACATGGAGAGTTGGATCAGTTGGTGGGGAGTAAGAATTCAACATTGGGGAAATTTTAAAGGAGCAGTAAGTGATGTAAATAGAATAGGATGTTGTTTATTTTTTGTAATAAAAGTGACACTTGAGATATAATTGTGGATTGACATCGTTTGTAGGCAATCCAAAGCCCTGGAGCAACCCCAATACTCACTGTGAATCTCTCAGAAGAAAAACACCACAATTGGCTAGCAGGAGAAGGGTTCAAAACAAAGATCTCTCTAGATAATGCTGTCGTTAGCGATCTATGCAACACAATTATCCAAAGTGCAATGCAAAATGCATATGATGAGGAAAGACACATAGGACATGGTCCATCCATAGCAACCCTGCAATAGAGAGCGAGAGAGGGCAAGACACGCAAGCCTTCGAAGGTGGTACATGTCATTAGGGATGAGATAGTTGGATCACGTCTATACAATGAGAGAACACACCTTTAAGGTGATCGGGAGACTATCCAAAAGAGAAGAAAACCAACAAAGGTAAGCAGACCTGAAGAGGGTACCAGCCACAGGCCAGAATATGATCATGTCAACCAACTTAGGCAAAGTAGAAAATAGCCTCGAAGGATATTGATAGGCAATGAACATGAAAGGACAAAAACCATCTCAGAAGGTCAACAAGAAGTTCATTTGCATCGCTGCGCTTCAGAGAGACTCTCAAAAAGCGAAACTGGAGAGAGAGTCTGATTTAGTAACAGACCTAAATTGACCGTCTCTGAAACTGATTCCTTACACAGCCATCCAAGTAGATCCCATTGCAAAGAAGTAGAAGAAATGCCGTTATGAAGCTTAGGAGCTTTATCGGGATGCTGAGAGGATACAGAGAAGGAAGCACGTTTCTTTCTTACGACATAGGTAGCAGGAATTGACTGAAATACAAAAGGAGCATGGAGACCCAATGAAGCAGACGAGGCAATGGCTTGCGATGAGTTTACGTGACCAACTGGAGCTTACAAAGGACATGATAAAAAATGCAACAATGAAGCAGCTGAAGATTGTGAAGGAGAAGTAGAAAGATGCAAAGGAATGGAGGTGGGCTGGCATGAAACAAAGGAAGGCGATATGGACGCAGGCAATGAGGGAGAGGAAACATCGAGTTCCATCGCTCTCCCTCACACACACACACACACACTCTCTCTCTCTCACACACACACACACACACACACACACACACACACACACACACTTGCTAACTTTCATTTCCCTTAAGTTTATTAATTGCTTTAATTTGTTTAGTAGCTTACACATCTACCTCCTTAGCCCTTTAGTCCCTCTTGCTTCTTTCTATATGCCAAATTATATATATAGACAATTCAAAAAATTAACTTTTCTTCTTCAAAAAGTTTGTTACTAGCCTTTCATAATATATTAGCCCTTGAATTTTCTATGCACTTAAATTAAATTATGTATATTAATCTCTAACACATTTCTTTTTAAATGCTTATTTAGATAATTTAATGGTGTTTTCTTATAAATTTGTGTAATTATGCATATGTATAATCTAATTGGTCATATTTTGCAATGTAATCTATTTGTCCCTTTGTAACTTTTATGTTTTTCTTTTTTGTTCCTTTTTGTCTTTCCCTTAGAGAACCATATTTCAAGGAAGAAGTCTACCCCACTTCAATAAAATTTTCAAGGAAAATATATTTATTAAAGGGTGTGGATTACCCCCCATTTTCAAAAAACCATGTGTTGAACCTTGTGTGTGGACTACCCCCCAAATTTAATTACGATATAGACACAAGTAACCTAAGCCATATTTTTGAGAACTTGTGTACCATTTCTTAGGGTGGCATATAACCTTTATTTTAATACTATATTTTGTGATATTTACTCTAGAATCTTGTTTGGTGTTGTTGACAGAAATGAGAGAGAGGGAGAGAGAGGAGTGCACACAAGATACTAACTGTACACTAACTGTATTCCAAGGAAAATAGGAATATATACATGGACCCCTTAGGGTTAGGGTTAGGGTTTGTCCCATAACCCTTATGGTGCAATTTACACACACCATTCTCAACACCCCCTCTTAAATTGCACTGCATAAGAAGAGGGTGAGTTACAAAACACATTTTTTGGATTTTCTGACTGTTGCATAACGGCAACAAAAATAAAGATCAGAAAAGATGCACAAGAGTGCAAGAAAGAGCATAGTGGAAAAAGTATGTACAAAGGTGTACAACTTAGAGTTCACTTCCCCCTCTTAAGTTGCAATTGGCGAAGGCCAAGATGATGTCGAAAGTGTGCAAACTTATCAAGGGAAAGTGGCTTGGTGAAGATATCTGCGACTTGTTCTTGTGTGGGACAATGTATCAAGTCGATTTCTTCACTAAGAACTTTTTCACGAACAAAGTGATAATGCACTTCAATGTGTTTTGTTCTAGCATGAAACACTGGGTTTTTTGCTAGTTGAATGCTGCTCATATTGTCCGAATAGAGCACAGTAGGGTCTCCAGAAAGTATCTCAATCTCTGAAAGAAGCCTTCTGAACCAAATTGCTTCACATGTTGCATTAGTGGATCCTCTATACTCTGCTTCGGTGGAAGACAATGCCACTGTCGGTTGCTTCTTGCTTTGCCATGACAAGGCTGCAGAGCCAAGACTAAAGCAGTATCCACTGGTGGATCTTCTATCATTTACACTTCCTGCCCAGTCAGCATCTGTGTAACCATGGAAGTGTAAGTCGGATGACCTGGCATAATGTAGTCCATGATCCCATGTACCATGAAGGTATCTGAGTACTCTCTTCGCTGCAAGGAGATGAGTCTTCTTGGGATTCTGCATGAACTGGCTAAGCACACCAACTGCATAAGATATGTCTGGCCTGGTGATTGTCAAATAGATCAAGCTGCCAATGAGTTGTCTGTACTGTAGAGGATCTGAAGCTGGAGAAGTGTCAAGTGGTGACAACTTGATATTGCATTCCATAGGAGTAGGGAGTGGCTTGCAGTCATGTAGATGAAACTGCTTAAGTACCTTTTGAGTGTACTTTCCCTGAGAAAGTGTGATCCCTGTGTCATCTCTCCATATTTCTATACCAAGAAAATCATGGAGTTCTCCCATATCCTTCATGTCAAACTCTGAGGTAAGCTGACTCTTTGTTTCTGAGATGAGATGTCCATTGGAGCCGGTGATTATCAAGTCATCAACATAGAGCACTACAAGAAGGATGTCTTCTGTAGTTTTTTTTATGTAAAGAGATGGATCTGAATTTGATGGCTGAAAACCAGATGTCAGAAAGTGACGATGAATCCTTGCATTCCATGCACGAGGAGCTTGCTTCAAACCATAAAGTGATTTCTGCAACCTGCAGACCTTCTCTTCCATCCCAGTAATAGCATAACCTGGAGGTTGTATCATGTAGATTTCTTCATCTAAAAAACCATTGAGGAAGGCATTCTTCACATCCATCTGGTGGATGGGCCAATCAAAGTGAGCTGCAAGAGCTATGGCTGTCCTGACAGTAGTCATCTTTGCAACTGGTGCAAAGGTCTCCTCATACTCTGTGCCATACTCTTGGGCATATCCCTTGGCTACCAGCCTGGCCTTGTATCTGTCAACCACACCAACTGAGTTGAGTTTGACTTTGTAAACCCATTTGCATCCTATGGGCTTCTTCTCTGTAGGAAGATCTGTCAAGGTCCAAGTCTGATTCTTGAGAAGAGCATTGTACTCTTCATCCATTGCATGTTTCCACTCAGGGACTTGCACTGCATCTTTGAAGGAGGTTGGCTCATCAAACTCCATCACTTTGGCCATGAATGCATAGTTGCTCTTGTAGGTCCACCTCTCAGGTGTCTTTCGATCACGAGCAGATCTTCTGAGATTAGAAGTGGAGCTTTCAGGAATCTCAGTGATGACCATGGTCGTTGCTGTATCCATCATGTCAAGAACCTTTTCTTTGCCTTTACTTTGAGTGGTGACTGTGGACTGCATACTATCCGACTCTGTAGGCAAAGGAATTTGATGTATCACTGGCACTGCTGGCTGAGGTGGAGTAAGAACTGTAGTCGGACTATCAAAGTATGATGAAGCCTCGTCAATGATAACATCCCTGGATATAATCAACTTCTGCTTTATTGGATCATAAAGTCGGTATCCCTTCGACTCTGCAGCATATCCAAGAAAAACACACTTGATTGATTTGACATCAAGTTTAGTCCTAAGTGCATCAGGAATATGAGCATAAGAAAGAGAGCCAAATACTCTCAAGTGACCAATAGAGGGCTTAGTTCCTGTGAATGCCTCTTCTGGTGTTATATCTTGCAATGAAGCAGTGGGACTCCTGTTCATCAAGTACACAGCTGTGTCACATGCCTCAGCCCAATATTGTCTTGGAACATTCTTCTCATCAAGCATGCACCTAGATGACTCTGCAATCACCCTGTTCTTTTGTTCACTAACCCCATTTTGCTGAGGGGTATATCTGCATGTGAACTGACGTGTGATGCCATGCTGTCTGCAAAAGGCATTGAACTCTGCAGACTTGTATTCACCTCCATTGTCACAACGGAGAATCTTTAGGTACTTGCCGGTCTGCTTTTCTACCAAGGCTTTGAAGTCTGTGAAGGTGTTGAATGCATCAGACTTCTGTTTCAGGAAGTAGATCCAAGTCTTCTTTGAGTAATCATCGATGAAGGTCATGAAGTACAAAGCCTTGCCAAGAGACGGTGTAGTAGCTGGACCCCATAGATCTGAATGGATGATCTGAAGAACATTGGTACTTCGAGTCGAAGATGTTGGAAAGGGCTGTCTGTGTTGCTTACCCATGCAACAAGCCTCACATACATCTTTTTGAACGTACAATTGTGGAAGCCCCTGTACCATGTTTGTTCTTTTGAGGGCTACAAGGCTTTTGAAGTTGAGGTGACCATACCTCTTGTGCCATAATGTACTCAAATAGGCATCTTGATTCTGATGATGAGCTGCTAGGGCTCTCTGGATTGGAATGGCAGAAGATAGCTTGAACATTCTTCCAATCTTAACACCTTGAGCAATGATGCATTCAGGACTCTTGAGCTCTCTCACGGTACATCCATACTTGTTGAAGACGACTTCCATGTCACTCTCAGTCATCTGTCCAACAGAGAGAAGGTTCTGTGCCATTGTGGGGACATAGAACGCATCTCCAATGCTCCCTGCGGTGCCTGCATTGCTGTGCAAGGGTATGCTTCCGATCCCTTCGATTTTGTGGGGTGTATCATCCCCCATCATGACGTTCTCTTTTGGATTCCGATTGGGACGGAGATTAGAGAACCATTCTTTCTCAGGTGTCATGTGGTTGCTTGCACCAGAGTCAAACCACCATGTGTCCTCATCCTTCTGAATCTGAGATGTAGACTGCGATATGAGAACTTTGTGTTGATAGTCCTGAGAGTTGTCTTCATCATAGGCATAATGGGCGGTTTGCCGTTGATGATGGTTTCCTCGATGAGGGTTGTGAGACCTGTTTGACTGGCCTGCATTGCCTAAGTCCCTTTGTTTCTTTCTGCATTCTGGTTCCCAATGGCCTGGGATGCCACAATAGTTGCAATTTCCCTCACGTCTAGGAGTACTTCCTTGATTTCCTCCTCTTCCAGAGTGACCTCTACCTCTGGGATTCCATGTCCCCCTTTGAGCGGGCGGACCATGGCTATGAGTTGATGAAGATGGAGATTGTCTGCCCTGGTACTGACCTCTGCCTTGATTGCTAAATCGTCCAGAGTTCTTGCCTTTTCCCCTGTATGACCCTCTTGTACCTCCTCTTGCTGTGAATGCAGTGTCATGATTCTTTGAATCTGTTTTGAGACCACGTCTCAATTGCTCCTGCATGAGCATGTCTGACATGAGTTGGAATGTTGGAGGTGCATCTCGAGTGACTAATGCGGTCACAAACTGCCCATAATCTGATCCAAGTCCATTGATGGCAAGTTGGACTAGTCTTTCTTCTTTGACCTCATGTCCCAATGATGTGAGCTGATCTCCGAGGTCCTTCAATCTGAGTAAGAAGTCAGGACCTGATTCATTTGGAAGCATTGGAGTGTTGTTGAGTTGATTCTCTAACAAGAGAATACGTGACATGTTGTTGGCATTGTACCTCCTTTCCAAAGCTTTCCAAGCAAGTACAACTGAAGTCTGCCCACGAAGAAGAGGGATCATCATATCTTTTACATTGAAGTTGATGATATTCAAGGCAAGTCGAGCCTTGGCATCCCACTCTTTCTGTGTCTTGGTGAGCTCTAGTTGCTGATCTGCCGTAAGAGGAGTTGTTGAGGTCGGTTCGGGTCGCTTTTCATCTTCTATGACTATGTCCCACAAGTTCTTTAGCTGAAAGATGTTCAGCATCTTGAACTTCCAATTGCCATAGTTGTTATCATCAAGCTTGCTACTCTGATCAAGGAATATGACATCATCATGTGTTTTTGCCATAGTGCACCAAAAAACAAATCTTGTATACAAATAGCAACCAAGTGCCGGTGATAGCCAGAGGCTTTACAAGGTTTGTAGAAGTGGTGCAAAAACCAAATGCCAAAATAGTCAACTAGTGACTTTACAATGTGGCAAGTGCGTGCAAAGGTGCAACTGTTCTGAATTAGGAACCCAAACTGCCAAGTGACTCAACAAAAGTGAATCTGCCCTCTGTCAAGGAATGAAACAAGTGTTGGTATGTGTGAGATGAATGCCGATGAGAGGTTCCGTAGGGACTGACACCGTTCGGGAACTAATCGGGAATTTTTGGGCAGGGCTTCAGATTGGCTTTTGTGGATTATCTCCTCTAAGGTAGCTAGTCCTATAACTAGTCTACACGTCGAACGAAATGAAAAAGCAGCAAAATAGATTTTATCTTCATTAGGTTTGTGCTGGGTTTGGAGAGGATGCAATCTGATCAGGAGTGGTGCCGATGGAGAGGTTTCTGCAAACACTGCAAACTGAAAAATCCCAGAAGTCAGAGCTGATGTAACAGGTGCGTAGAGCACGATCTGGCGAGCGATTTTGGTTTTTGGAGCATCTCCAAATTCCACCTGTATTGAAAGATAGAGCCCACGGAAGAATATGACCTCAAGTGTGCTAAAAAATGCACTGATGATGTGGCCTGTGTGTGCATATGCTGGAGCACACAGTGTGCCTGTGAAGCACACTTGCTGAGGTGGCACAGTGGGCTGGCACTGCCATGTGTCACATGAGGTGGCAGTAGTGAAGGGTTAACTGTGGTTAAGGCTAACCAACCCTGGGAGGATAACCTAACCTCTGGTTATCTTAAGCTAACCCAAGTGAAAGGATATCTGCCACGTGTCAGTTAGCGGTGAGGTGAGAGAATGTAGAGAGCGGGAGAGGAGTTATGTCTCTGACGTCGACGGCGAGAAGACGACGGAGATCCTGTGAAACTTCTGAACGTTGCTGTTGGAGTCGGTCGAGACGACGTTAGAACGTCCGTAGCACTGGGAGCCCGTTGGCTATGGCTATGGTGAAGAAGCTTTGATCGTTCGTTGCTGCAGGGGCTGTAGAGAGTCGCCCGTCGAGAGTGCTGAAGCAAGAGTGGCAGTGAGGGATGAGAGCTTCTCTACTATGGTTGAGAGCTGTCCGTTGCCGAGCGTTGTGAGTCACAGGCTGTAGAGGTAGGACGTTGTTGCGGTGCGGGAGGACGTTGTTGCGGGAGGACGTTGCGAGAACCGCCTTGTGAACCGCCTTGGGCTGGAGCGTTGCGTTCGGAGAGGCACTGTAGAGATGAGAGCCCCGCTTGTTGTCGAGGGTTCACTGATGTGGGGGCACAGCTGTTCATGCACGACAGTGGAGCTTCTTGAAGCCAGTTGCACGACGACGGTGGCTCTTGCTGGGCCGCTTGTGGTCAAAGCTGGGAGTTGAGGCTTCTGTTGATGACTTGGAGCTGTGTGGAAGCTACGGGAGCCATTAAAGAAGCTATTAAGCCGCCTTGGCTGATCTCTACAGGTGGAGATGATGATGGTCGAGGAGAGCTACTTATTGTTGCCATGCAGGCGGAGGAGCTGCTTATTGTTGCAGCCTATGATTCGTAAGCTATTGAGGAGCACTCGTGGGCTTTGGAGGTCGCCTTGAAGGTCGCTGTGAGGAGCTAAGAGCTCATAGCAGGCAGCTGTGGTTATAGCGAGCTGATGAGAGAACTAGAGGAGGTAGCCCGAGCGCTCTCTCTCATAAAACCTTCATCTCCATAGGCTCTGTGAGAGGACCTTACAAAGCACTCGAAGTGACCTTAAGAAAAACGCACTGAACCTTAAGGAAAGAACTCACTCCCAAGACAGAACCTCATCTCTTTCAAACTCATGAGAAATACACGAAGTGTCTACACAAAAAACAAGCATATCTCACTCTCCATAGCTCATAATGGTCAGCTTTTTGAACCTACATGAAGAACTAGAGCAGAAATGAAGATGCCTCACAATGGAGGGCTTACTGCCTTGACGGAACAAGGGCTATCTCTTTCTCTCTCGATGGAAATCCTCTCTCAATGGAAGATGCCTCGCGGAAGGAGGGCTTGACACTCATGAAGGGAGTGGAGCACCATTAGCTCTGATACCATGTTGACGGAAATGAGAGAGAGGGAGAGAGAGGAGTGCACACAAGATACTAACTGTACACTAACTGTATTCCAAGGAAAATAGGAATATATACATGGACCCCTTAGGGTTAGGGTTAGGGTTTGTCCCATAACCCTTATGGTGCAATTTACACACACCATTCTCAACAGGTGTCTTGGTCTTTGGTATAAGTGATAACAAGTTGGGGTGCATAGGCATTACCTGTCTTCCCTCACAAATCTATGATTTTCTAACACCTAGGTTTGTTTGGATGGTGACAGCAGGTAAGTGGACCTTGACCTCGGAGCCTGGACTACTACCTAATGGATTCGACTTTTTTGTAGTAATTCTTTTCTTAAATCTACAAACTCAATATAAATAAAAATTTGATTGCCAATCATGTTGCTCATGTACTTACCAAAAAATTATTTGGATTGCAATATTGTTAAAAGTTACGTCAATTTTATTTTCTTAAAAATTTCAATCCATTTATCATATGCAATTCTTTATAATTATCCAAATGATTGAATTAATTGTATGGTTCATTTATGGATGGGATTATTAAATCTAAACGCACACACTGATCTCCCAACTAGCCTTTGGTCCAGGCTAGTACCATATAATTAATTCATAATCATAGGATAATTTTACGCATTGCTAAATTTTTGCCATTGGAAATATGTCGAGTCCCTTTCCTTTGGATACTAATGATTACTTTTATGTGCAGAAACACTTATTCCAAAAACTGGATTATGCATCGTGCTTTTATATCACTTTTTACACTTTTCATAGAGATCCAACTTTTTGGCACTTACTATTAGGTGGGGATTAAGTTCCACATGGTGGGCTTACTCCCTACCATGTGGTCGTATCTCTAGGTTGGGGGTGGGCCACATACACAAACACACAAACACACACACACACACACACACATGCATTCACTTTTTCAATTCTTTCTCAACACACACACACACACACTCTCTCTCTCTCTCTAATTTTACCCCGTCACATACACACACACACACATATGCATATGCACACACACATACTTTTTGATGAGACTTGGGATATCTCCGCAAACTCATTATGTATTTTTGGGCCATTTTTAGTAATTATTTTTGGTATTACATACATGGGCTAGTCCATACTTGCTATGACGTCCTTTTTGTAATTTGTTACTGCATGAATAATTGAAATAATTATGCCAAATTCCTAGTCATAAGTAATGGTTAAAATATAAAACTCATGAAAATCTTCCCTTAGCCCTACCGTAGTCTCTCACACACACACACACACACACACACACACAATGTTTATCCCAATCATGACTCCTCACACACATACACACAGGTTGCCAAAAACACTAGCCAACCCAATTCTTTTATGACATCGGGTACCGTGTCCTAATCTATCCCTTACGTAGATTTAACGAGCAATGGTTTGTTGAAATATATGTATTAAAGGGAGTCAAAAATACATTTGATTTCGTTTACATGACTCTCTCCCCCTTGTTACCTTGCTACAATAATATTGGCCACTCTATGGACTTATGGAAGGACTTTTGGATATCTAAATACTTATATATTTATGCCTTACCTAAGTATTTCACGTTAAAAAAATATGGGATTAGTTGGCATCTTTGGCCTACTTTATGGTGCATATGGTGGACAGTTAGTAAGAGGATTTGGTGCACATTTATTATGAGGAAGGGGCTCCCTATTTTTATGGTTATCCCCCCCTCTAGTTGTCAAGATCATCCCCATGCTTCTACTCATTCCCTACAATTTCGCCTCCATTTCCTACGTGCTCCCTAGTGGTCATGCCTCCACTCAGCTGTGTGTGTTTGGCCTCTCATGCTCTCTCTCTCTGCGTATAACTACTTATGTACATCTATAGTGCTCGCTCCTCCATTTTCCATTGCTACGACAATGTTTGCTACTCCCTCAATGCTAGTCCTTATTTCGTTTGCTGCTTCGGTTACATGGCTACTTGTACTCTGCACTAGTGGTTCTATTGGCTACCCACCCTTGCTGTGTCCCCTGTGATTGTCATGTCGAGTCGTGCATGGTGGTTTGCTTCCCAAAGATGGGATAGGATGGCTTATATTTGCTTTGGGGATAGCTTTGGTTGCTAGGCTCTCCAACTTGAGCATCTCACATGACATCCGGTTACTAGCTGCTTGCGTACGCTCGGTTTGGTACATCACTCCAAGGTAGCATTGGAACGTTGCTCAATGCTGCCTACATACTCAACGGTCTCTCTGGACCTCCTTATCCCATCTACTTTGGCTCCTTTTCTATCTTATGTTTGCACAGACTCTTGAGCCATGTTTGCTCTCCCTTCCCTTGTAGACTCCTTTTGCATAGTGCATCTTCCCTGATGCAATACGCCGAGCTTTTTTCGCTTGCGCTATCTGAATGTTAGGCTAATAAAGTGACAAGGGAAGCTCTTTGAATGACCACGCTCTCTTCAGTAGTTATACTGTTGGTAGTTGCTGAGATACTACATATGTTTTCCCTTTCATCCGTGTCGCCTTTTTTGGTGTTCATTTGTAGATAGTTGATCGACAGGTAGCTTGTATTGTAGCATTTAGTTACTCTTAAATGCTATCTCTTAGTCTTTTTTGGCTGCGTTATGTTTAATGTTAGTGTTTATGTTATTTGTAGCACTATTTTTTGTACTTAGTCGTATTGGCTAGGTTTTCTAAAGCTCTAACTAGCATGCAGTTTGGTGGTACTTAGTCTTTTAGGCTAGGTGATCTAAAACTCTAACTAGCGTGTGAACTGTGGTTGCTATAAGAGTGAATCTATAGTTTTTACTTCCTTACACATTAGCATGTCACTTATAGGGAGTGCATAGGCCTTAATTATGGTAACTTTTAATCATCACCTTCTTTCTTTCATGGTATCTAATTCCCTATGCCCCCTAAAAAAATTCTTTTCCTTCAGGGTTGTGTAATTTCATATTTTTAATCCTTTAGTCGTGCACTTATTAGGGCTTTTGGAGATATCTCTTTTATGTAGTTGATTAGCTAGAAATACATTGATACAACGGCATGATTGTCCCTTGTAGATATTGGATAGTGTTATATGTTATCATAATTTTATGTGTAGTAAGATTATGGATACTCTAGAGATAGTGGGTAGTTTGTGTTGTTGCCACCTACTTACCCTTTATACTAACAAATATACATCTCCTTTTAGGACACATTTGGCACTTATACACCTCGAAAGACTACCTGTATGTTTGTTAACTGGGATCCTGCTACTATTTCCTTTGTCAATAAAAAATTGGAAGAGGCTAGAAAAGATGAATTGACTGCCTCCTCCATGGAAGGCTAGGTCTTTGCCTAATTTTATGAGCTAGATGCCTCCTACATGGAAGGGTTAATAATCTATCATGCCTCCTTGATGGCAAGCTAGATTTAAAAAAAATTAAAAAAATCTTATAGAATGTGAGAACATCCTCTGCCTAAACAATTTATAAATACCCACTAAGCTACGACACAATGTAATATGATATTGTAGTTTTGGATGGGCTATTTACTTTTGACTTGGAAAAGCTAACCTATGTTACACCTTTTCTCATGAAATGCTAGAGCACCATTTGTTGTTAAAAAAGTCCTTTCTTAGGCCAGCCTATGTTGATTCATAGAGAAAGCAATGAGGCACAATGAACAAATCTTTATTCATGAGTGGTTACATATATAGGCAACTGCCTCCATGTTGGTAGATCCCAGATCCACAATCATCTCCATGATTATCTCAATCAGTCACCTCCTATGATCACTCACACATCACATCAACCTGACATATCTAATTGCCAAGTCACTAGAACCTTCTAGCACACCTACACTCACACACTCCTTGCATAGGACTCCAAGCCCATAGGCATACACACACACACACATCAATTTGCCCCTTCATTCCCCCCCCCCACAAATTGATAACCTCATCCCTCAGCAGTAGTACATGGGATGCTCCATGGCTTGCCCACCATCATGTGGCAACACACATGGCCCCAACCTATGACTCACTCTTAGGATTCTTGGTTTACAACTGGGAGATAGACAATGACTATGTATGAAAAGCCCAATGAATCCAACAAGGAAAGAATCTCAAAAGACTAACAATCATTTAAGGATGGACTATCCATGGCAGAGAACCATTATCGACCTCACACACACATAACTTAGAAAACATATGGATCCTCACCCTTGTTAGAATTGACTTGGGTGTTGTAAGGAGTGAGAGCTTTGACATTCTCTGGTTCTTCTTCTTCTTTAACAAGATTGGCTGAACATCTCTTCTTTGCATAACATTCCTTTTCAAAGTGTCCAGTTTTGCCACAAAAGTTACACTTCATTTTGCTCTTTCCCTTGAAGTTGCTTTTGGCAAAATATACCCCTTCATTGTAATATGCCCCTTCTTTGTAATCACTTCTTTGTTTGATCTTTCTTTCCTCTTCCAAGAGGGATGCTTCAATTTCCACTAGGCTTATCTCAGATATATTGGTGAGTGTGGTTACAATACTGCCATATTCTTCAGTGAGACTTCTAAGTAAGATGGCAGTTACAATATCTTCATCAAGATTAAACTTGATGCTAGATAACTGTGTCAAAATTCTCTTCATTGAATTTAGATGTGAAGAGATGGATTCTCCTCTATCCAATTTAAAATCAAAGAACTTGATAAGCAAGCTAATCTTAGAGCATCTTCCCTGTGCTCCAAAAACATGCTCAAGATGAGTCCATGTAGCATGAGTAGTCTCACATCCATCAATGTGATTAAATAAAAGAATTACTCAAACCAAGAGCAATTATAGCAAGTGCTTTTTCATCTTTGGGAAGCCATGAAGCTTCTCCTTCCCTAGTTGTAGGTTTAGTTTCTTTTCCATTTGCCACCTTCCATTTCCCTTTTTCATGAGAATAAACTTCAGTTTTGTTTGCCAAGTGTGGAACCCCTCTCCTTCAAACTTATCTATTTTGAGTTTGGAGGCCATTTTGGGAAGGTCTTACTAATTTAATGGGAGTGTCTAATCCCTTTACAAAAGATCAATCTTTCTGAATAAAGAAATCACCTTTACCATATAGATGCAAATTGCAAGATAAGAATTCAGAAAATCCTATTTGTTTGGCATATGAATAACTAATTGGCTTCTCCCACAACCTCTTAACTAGGGTCTTCTTTACCCTCTCTTTACCTTGTCTTTGTAGTCTTCTAGCTTGGCATTTGGAGAACTTTGAGAACTTGGCATTTTGTCAAGAAATCAGTGTCAACTAAGCTTCAAAGAACATTTTCTGAACTGAAAAAGGAATCTATGAATCTCTGATCTGAATTTTAACTCCTCAAGCATCAACTTAGCATTTAGTGTAACATCAAACTTAAAAAATAGTCTATAAATGCTTGCAGAAAATAGAGGAACCTTGGGGGATTGCTACCTCACTCCACAAAGCATCAATGAGAGGGTATTTTCTACACAATTAAAGGTACTTGGAAGCATAAGACTTAGTGCAAGTCTCAGACCAAATGAAGCTTCACACCTCTAGGGGCAGCAACATCTTCTCCACCTCCAAAAACCATGTCTTCTTAAAAAACCCGACTGGTTTTTCTATTGTTTCTCCTCATTACCTTTACCATTTGCTCTCAAAATTCACCAACAGGTAGCCCATAGGGGTGCCTAAGTGCACCTCAGACAATTTTTGAAATGGTCTCTCCAGCAAGCTGTATCAACATAAATGGCGTAGGATGGAGCGAGTCTCAGCACGGGCTGTAGAGGCAATATTCCTTCAATTCCTCTCAGGCGGAATTGCGGCCTACTAGGGGAATCTACACCTAAAAGGGCTAGAGCAATGGTGGCTAATAGGAGGAGAATGAGCTTAAGTCAATTCATGGGAGAAAGGTGGAAGAAAACTCCATTTGGGAAGAAGAGAGAATCTAGAGGGAATCTTCAAGGCACTAGGATTCTCAGCAAGCTCTCATACCACATGTTGGTTCATAGAGAAAGCAATGAGGCACAATGAACAAATCTTTATTCATGAGTGGTTACATATACAAGCAACTGCCTCCATGTTGGTAGATCCCAAATCCACAATCATCTCCATGATTATCTCAATCAGTCACCTCCTATGATCACTCACAAATCACACCAACCTAACATACCTAACTACCAAGTCACTAGAACCTTCTAGCACACCTACACTCACACACTCCTTGCATAGGACTCCAAGCCCATAGGCATACACACACACACACATCAATTTGCCCCTTCAGTCTATACCTCCTATATGGAAGGCTAGGTAATTTTGCTTCTAGATTATTGCCATTCATCATGCCTCCTATATGGTAGCCCAACACTTCCTTCTCGAACATTTTATGATGTCCCCCTAGAATTTTTACTTTGCAATTATGAGTCCGAATGGGTCTATTTTTCCTAGGGAAAGCAATAACAAGCCAGGGTGTGGAGGCATTACCTATCTACCCATTTAAAACTCCATTGTTCTAACAACTAGTTTTTTCTAGATGGTGGTAGGTAAGTGGATCCAGACCTCAGAACCTAGACTACCGGATGGATTTGACATTTTTTTACCAGTTGTACTCATATATCCATATTACAATATGAAAAAAGATTTTTCCACCTTTATTTGAGCATTGTGTGCCGTGTTGTTAATTGGTTTCTTTTAAAAAAAACACACACACACACACACACCCCTCCCCCCCTCCCCCCCCCCCCACACACACATTTATCGTGCTTACATGCACTCATGATGTGTGCACACACTCCCTCACCTTTACTTAACACCCCCTCGCTTTACTTACCTTCTCTTATTTTAAGTACACACACACAATTTTTGTTTTCCCCCCCTTCCCCCCTTTTTTTTCAAATGGGAATTATCGATATCAATTATGTCCAAAGGCATTATTGGCATGGTTTTTCTTATGTGTATGGGCATTATTTTCGTGTATTTTTTATGGTTTTAGGCAATTTAAGATTCTTTTAGGTTCATGGGCATTCTTACATTTATGGACATTTAATGTTTCCTTACTTTCACATAAAGTATACACAGACTCAACCTTAAATACCCCTCACTAAATGCTATACTTTATTCACCCTCTTGGATTCTACTTTAAAATTTCCTTTCCTCTTTCTTAATATAGACTAATATTTTTCTTAATATAAACTATTGTATTAGGATCTACTCTAATTCTTCTCCTCTTGTAGTGAACATTTATGCATTATGACCTTTCTTCCTAATTATTGTTGCTACATTGATATTTATATGAACAACTCCCTTAATTATCTTATGGCACTCTAGTTATACTTTTTCTAGGCACAAAAACCTATTGGAACTGCTTTCATCTCGCTACCCATGTTCCCACTTGTGGATATATATGTTATGCTCTTGATCCTTATTTAATGCCTATGGCTAGACTTATATTCAACTCTCCATGCTTCAAACTTTGAGATGGTAGGCACCCTAGAGGCATGTTTTGGATCTTTGAGTCCTCCTAGAGCCACGTGTCACAATTGGAGACGTGGATTTTAAAAAGATCCAATGGTGTAACATTGTTTTATGCAAAATTAGAGGTGCTAGCTTTCTTAGGCTAAAGCATCGAGCTTTAAAAATCAAAAGCTAATGCAATTAGGAGCACTTCAACTCTTTCGTTATGTGTTAGCTTGGATTTCTCCAGGAATGTTGCTTCTGTTATGGAGCCATCGTAGCTTCATCATCACAAAATGCTCTCCCTATAACTATGCAAGGGAAGATTTGAGTCATTCCCAAGTGCTGGACCTTCAATTTCGCTGTGAGTGTAGGAGGTTCTAAGAGAACTCATTCCATGAAGTAAATACACAATCCATGCTATTGAGAATCATATAACGAGGTGAGGATTGTGGCCTAATTGAGATCTTTGCGGAGGCTCGAAGAAGAAGACTGAATATTAGAGTCATCGTAGAGAGCACGAAAGGCATCAATTGAGATAGGCGATGTTGGGAAACTAAAGCGATCCGATTTCAAGACTTTATTCGGGATAGGCAAGTCAACAGGGGTACTAGAACTTTTCTTGCAGGAGTCTAGAGAGGAAGCTTGGAAACGGAAGATAGGAACCTCTTGACGTAGCTAGGAGACAGGGAGAGATTGCTACAGAGGAAGCTCTTGAGGATGTAGGCAAGCAAGGACGGGCTCGAGGCCCTGAGATAGAGACTACTGAAGAGGCAGAATTGTAGGAGATGGCTAAAGACCGTTGGAATTGTAAAGGAGAGCCGACCGATGGAACTCGAGATATAGGACAACGTGCAAGGCTCTGAAGGCAAGGGAAGATGAACCAACAACATGACGGTTGGAGAAGGGGGAAACGGGAGAGCAAGGTTAAATGGGAGAGCATGGACGAAAGGGGGAGGTAGGGTTGATAGCAGTGAGTTGCTCACGACCTTCCTCCTTTAGAATGTGCACTTTTAGATGTACTTAGTGGCTTTGCGGATCAACTTCTTTCAGCAAGCATCGGGCATCGATGCCATGGTCTACTACAACCCAGTGGTCTTCCGAAAGGCAAGGGTGACAAGTAAGATAGCAATGCTAGGAGCGACAACAGGGGTGAGAGTGGTGAACTGGCCTTTGCCTTCGTGGTGACGTTCTTGTTGGATCGCACGAGCAGGAAAAAGCTACTACTTGTGAGCGCTATGGGAATAGCAGCATGTCTGATAACTGTAGCAACGGCTTTCATCAAGTTGGGACTAAACTCAGTAGAGGGTGATTCAATGCTATCTATAGGAGCCAAATTGTGTCACATGCATTCGGACTGGGCGCTACCATCACCATGGTTGCCATCGGCGCCTACGTCGCCCTATCACCTATGTGATCACTTCCAAGGTCTTCCCCCATAGGCATCGCTCTAGAGCTCCATCTTCATCAATAGAGTGGTTAGCGACATTGTGGCTGCTTAACGCAAGAGCCTTGTGCAATGTTAAGGGAACGTCGAATTCTACTAGAACTTGCATTAGGATTGTATTGTAATTGCAATTGCAATTCCAATTCCAATTGCGCTAAAGCCTTGCACAATTGGAAGGCGGACATTACTGCTCTCTTACGCATCGTCTTCAATTTTGTCACTGTCTGTCTGACTGTAGGCACACAGACGTGAGGATAAAGAATTGGGCTATAGTCTACTAGATTGCATTCTGAGAGGAGGAGGCGGAGGAGGAGGAGGAGGAGGAAGCAGTAAGTAATAGAACTCTCTTGATCTCCTCCGGTGCCACTTCACAGATTGCTGCAAAAAACCCATCAAGAAGCACTAGCATAATTAACGTACAAACTTCATGGAGATTAAGAATGAACAGATCTCGATTTAGGTACCTCAACTCGAAATCCCAGTAGGAGAGCAATGGCAAAATGGTCTTTGAAGGAGATAAGAAGCCGGGTGTTAAAGGCCACCTAACACAGGTCAAGAACTGTGACGTTAAGGTTGCAACCACTTGACATTACATAACCGTGATCCTGTCTCATGCGAATACAACCAATTACATGACAATTAAATCTTTCCAATAGTAAGGGTAAAACGCTCGAGGAGATAGAGATGATCTTTATGATAGGCAACCTATGGGGATGTTTTTACTGTTCAAACTAATGGAGGCCACTAGCTCACCAAAACAATTGAGGCTTGTGGAAGCCTGCAACACGTCGGCATCGTACGGAAGAATAGCATAACCTCTGCTTTAATCTTTCTTATGAAGACAATGTCGGTGCCAAATCGAGAAGCAACTGGGGTAGGAATATGGTCATGTCTTTGTGGTGAGGAGATGGAGGATGGCTTCAAATGTATCAGCGTCGTAGATGAGATGGAGGGCACTGCTGTGGGAGTAACCGACTTCTTCTGCAATTTGGAGCTCATAACAACAAAAGTAAGCATCATCTCTCCAGATTTCTCAAGGTAAACGTATTCGATGGTCTGCAGTAGGGACTTTTGTGATGCCCAATCTTTTTCCATTCTCATCAAAACTGCATTGGGTCCGAGGAACGTATACACATTTAAAAACTAGTATCGTGCTTTTCCAACATGACCACTACTTGCAAGCTCTCTCTGAAGGAAACGGTAAATGCAACACATCAAACTTGCCCTTGTGGTCACTCTCACTAGGCTTGTACTCTATCCTTACAATACTAATGATTTGTTGCTCAATAATACCATATTTTAATATTGTTTCCATTTTAGATGTGTTTTTTGCATCTTTTCAGAAAGTGAAGCAGATGTATATACTTGGTGCGTACACGAATTTGGATGCTTAACTTTGAATACAAACACATCCATTGAGATTTAGATAACATGTTATTCTCTTACATATTCGCGATACTCAATCTCGATGATTCCAATCTCGGTGCACGGGGAAGGGCCCGTTCCCTCGGATTATAACTCTTTGGGGAAGGAAGCGTGCCACCTCTCCGCCTACACTATGTGTAACTGGTTATATAAAGTATATTATATATATATATATATATGTTTTGAATGTCACCTTGTTTGTTGAATTTTTCTTTTGCATATTCTAAATTCTTATATGTTTCTCTATTGAAATACTCGCAAGAAGGGAACACTTAAACACACACGATATGTTTCTCTATTGAAATACTCGCAAGAAGGGAACCTACTATTGCCTGCTTACTTTATAGTCAGGTATTTCCCTTTCTTGACTTTGAAAACTTACAAAAATCTTTTTTTTTTGGTTTTCTTCCATCTCCTTGAGCCAAGTGTAACTAATATGAGCCCCTATATTGATTTTAGCCCTTACGAATATGAGCCCTTAGATTGATTTTAATTAATGTCAATCATTAAGGTTTTATTCAAATAGCGTAAAAAATCATGGGTGAAAGCATATCTTTGATTTTTCAACACAAAAAAGGCAAAAAGCATATTCTCAACTTACTTTTTTCATTTCAATTTAAAACATTGTTAATTTAAATCTACTTATTATAAATTTTGTAAATTTGTAATTCAATCCACCTTTCCCTTTAGGCGGCCTACACCCTAGTTTTACATGTATTTATTGGGTCTCCCTCTTTGATTTTCTGCTATTTACGTTCGACCTTTCTCTGTCTCCTTCGCACCTTATTGCTCCCTTTCCTTGTGCCTCGCACCTTCATGGCGTACTGCTCTTTTTCTTTTGCATATTGCCAGTTTGCCTACGATACTACATGGCGCCCTCACAGGTCCTTTGCTTTTCCTCTATCGTTGGGTTGCTCGCCAAACTTGTTATTGATCGCCAAAATTGCAACTATGCTTTCTTTCTTCGCATGACGCTTCCTTCCTTCAAGCTTCATCACCTTACTACGCTGCCTCTTGAGCTTGCTCTCTGATCGAGTGCCCCTCTGGCTCTTTTTATAAGTGTCTACATACTACACGTTATGGTCGGCTTTCGCCGTGCCTTCTTTCCGAACTTCTTCTTCATTGCCTTCTCTTCTTGGCTTGCCTTTTGTGAACTTCCCTCCGTGTTTCACCCTCCTTTATTCTCACTTGTTATTGGGTTGAGAAGTAGCACGTTTTCCTGCCTCTTTGTCTCTTCTTTTGCGCACAGTTTTCCTACAGCTTTGACTCAAGCCATCAATGATCTATAGCTGCTCAATAGGTCATGGCTCTCTGTGTGTCTATGGCACTTCCGCATTATCGATGGTCACCTTACGCACTTCCCTACGGATCGGCAACTACCTCGATAACCAGTACCTCTGTTTTTCTTAGACGGCTTGGCCGTTTCTTCTCTTGCTCTATGTGGTTGATTTTGAAGCCTTTCTTACGTAAGTCCGCGGCTCACCCTTTGACTTTGGTCGTCGCTAGGCCTCTTCCAAGCTTTATCTTGCTCGGCGAACTTCCCAGCTTCCACTCCCTCATGGTTCTCTTTCTTAGTGACGTCGGCGGTTACAAGTTCTTGCTTTTTAAAGCTTACCTCGCCGTAGAACTAAAGGTTATTTTCGCTTTGCACCTCTAGCTCCAGCTACTCTTTCTTCATGGCTTCGACTCTCTGCATGGCAACGTGCAAACTATTGCTTGGCTTCCAAGACACAGTTTCGTTGCATCCCTTGGCTCGCCTCTTTTCTAGCTCACTGCTGCTTCTTTGTTCCACCTTCTTGATTCATCACCCGTTGTCTTAGCCACCTTTTTTCGCTCAAGAGCGTCATCCTTCTGACGATTTACTCTCCCTTTCCCTTCCGTTGATGGCTCTACGACTCCCCTAGCCATTCTCTTTGCTCAGGCTGCTTGTGAGGTTCTCTTTATCGCCTCATTCGCAAGTCTACCTCTTCCAAGCTCTATCAACTCCCACAGAGCTTCGCGCTTCATCGCTTTCCCTTTTTCTCAGGTTCCTCCCTTGGTTCACTTTGTTTCTTAGCTCCTCTCTCTTTCTGTTGGCACCTCGTGATTCCCTTCTACCGCTCCTTTACTTAGCTTCTTTGCTTTGCCTACTCGGCAACCACCTAGCTCAAGTGTTCGGCTAGCCTGGTGTCTCACTGCTTCTACTTCAGCTTCAGTCCCTTAGTGGTATGCTATGACCTAGTCCTTCTATTCTACGTAGGAACCCTTGCGTGATTTTAGATTTGCTTTCATTTTTTTCTTTTTTACATTTTCATTATTTTAAGAGATCTTGCAAACCTGCTCACGGATCGCGTATGGTTCTAGCTACAATAACTTGCCCTGTTTTGTTGCCCTTAGTTTTTAATCTAGAATTAGGTTCCTCTAGTCTAACGTCTTTAATGAACTTGGTTTTTCTAATAAAAGAATTGTCTTTTTCTTTTTAATATTTTTAATTTCTTTACGGTTATTTGGCCATATATGCACATATATATATATATATGCTTGTCTTATCTCCCCTTATCCCCCTAGTAGTGTATCCCCTTATCACTCTATTATCCCCTTTATTTTGATACTTGATTGATATGTATATATTAGGTTTATATTTTTATGTAGCTCTTTTGTGTATTATTCTTTTATCCTCCGGCTATATAAATAATAACTAGGGTGTGGTAGGTCAGTTAAGGGAAAAGACGAAATGAATTACGAAATTAATAATAAGTTGATTTGAATTAACAATGTTTTAAATTGGAATGAAAAAAGTAAGTTGAGAATATCAAAATTGTATGCTTTTTACTATTTTGCATTTAAAAAGCAAAGATATGCTTTTACCCATGAGTTTTTACGCTATTTGAATAAAACCTTCATGATTGACATTAATTAAAATCAATCTAAGGGCTCATCATTGCAAGGGCTAAAATCAATCGGTTCATATTCATTACATGTGACTCAAAGAGATGGAAGAAAACCAAAGAATATGATTTCTGTAAGTTTTGAAAGTCAAGAAAGGGAAATACCTTACTATAAACTAAGCAAGCAATAGTAGGTCCAAGCAAATGTCATGTGTGTTTAAGCATTCCCTTCTTGCAAGTACCTCAACATAGAAACAGATAAGAATTTAGTATATGTAAAAGCAAAAGTCAACAAACAAGATGAATTCAAAACATATATATAGATATATATAATATACTTTATCTAACCACACATAGTGTGGGTGGGGAGGCGGCGCGTTTCCTTCCCCAAAGAATTATAATCCGAGGGAACAGGCCCTTCCCTGTGTGCCGAGATTGGAATCACCGAGAATATTAGCATCAAGATTGAGTATCACGAATATATAAGAGACTAGCACATTACCTAAATCTCAATGGAAGTGTTTGTTTTCCAAGTTGAACATCCAAATTTGTTTACGCACCAAGTATGTATGTTTGCTTCACTTTTTGAAAAGATGTAAAGAACACGTATGGAAATGGAAATAGTATTAAAATACGATATATTGAACAACAAATCATTAGTCTAGCTTTTATCAAATTTATAAATTGCTACATGTAGTATTGGAATGTAAATGACATTCCTGAGGCAAGGTCATAAACATATGTGTCTCTCAATCAAAATCCCCAATTCTGATATGAACTAATCTCTCTTGAGTCTCCACTATGTTCCTAGACAGAGTGTCTTCCTCAATCACTATGTCTCTATTGGACTTCTCTACTTTACCTCCTCAATTTACAACCACTTGTCCCCAACCTTTTTTCCTTCTGTCTCTCTTTCTTTCATAAAATTGATGGCATACTCATCAATGGCTAGTTCTCTTTTTCTTCTTGCCTGATTTCAAAGCTTTTAGAGTGACGCTACTTCCTGACACAAAGCAAGTAATATCAAAGTTGACCATGCCACCTTCTTCCACCATGTCTTGGTGAGAGTTAACATCTATAGTACCCTATTGCTGCCTGTTTTTGGCTCTTGGGGCCATTCACAATTGTAGGGGCTATTTGCATGACCTTGCTAGTGGTACATGCCACCTTCTTCTTCTACAGTGTGCGACTCAACCACTATTGGGCAGGTACTTCTTGGGTTGCTGTTACTACGAATGGATCATCCATTTGCTCCCTTTCTTTATATGTCTCCCATTAACTTTCGCCACCTCCACCCTTTCATCAATTCACCCTCCCCTCCGTTCTCCACTGCCCTTACTTCGCGGCTCAGCATAGCTGCTTCCTTCTCCTCCATCTATAAATTATGCATTGCCCCAGCTCCATCTTCTACATTGCTGCCTTCTCGTTTATCTTCTTCTCGCCCTGCACCAGTAGCTATGGCCTTCCTCAAACCCTTTGTTGCCTTCCTCATCATTGTCCATGCCTTTTTCATCATTCTTTAATTGTCTCCTACTGTTGTTGTCCTTGACTGCAATACCATTCGGTAGAACTTAGCCCCTTGCCTCCCATGGCTCATTTATAATCCAAGGAACAGGTGCATAGCGTGCAACTATATCAAGCAAAATTCTGGAAGTTTACCCCTCAAGCCTTCTCATGTGGCCAGCCTTGCCCCTGCTTGCCAAGTGAACCTCAATTATGTCATTTCAACGAACACTCCTTGCTAGTGGTACATGTTCTCTAAAGCTTTGTGAGAGCGAATGATGCCGCAAAAAAGAGAGAGAGACAGGATCCTGAGCGGATTGTAGGGTTTAGAGGGTTTGTGTTTAGCAAATTGCTAATCATTAAATCTTAAATCCTTTATTGAAAACTTGGATTTCTAAATAAGACCTCCCATATTTTCTAAACAAGATCTAGATTTCTAAATAATTAATAAAGTAGATTATTGAAAAGAGACTAATGTTATTTATAATGGTTGTTACAACTTGTTTGCAAAGGAAACTCACAAAAGAGATGGCTACAAATCTTATTATGAGGATGGAGGTGATTCTATGTTGTAAAAGAGTAGTTGCATTTGCTCTATAATCCATGAAAGTGACCCAATTTCTATTTGTCACTTTAGAAGACTTGGCGAAGATAAGGTGGTAGTTATTGTATCAAAGATTCTAAGTGCACATGTTGAGCTAAAGCATAAGTGTGGGGATATGGAAATCCTTGGAGATGTTATGTCCTATAATACTTCCAACAAAGCATTTATTGCATGGAATAGAGATGAGACTTATCCAACACATGTCATCAGGAATAGAAAGTGCATATCTTTGGATTTTAGAGTGGCAGATATTTTACAAATGTTATCATTTGCAAATAAGGACCTAGCAGAAGGTCAAGTCTTGGGATTTGAACAAGTGGAACACTAGACATTTGCATAGATGAGAATTCAAAAAGTTACTAATGATACTAGTATGGATGATAACTCAATCTCATTGGATGGTCCCTACTATGAGGTAGGTAAGTATTTGAGATGGAGCATGCAATTTTTAAAGATTGGAAAGACTCGGCATGTGGTTTTTAATGATAAACATAATGTATACTACTGAGAGTGCTCTCAACAGAAGCAAGAATGGAAGAAGGAGAGAGAGAGACAGAGAGCCACACAAGTTTTGGTGGGTGCAGAACCACCCTAATCTTCTTTTTCATTCATTTATATATATGTTTGAGTATTGTACATAACCGGGGTTAAGGCACAGTGACCTTTAACCCCCACAACCTCCCACTTAAAGGACAATGTGCCTTTAAGAGAGAACAACTAGTGAGCATACTATCCAATGCCCATCAATACACGACAATACTCAAACCGCTGACTAGATAGACTCTTCGTCAGCATATCTGTAGGGTTATCATCTGTATGAACCTTGACAAACTCTATGCGCTTGTCCTCAAGTACCTCCCTGATGAAATGGTACTTGACCTCAATGTGTTTGGTCTTTGCATGAAAGACCGGATTCCGTGCTAGCTGAATAGCACTCATCGAATCACTATGCAATGTCGGTACACCTGTATGAATCCCCAAATCTCCCACTAGCTGATCAAGCCATATAGCCTCCTTGCAACCCTCTGTGGCTGCAACATACTCAGCCTCTGTGGTAGACAAAGCAACGCACTTTTGTGCGCGAGACATCCACGACACTGCACCACCTGCAAAGGTGAACACATAACTAGAAGTGGATCTCCTACTATCCACATGCCTTGCATAGTCTGAATCTATGTACCCAAGTACACGCATGTCTCCTTTACCAAAGTAGATGCACATCTCCTTGGTACCCTTCATGTACCTCATGATGCACTTAACTGCCTCCCAATGCCTCTTTCCTGGATTAGCCATATACCGGCTAACAACTCCCACTGCAAATGTAATGTATGGTCTAGTAGCTATCATAGCATACATAAGACTCCCAACTGCTGATGCATAAGGAACCTTGGCCATCATGGCCCTCTCCTCATCTGATTTGGGACTATCTGTATGACTCAGTTTCACATATGGAGGCAATGGAGTACTCACTGCCTTCCCCCCCTCCATATTGAAACGTTGCAATACTTTTGTAACATACTCTTTTTGTGAAAGCCAACGGAGTTTCCTACTCCGATCACGCGTGATGCGCATACCAAGAATATGACTTGCAAGTCCCAAATCCTTCATATCAAAGGCCTCATGCAACTTGGCCTTTAATGCATCTAGCTCATAAGTATTCTTGCTAGCCAATAGCATATCATCCACATATAGTGCCAAGATTATCAAGCTATTATCCACATCATCACCTGTGACCTTCATTTTGTAGACCCATTTACATGGCAATGCTTTCTTTCCATGTGGCAAAGAAACCAAGTCCCAAGTCTTATTCTTCATAAGTGAACTCATCTTTGATTGCATAGCATACTCCCACTTGCGTTGATCCTCACGCGTCATAGCCTCTCTGTAGCAAGAAGGCTCCCCGCAATCAGTAAGCATCACATAGTCTACCCCTGGAACAAACCTATCAGGCGGTCTAGACACTCTAGATGATCTTCTCAAGGGCATTTCAGCTTGCTGTCCCATTTGCATATCAGCCACATTTGGCTCATCATTTCCACCAATAGATGATCCATCATCTACCCTTGATCGTATACCTGTGGGAGTACTTGGTGGTACCATTTCTTGCACATTTGGTGCATGGACAGCTTGCTGTCTATCAACATAGGTAGGTGGATTCACATCCTGGAAAGTGATTCTCCTCATTTCCACATCCCTCATGGGTGCCTTATGCATCTTCTTCTCATTGAAGACCACATCATGGCTGCGTATGATCTTCTTTGCTTTTGGATCCCAGAGACGATAGCCCATCTCTCCATTTTCACCATAACCTAGAAAGATACATTTCCTAGACTTAGGATCTAGCTTCTTTCGAAGCTCTTTTGGCACATGTGCATATGCCTCACACCCAAATATACGCAAATGAGAGTAAGAGGGCTTCTTGCCACTCCATGCCTCTTCAGGAATACCACCATCCAAACTCTTGCTAGGTGATCTATTGATCACATGCACTGCAGTCTTCATTGCCTCAGCCCAAAAACCACCAGAAAGACTTGCATTGGAAAGCATGCATTGCAACCTTTCTTGAATGGTACGGTTCATCTTTTCTGCAACTGGATTTTGCTCTGGAGTACGAGGGGATGTGAGCTCCCTCTTAATCCCACGTGTATCACAGAAATGCTGAAAGTCATGAGAGAGATACTCCCCACCATTGTCAGTCCGTAGGCATTTAAGCGTTCTACCTAACTGATTCTCAACCAAGGCCAGCCATTTCTGAAATACCTGGAACACATCACTCTTCCGAGCTATAGCATAAGCCCACACTTTCCTAGTTGCATCATCAATGAATGTCACATAGTATTCAGCCCCGCCTAATGACCGTGTAGGCATGGGACCACATACGTCTGAATGCACCAAATCAAGCATTTCAAACTCTTTCTTTCCCCTTCTTTTATGGGCTGATTTAGTCTGCTTCCCATAGAGACAATGCTCACAAAATTCAAAATCAGAGAAACTCAAATGCGGTACATAACCCAAACGGCATAAGAGTTTCATTCCATTCTGGCTCATGTGCCCCAACCTACAATGCCACAAAGAAGTGCTTGGCTGCTCGGTTATTGCAACAACATGATCAAATACCCCTGATACATGTAAGGGATACAAAGTCTCACACTTGGCACCCCTGGACAAAAGCATAGAGCCCTTTTGAATTTTCCAACTCTGAAAGCCAAAAGTGGTCTGAAAACCAGCATCATCTAGCTGACCCACTGAAAGAAGACTCTTGGTCAGCTTAGGCACATGTCTCACATGTTTCAAAACAAATGCAGACCCATTTGCAAAAGAAAACTTTATGTCACCTGCTCCCACTATGTCACATGCATAGTCATTTCCAAGATGCACACAACCTGTCTTTCCACTATCATAAGTGGAGAACCATTCCCTATGGGGAGTAACATGGAATGAAGCACTAGAATCCAAAATCCAATCCTGGGAATATGCATCATCTGAAGTGGTAAGCAACTCTGCAGATAAACTAGACATGAAGAGAACATCATTGTCACTATCATGTGTGACTGCATTGATCTCCTCTATCTTCACTTTTCATTTGTCCTCCCTTGGACTCTCTTCCTTTTGATTTGCACCCCAATTTGCATTCTTTTTCTTATCCTTTTGCTCTCTTTTCAGCTTGTAGCAATCCTTTTTCATATGGCCCTTCTTGCCACAATGGTAACACTCAATGTTCCGTGCCCTGGATTTGCTACGAGACTTCCCTCTTTCTTGGGACTTCCTCGTAACTGTGATCTGCCCCTTTGCACATTTAAGGCTGCATCCTGCTTGTTGCCATCCATAGACTTCCGTCTAATCTCCTCGGCCAACAAGATACCCACAACATCATCAAATTTCAGTACTCCACCAGGTGCAGAGTTACTGACAGCTGTACGGAAGGTATCCCATGAGGATGGCAATGAACATAAGAGAAATATTGCCTTAGTCTCCGCATCAAAATTCATCTTCTGAGCCTGAAGCTGGCTGAAAATAATATTGAATTCATTCAAGTGAGAAGAAATGGAGACCCCTTCCTTCATCTGCAGCTCAAACAACCTCTTCATGAGGTAAACTTTATTAGAGGCAGTTTCCTTCTCATAAGTGGCACACAGTTTCTTCCACAAATCTTCCGTAGTCTGCTCATTTACTACTGTGAAATAAACTGACTCTGCAAGATGAAGTCTAATAGTAGACTTTGCTAATGCATCCAACTCATTCCAATCATCCTCAGACATATTTGCAGGCTTAGCTTCAATCCGTGCCAAGGGTTTAATTTGCTTCTTTTAAATAAGCACATCCCTTATTTGTTCTTTCCACAAAGAAAAGTTTGTCCCATCAGACTTTTTAATGCTGAAAAACTCCTTTTCAGGCATGGAAGAGGATGCCATGATGCAAATGAAACAAAATCCCAAATGATAGTCCCTGCAAGAGAGAATCACACCAAATACCAGGTGCACCCAAATGTGTATGCCACAATAGACTGAAATATCACAAAAAACTCAAAGCTCAAAGCATCAAAAGATGCATCTGACTCATGTGCATATACTATGCATCCATATGAGCAAATCTGGCCCAAAAGAAAATGCCAATAAGTGCCAAATGACTCAAGCATAAACACCGTCCACTGGCATATGCATCAATAATATCTCATCCAAGAGAGCATAGCACTATCAGTGCATCACTTGCAATGTATCAAAGCTGTCCCTCAGCATAAAATAGCATCCATGTGCAAAGCGTCCATAAAAATAGCATCCCACAAGGAAATTTGGGCCTATCAGCGCATCGAACAAGAACCGCAATGCATCCAAATGGCCTATAAATCATCCATTGCAACCCAATGCATACCACGAATGAGCACACACTGGTCAAACTGCAACCAGAGTGATCTGCATAAGGTATGCTCAAGAAATCATAGTCCCACGGTAATGAGCGCTACTGAAAATAGAACCTGAGATGCCTCAAAATATGGGCGCCATTGCATAATCGGAATCAGCAAGAAAATCTGCAAATATCTCTCTTCTGCCAGAACTCCAAAATCCCAACCGATGAGTGAGAAATGGGAGTCAACACTTATCCACTGCCATGTGGCATAAATCTAAGGTTTCAAAACCTTAGAATGAAAAATGCATAACAGAGAGACGAAATCGAATACACAGAGATTTATAACTCTGAAAATCCTCCACCGAATCACGCAAGAACTGACAGGTAGGGGTTTTTAGGCATCCAGAACGCAATGGGACAGACGGTTTTGGAAACCGTGGTCTCAATCACTGGGTCCAACACACGGACTGAAAAACGTTTTTGGAAACAGAGCTATCTGTAAACTCCACCGGAGTGCAAATGATGAGCAACATAGAAGTTTTAGAACCTCCTGAGTCCACCGGAACTGACAGATCTGCAAATGGTTGCTCCAAACTTGAGTTCCAACACCTGGGCAAAAAACGCAGGAACTGACACAGTGAGTCAGAAATCCAATGAAATGATCCCAGATTCAAGAATGAAGGTGTTTCCAAGCTCTTGAAGTAATGTGGACACCAAAAGGAAGCAATAGTTGCCTCTACAAGTCAATACAGAGTCTCTGTCATCGAACGGAATAAGAAAAAGCTCAAAAAACGACTTTTTCTTTGAAAAGCTCTTAACAGGCTCTCAAAACCACTTCGTAAAGCCAAAGTGACTTTTCCAAAGGTTTCTCTAAGGTCTCTGCACACTCGGATGCAAGTAAAGTCACCCACAAAGCTTCCCACAGAGCTTCTCCTTCCTCCCACAGAGCTGCTGAGCTTCAAGCATTCACGCACGCTTAGCTAGATCACCTGGGCTCTGATACCAGTTGAGAGTGCTCTCAACAGAAGCAAGAATGGAAGAAGGAGAGAGAGAGACAGAGAGCCACACAAGTTTTGGTGGGTGCAAAACCACCCTAATCTTCTTTTTCATTCATTTATATATGTGTTTGAGTATTGTACATAACCGGGGTTAAGGCACAGTGACCTTTAACCCCCACATACTACAACATCAAAGAATTGAAAGAATATGCCAATGTACGTACCAAGCTCTATTCTTTCAGACTTGGATGATTCTAATGCACTCAACTATAGCATTGACATCTTATCAGAAGTCGATGACTTCATTGGTATCGAGAAAGAAAAAGATTTCACAAGTGATGCCTTATCCAGAGTGGATGAGTTCATGCACATTGAGAACTTGGGCAAAGATGTCAAAAGTGATATCTTATGAAGCATGGATGGCTTCATGGATGCTTATAAAGTTCTTGGAGTCAAACCAAGTAACTATGGAATTATAGAAATCATGCACGATGATATAATGAGTGATGTTCTCTCAAGAGTAGAGGAGTTTCAAGACTATGGAGTTATGAATTCCATAGAAAGTGCATCAATGAGTGATGTTCTCTCAGGTTTAGATGAGTTTGAAGATCATTGTGGACACTCTATCACCACTGTGACAAATGGTTCTACGATTGTATCAAAAGTAGGAATGAGATCAACAAAGGACTATTTAGTATTTAACTTTTAGTGTGAAACAATTAATGTTACAAATGGTTCTACGAATGTAGCAAAAGCAGGGATGAGATCAACAAAGGATGATATCAATAAAGGACTATTCAGTATTTGACTGTCAGAGTGATGAGATCAAGGATGCAACATCCCATGAAACCAAAGTGACAAATAAATCTTACAACAAGGAGAATCGCACAAAATGTACAGAGGGCCCCAAAACAGACATATAGATGCATGAAACGAAAGCGAGTCTAGGCGGATCTAGAAAAGCAACCAAAGAGAATAAGAGTAATGAATGAAGATTAATGCTAAAAGCAATGCAATCTACATGCTATAAGCATAAATGTATGCAATCCATTAACTTACATGACATCAAGGGCTGTAGAGAACATGTTTGGCAAAGGAAAGGGAGTAGAAGAAATGAATACCTACTCACAATACTGTCTTGCTTTCTTGTAAATGATATGAGAAGGTGAAATTTAGGACAACAAATAAGGCCTCTTATAAAGGAGTATGTCGATGGATCCATACCTAGACCATTGGCCGATCCAGCCACCAGTAGCTCTACTCCATCTGTTGTCACAGCACCAGCAACGGGATCTACATCGGGATCTACATCTACACAAACAGTTTCCGCACCAGTAGCAGATCCTGCCATTGCCCGAGCTCAAGCAGAATGGGATAAGAAAGACAAGTATGCCTATCACCTGATCAAGCAGAATGTGCAAGATGTCATGCTAGGACAGCTCAACACAGTCAAGACATCAAAAGAAGCATGGGATATGTTCGCAGCTCTCTACGAGTCCAAGAACACATCCAGGATTCTCACCCTGAGAAACCAGATCAACCAGAGTTTCCGCAACAGCAGTGAAACCGGTCATGCTTATGTACTCCGCATCAAAGACTACAACAATCAACTTGCAGCAGCAGGAGAGACTATGAATCCCGCAGAAATGGTTCAAGTAATCCTGAATGGACTAGGAGAGGGATATCAGAATCTAGTGCAGAGTATTGCCATCCAACGGCAAATTCCAACACTGGAAGGACTTCAGTCAGTTCTACTTGGTGAAGAACTCAGGACTCAGGCCATTCAAGCACGTAAAGGTCATTCTAATGATCAGGCATTCACAGCTTCAAACAGAAGCAGAGGCAAAGGCAGAAATAGAGGTAGATCATATCAGAAAAGTGGTCATCATCAACAAAGTCAAAATCAGCATCAGCATCAGCATCATCCTCAGCAACATCAGAATCAGCAAAAAGAGGAAATCATTCCAACCGAGGAAGATTTCAAGGACGAGGGAATGCATCCACCAATGTGTCAAACATTCAATGCAACTATTGTCACAAGTTTGGACACTATGGAAGAGATTGCCGCAAGAAGCAATATGGCCAAGGCGGTCAATCCAGCAGTAATCGAGGGAATTCCCGAGGAAGAGGAAATCATCATGGTGGACATTCTAGTCACAGTCATTTTGCAAATGAACATGGAAATATGTTTCTTGCAAGTGAGGAATTGCATCAGACTGATACAATGCACCTAGACACTGATTTCAATCCCAAAGAGGATTTTAGTTATCAAGTCGACCAAGTGGAACAGGATCCTTGGTACATCGACAGCGGTGCATCATCTCATATGACAAATCATCAGGAATGGTTCACAGAAATGAAGCCATTAGAAGGTCAAAAGAATGTCATCTACACAGCAGACAATACACCGAATCCGGTTCATGGGATAGGTGTTATCCCTATGAACAATTTCACTGGTACAAAAGGATTAGTCAAAGATGTGCTCTATGTTCCGAAGCTCAGCAAGAACCTTTTGTCAGTAGGTCAAATGACGGAAAACAACTACAAAGTCATCTTCGATGATGATGAATGCACTATCAGAGACAAATCCAAAAGAGGTCAGCTAGTAGCAAAAGGTGTCAAGGAAGGACGCTTATATAGGATGCTAGCTACAGTACCAGATAAGCATGCCATGTCAGCTCAAATGCAGCAGATGCCACTATTTGCAAAATGGCACAAGAGATATGGTCATGTCAACTTCAAGTACTTGTTAGATCTCAGGAATCAAAATATGGCAATTGGGATTCCGAAGCTACAGTTTCTTGGAAAGGTTTGTGAAGCATGCTCTTCGGCAAACAAAAGCGAACCAACTTTGTCAGAAGTACCTCTTGTGCACGAGGTATTCTTGATTTCATTCATACATATGTATGCCGCAGCATCAATGGTTCACTTTATTACATGACCTTCATCGACGACTACAGTAGATATTGTTGGGTCTACTTTCTGAAAGAGAAATCTGAAGTGTTTGCCAGATTTCAAGAATTCAAAGCCATGGTAGAAAACCAAACAGGTAGAAAGATCAAAGTCATGAGATCAGACAGAGGAGGTGAATACATGTCTTCAGCCTTCATGAACTTTTGCAAAAATCACGGCATTCGAAGACAATTCACATGTGCAGATACTCCTCAGCAAAATGCAAGAGCTGAAAGGAAGAATGGGACTTTAGCAGATAGTGCTAGAGCAATGCTTAGTGAATACAAGGTATGACTCCTTATAACATGCCCACATACATGATGATCATCGCAGAAAATTGGATGCGAAGTCACGCAAATGCATCATGGTTGGCTACAGTGAAGAAAGCAAAGCATACAAATTGTATGATCCCATCAACCGCAAAGTCATTATCTCCAGAGATGTAATCTTCGATGAAGAATCAGAATGGAAAACCTCACCTACACAGGAGATAGAAGCATCGACTTCACAGTCATCTACAGAACAGGTTGATGAAGAAGAGCAAGAATTGCCAGCAACACCCCAAGCAGCACCACAGCAGCTCAGACGGTCTACTAGGGAAAGTAGACCACCAGCCAGATTGACATATGCTCAGAAAGGCAAAGCAATTCAGGTGGAAACCACCAACTATGCTCTTATGACTACCATCATGGCTACAGAAGAGCCAGTGTACTTCGAAGATGCAGTAGACAAGCCAGAATGGCAAACTGCTATGAATGAAGAAATGGATGCTTTGTATAAAAATAACACTTGGGAATTATGCGACCTTCCACCAGGAAAGAAGGCCATAGCCAACAAATGGGTATACAAAGTGAAGTACAATCTAGATGGCAGTATTCAGAGATACAAAGCCAGATTAGTTGCAAAAGGATTTGCATAACAATATGGCCAAGATTATGATGAGACTTATGCTCCAGTAGCAAAGATGGATTCCATACGATTCTTGATATCACTAGCGACACTCAGTAAATGGAATGTGTATCAGCTCGATGTCAAGAATGCATTTCTCAATGGTTATCTAGACGAGGAAGTCTACATGCAACAACCAGCCGGTTATGTTGAACCAGGAAAAGAGAACAAGGTTTGCCATCTCAAGAAAAGTCTCTACGGCTTAAAGCAAGCCCCCAGAAGTTGGTACAGCAGAATTGACAAGTATTTTGCTGATCTGGGATACATGAAGTCCAATGCAGATCATACTCTCTACTACAAAGCTCAAGGGGAAGATATTACTATTGCACTTTTGTACGTAGATGATCTGATTGTGACAGGAAGCAAGGATAGCTTCATCAGAAAACTAAAACAAGATTTATCTGCAGAGTTCGACATGAAAGATCTTGGACTTATGCACTATTGTCTTGGAATTGAGTTCTGGAGAGATTCAGATAGCACATTCATGAGTCAGCTCAAGTATGTTGACAGTCTCCTGAAGAAGTTTCATATGGCAGATTGCAAGATTGCAGCCACTCCCATGGAACAGAGTTTGAAACTTACTAAAGATTCAGAAAAGCCTACAATCAATGACAGATACTACAGGCAACTCATTGGATCTCTTATATATCTGACAATCACACGGCCAGATATTTGTTATGCAGTAAGCTCACTAGCACAGTTTATGGCAAATCCAAAACAGTCTCACTGGAATGCAGCCAAAAGAGTCTTGAGATACATCCGAGGTACAAGACAATTTGGGATAGAATACAGAGGAAGTCATCCACGGTTGCATGGATACTGTGACAGTGACTATGCTGGAGATCATGAGACCAGGAGATCGACACAGGGATATGCATTTTTCCTTGGTCAAGGTGCTATATCATGGTTGTCAAACAAACAGCCAACTGTTTCTTTGTCTTCGACTGAAGCAGAATATAGGGCACTCACTATAGGTGCATGTGAAGCTATATGGCTCAGAAGACTATTGTCAGAAACAGATTACTTTGATGAGTCAAAGCCAACAACAATATACTGTGATAATCAATCGGCTCAAGCATTGGCCAAAAATCCAGTATATCACTCCAGAACAAAGCACATTGATGTCAGAGAGCACTTCATCTGAGAAAGAGTGTTACTTGGTGACATCACACTGCAGCATTGTGATAGCAAAGAAAATGTTGCAGACATCTTTACCAAACCACTCGGTAAAGAGCTATTCGAGAAACACCGACTAGCTCTTGGTTTGATGCAGAGGAAGGACATTCCCATTAAAGGGGTGTGATGGAATGTAATGCTCAGTCCTTCTTCGATTCCCCAGAATCATCATCTTGAGGGAAGGCCTACTTCATGATGTTGATCTTGAGGGAAGGTGTTGAGAGTTCACGCTCAACATCATGTGATCATGTGTGCATAGCACCATCATGTGATCATATGTGCATAGCACTAACCTTATAGAGTGCTATAAAGGAAAGGGTTAGATTTCCTAACCCTAACCCTAAAAGGGTTTGTATATATTCTATTTTTTCAACTAATTCTAGTGTACAGTTAGTCATTTGTGGTGTGCTCTCTAGCTGTGCCCTCTCTCCTCATCTCCACTCTTCTCCTCTCCCTTCTTCATATTTTGTCACCCTCCCCATCACAAGCGAGAGGGAGGGAGGGAGGGGAGGGGGCCGACGTGAGGGGGAGGCGAGGAAGGGGGAGGGGAGGGGGTCGACGGGAGGGTGGGGAAGGGGGAGGGGAGGCGAGGAGGGCACGGGGAAGGGGGAGGGGGGGGAGGCAAGGAAGGGGGAGGGGGGGTGCAGGGAAGGGGGAGGGGGAGGGGAGGCAGGGAAGGGGGAGGGGAGGCGAGAGGGCACGGGGAGAGGAGGGAGGGGGGGTTAACCCCCCCACCTATTGCACACGCAACAGGTGGGGTGGGGGGGCGAGGCGGGGAAGGAGGAGGGGAGGCGGGAGGGCGAGGGGAGAGAGGAGGGAGGGGGAGGGCTAAACCCCCCTGTTGCACATGCAACAGGTGGGGTGGGGGTAATACCACCCACTCCACCTGTTGCGCACACAACAGGTGGGGGTAAACCCCTCCTCCCTCCTCTCCTCCTGCCCTCTCGCCCTGTCCCTGCCCTCCCTTCCCTGCCTCCCCTCTCCCTTCCTCGATCGAACCCCCCTCCCTCCTCTCCTCTCGCCCTCTCGTTGCCCCCTCCCCCTTCCTTGCCTCCCCTCTTGTCGGCCCCCTCCCTTCCTCCCTTCGCTCCCTTCCCCTCTCCTCCTGCTTCCCCCCCTCTTCTCCCTCTTTTTTAAGGCGAGGAGTGGTGAGCAGGATGGGAGGGAAGGGAGGAGGGAGAGGAGAGGGCATTTGGGAGGGAGGAGGCAGGCGGGGAGGCAAGAGGGAGGAGGAGAGGAGGTAGGCAGTGAGGTGGGAGGGACGAGGGAGAGGAGGCAGGCAAGGAGGTGAGAGGGCGGGGAGGGCGTAGACAGGAGGGAGAGGCAGGAGGGAGGGGAGGGGGTCGACGGGAGGGCGTAGACAGGAGGAGGAGGCAAAGAAAGAGGAAGGAAGAGGCAAACGAGAGGAGGCAAAGAAAGAGGAAGGAAGAGGCGGGATGGGGGAGGCGGGAGGAGAGGAGGGGGTTAACCCCCAACCTATTGCGCACGCAACAGGTTGGGGGTTAATCCCTCCCCTACCCTAAGCCCCCAAAGGGCTTTAAATTTTTATTTTATTTTTAAAGACAAAAAAATTAATTTAATTTAATTTAAAGAAGGAAAAAAAAGACGAAAAAAATTAATTAACCTAATTTATTTAAAAAAATAAAAAAAGTTAAAATAAATAAAACTTAAAAAAATTTTAAAAATTAAATAAAATTTTAGATATAAAAATAAATTAATTAATTAAAATAAAATAAAATAAAATAATTTAAAAAAAGATGAAAAAAATAAATTAATTGAATTTATTTTAATAATTAAAAATAAATAAAACTTAAAATAATATTTAATTAGAAATTTATTTAATATTTTGAGTTTGAAAATCATTATAATTCTCATTTTTTATTTTTGATTGTTTTTCAGAAAACTATGGCTTCCAATTTTGGTTCCAAGGTGTCTTTCAAATACCTTAAACATGCTTGGTATTTTATGGAGCACAAATCAAAGTATTTTTTAGTGATCACTGCAAAGAATGTGAAGAGCGTGAAATATTCTCCAGAGGTAGTAAGAAATGGTGGCATGGTCTCAAACATCAACATTAAAGAAAACAATTTGATAGAAGTTGTGTACAAAGGAAAGAATGACGAGGTGGTTTACAAGTTATGAGTTACGCACAAGCACTTCTTGAAGCCCTTACCAGATTCAATTGAGGGATCCCAAGAATTACTTAGTGCCTTAGAAGCATTGAAGAAAATGTGGGATGCATTTCCAAGTGGTGGTCTTGTACCTTCAGCAGCAGTAAGTATGCCATCTATAACATGTAACCCTCAAGTTGTACCACCAATATCTGTGGCGATAAGTACACTAACTCTGACAAGAGTAACTACAATATCTATGGCAGTAATTACAGTATCTCCAACTGTACCTACACCATCAACTGCTGCAACTACAGGAACAAGAAGGAGTGATCGTGGAGCAGATTCAAGTTCTAGAGTTATTCCCAAAAAGAGAGTAAAAATAACTCCTACTCCACGTGCAGATCGTTCAAGTGTAGGTTATTTAAAATCAGGCGAAAAATTGGATAGCGATGAATAGGAGGATCCACAAGAAGAAGATACAAGTCTCAAAGACTTTTCTATAAGTGTGGCAGACTTACATCCTCCAGAGGATGAGGGGTACATTTGGGGATTTTCACAATTCAGCATGGCCACAATGCTTATTGATCGAGCTTTGTTGTTCACAAATCAAAGAAAGCTAGATAAGACATTTGCATGCAAATTGTATGAAGATACGAGGAAAACAAGAACTCCAGTTGCCACTAATATCACTCTTCGTCTTATGGCGTTTAAGAGACTTCAAGAAGATGATCCTACATTGCCTGATGTCACATTTCAAAAGTGCGTGGACTTTCTTGATGCTTTTGAGAACTTTAGAAGGAGTGACTTTGTTCGTGGAGAGGCTTTGCGCCAAAGCCGATATGGGACTGACATCGAGAAGAGATACATGCTGGCAAAGAATAGATTCTTGGAAAGATGTTTGAGCCCATTGATGGGCAACACTTTTGTGAAGCTTGCAGGATCGCCCTTGATAAGGGAAGAAAAGGAAACTTGCCACAAATTGAGTGGATGGAAAAGTTTCAACGGGTCATTTGTCATATATGCACATTTAACAATGACTCAAAGTACATTCTAGAATCAGAAAGGCTGAATTCTACTCCATCTAGTTTGAAAAAAAGCTCTTCTCTTTTTGAGATCTTGATAAAGGCAAGGGAGTTATGGATGGGTTGTGGAAAGCCACAAACAGTAAAGGGCAGGAGACCTACATCTGAGTACATGGCAAAGAGGACTCAGTTCTATAGATGCTTAAAAGGTGTTGTAAGCAATACGTAAGGCATACCAAGTAATAAGGTTGAGGCAAAGGATTTGAACATCGCCATTGCAAGATACAGGGATGTTACTTGCATTGTCTTTCGCGAGGACTCAGTGTTTCAGAGCATGGTGGATGTTTGCCAAGCATATGAAACAAGGAAGATATCCATTGAGGAACCAGAGCACACTGCAACTCAGAGGAAAGAAATAAAGAAACCGATGTCTATTGTTTGGTGGAGAGCATTAAGGTTTGTTCCAGATGCAATAACAAAAGAAGAAGAGCAAGCATAGCAACTTGGATGAACTGGTCACCCGAATGATTCAAAGTGAGGCTGCTCTCTCGACACTATTATTTTTATTAAAATCTGATGATGAGTTAGCTAGCAAGTCAATTGATGTGGATAAGAAGAAAGCACTTAACTCCTTCATAAGACATGGGCTAGAAAGTGGTTGGCTTGAATGGATGCAGATGCCACACCAACAAAGGATCTAAGAGCTAAAATGCCAAAGGTTGTTGAGACAGAATATCTGGACATCAAGAAAAAGGCCTTGCAGTCCACTGCCCAAGGTAGAGCAATTGGTGGTTTAGATGATGGTTCTCCATTTAGCTTCTCCTATGATATCCTGCTATCAGAGAATGATACAAAATTTGCACACATCAATGGCATTGATACAGAGCATTTCATAACAATGAGCAGTCATGCTTGGGAGAAGCCATGCGTATTTTTCATAGATGAATTGCAAGACCTTGCAGTGTTACGGATAGTTGACTTGTGCGGTTTATCGTAGAAGGTCCTATGGCAGATAAGAAAAGATCAATGTTGGTCCTATTCGTGGCAGAATCACAAAGGGATGCCTTGTATGCAAGTTTGACATATGCATTTGGGTATTTACTTTCAAAAGTATACCATGGTATAGTCCTACCCAATTTGATGACTGTCTTGGAAGGCACTGCCATTCAAGTCTTGCAGCCTTTCTTAATGTGCTTCTTATCCAGGGGTGGTGGCAATCTAATCAAAATTCCTTTAAGGACTCTCGAGCTTCATTAGTTTGAGGATGATAAGGTTAAGCTTGATGCAGCAATGGTGGATTACAGAAAGCCAATGGATCCTGATGTGATACTAGAGATGACAAAGAATTTACTAAATGATGGGTGGGAAGTAGCATTGTATCGAATGGGTTTTGCTGCTGAGAAATTGTTATGCCAAGGTAGAAATGTAAATGTCATTGATACTCCCCATCAAATTGAGTTCTTTGACACATATTACAATTGCACTACCTTCTTTGAAGAGGAAAATGTCAAAGAAGAGGGTAGTGAGAAAAATGTCGAAGACGAGGGTAGTGAGTCTGAGGGTGATGATTCTAGCTCAGGTGATGATGAGGATGAAAGCTCTGCATCCGATGACTTACGCCAAGAAGAAATCCGCACAAAGAATAAGGGTGATCAATTGTCAACTAGAGTCAAGGAGGTTTCACTCATCATATGGGAAGGCTCGCGGTAGTAAGAAGTAGTAGTACAGCACGTCATAGGAAAAGGTAAGGCTAAAGAGGTGGAAGCACTTCCCTTGAAATTAAAAGTGAGGAAGGCACCCTTGATCTTGGGTGAAGGACATGCAAGTGGATCAAGCAAGGAAGCCTTACTCAAAGAACATATGGACGAGGCAAAGCATGACTAGGAGGAGTTACCAGGAGGCATAGATGGTTCTTCAACCATGATCTTACAGACTCCAGAGTAGCCTACTAGTTAGGAACCTAGTAGCCAGGTCCCTACTCACCAAGAACTTGGTCATGAGACTCTAGAGCAGCCTACTAGTCAGGTGCTTGGAATTGAAGATCAAACTACTGAGGGCCTTGCTACTGAGACTCCAGTCTTAGAGCAACCTATTAGTCAGGACCCTGGTAGTCAAGGGCCTGGCATTGAGGACATTGGTATTGAGTAACATGATGGCTGATGGCTTTGTAATCACAAGTTTTGAACTTCTATGTAAAGCGAATATCTAATAAAAAGTTTACTACTTTTTTGATTTCTTTACTCTCATTATTGTGTATAAAGATTGTTCATGAGGTCCATTTTATACTTAATGGTGTTTTTTAAACTTTATGTCAAATGTATTTTTATAGTTAAGGGTGTTTTTTAATACCAAGTGAAGTGTATATGTACACCACTTACACATAAAAGGATTTATCTACACTACCTTTCTAAGGGGTTTATGTACACCACCTTTCTAAAAGAAATGGTCATAAAGGTGTGTGCACACCACTTATACATAAAGGTGTTTATTTACACCACCTTTCTAAGAGAATTGGTCATCTATTGATGTTCTTAGGTGATAGTAGCTCAATTCACAAGAAGTTATGAAGATGTTTATGTAGATCACCTTTGTAAGAGATTTTTGTGAAGTTATGAAGATGTTTATGTAGACCACCTTTGTAAGAGATTTGGTTATGCATTGATGTTCTTAGTACTTAATCATCAAATCTTTTGTTTTGAGTTGTCAAATCTAGTTTAAAAAACAACATTACTAGTATATTCAAAAAATTTGGACTGTTTTTAAGTCCATTTCTCAAATTGGACTTTACACAAGTCCAAAATTTTTGAATAGTGTGTTAATTGCAGACGAGAGAATAAGAATGTACTCTTCTTTGCATTTTGCTCAGTGCTAATCGCTCATAGAATCTTCAATGAGATTGAAGTTGTGTTTCTATTGGTTGGGCACACACATGAGGATATCAATCAGGTATTTAGCATGTTCTCAGAAGAACTAAAATAGAAGGACATGGAGACGATGGATGAATTGATAAGAAAATGTGGGAGGCAATTTGGTGGCTGCAAGGAAGGAACAGTATGCTCAATGGTTGAAAGGATGTATGATTGGAAGAGCTTTATTCTACCTTTCATACAAAAAGGTGGTGATACCCTGATAGGCCATGGTGCTCCACACTATTTTTGCTTTTTCTTAAAGGATGAAAAACCAGTGATGCAGTGGCAACACTATCCTCTTGATACAAAATGGAAATTTGAAGAGCCTTACTCTCTCTTAACTTTAATTCCAAGCAAAGAAATGCATCCAAAATGGGCTCCTATAAAAGAATTCAGCGAGAAATCCAAGGGTGAAATAGAAGGCTTAAAAGCTTTTATTACATACAAAGACGAAATGTTTCAGAGATTTCTTGATTGGAAGCCGTCTTGGAAGGAACACACTACTGTTGCAATTAGCAAGACCTACCAATTGATAAAGAACCTTGCAAAAATGCGAGAAGATGATATTAAGGCAGAACTGCCTTTATTTTGGCCACATGTTGGTAACTACTTGCACCCAGCATGTGGTCTCTTTGAAAATGAGTTTGAATCGTTGCTCCCACATCCATATTATGGACCTAAGAAGAGAGAGTTTATGCCACAAATAGACATAGACGTCCATTGTTTTGTTGCAGTTCAACCATTAGATGATGAACATGAGAACGTGAAGTTTTGGATTGCAAAAGTAGTGGACGTGAGCATGGATGACTAGGGGAGAGCTACAACATTTATAGCAGTATGGTATGAGCCAAGGCATAGGAAGGAGAGCCAGGATAACAATACATTGTATAGTAGTTGTCTGAAAAAGGAATGGGTCCCAAACCATGATGCAATTTCAAAGCTTTTCCAATAGAGACAGTCATAGTATCTTGGAAATCAAGGATGAAGAAAAAAAAGAAGCACATGGGGTATGATGTAGAAGAAAAAATAAAATTACCGCAACCAATTATTTCGCACATTACAGAGTTCATAAAGATGCTCGCCAAGGAGCAAGTAGAAAGAGATAGCACAAATGAAGAATGCCCATGATAACACCATTCAAATATCAAGAAAGACTAAAGGTGGTGGTGGTGGTCAGATGAGAGTGAATGAAGATGGCACCCAAGTGACAAGTGATGATAGAAAGAATATTCGAACAAGCAAATGTTTGGATCGCCCATTTCTGTGACTACAAAAAAGGACATTCGAACAAGCAAATGTTTAGATTGCGCATTTCTACTTAAGTCACTGTAAAGGCATAATTAAATTATTGAAAAGACCACGGCAGATCCTTTCATGTTTGCAGGATCGCCCATTTGTCTTAACTCACAATAAAGGTAAAAATAAATTATTGAAAAGGCCATAGCAGGTCATACAAAAGACTCATAAAGAGCAATATTTTTTGTAAACTTATGATAATGTAAAATTGCAAGCAAAGCTATTGCTATTTTTTAGAGTACAAAAGAGGCTTCCATCATGTCTCGTGTCTATATAAACCTTTTAATTTCTTGAATATTCAAGAGTGTTATAGTTTTTTGCATTGAAAGTAAAAAGAGTCTTGCAGATCTCTTGTGTATACCTTTTTAAAATTTTGTTAATCTTCAAGAGCGTGGTTTTTCATGGATTTAAACTAATAACTCAAGGGATTTTTTAGTTTAAGAATATGATTCTTAAAAACAAGAAATACAAAATTAGGATTTAATGGTAGTTTTTGCATTATTAGTGCAACATTTTAGAGAGATGTTCTGAAATGTATTATGTGGAAATGACAATGCTAGAAAGTAAAATCTTGATTCTCGAATGACATTTTCATAAAGTAAACTTTTCATTTGGGAAGGATTTTAAGGAATAGTCCAAATGTAGACATATAATTCCAAAATTAATGAAATAAGCGTTCATGATTGAATGATGTTCCAAGCACCGGGCTAGTTTAGGAAAATAACAATATATTGATATTCTGTTGCAAAATATATTGATGTTAATTTATGTCCAACCACACTAGTTCAAGACAATCACATAATTGGTGTTTGAGCTAAACCAGCCACAATTTCATGATGTCCAAACCACGAGGTTGGTTTAGGACAATAACAATATAATGCCATTCATTATGAAATATATTGCTGTTAATTTTTGTTCAATCACATTGGTTTTGGACAATCACATAATTGGTGTCTACCATCCACCACGGTTGCATGATGTTCCAACCACTAGGCTAGTTTAGGACAATCACATTAAGTCCAAGCCATCTTGGTTTAGAAATGAAACAAGTAAACTATCCCAAAGTTTAATCACAAAAAAACCACCGGATTGGTTTAAGAAACCACTGACCTACGTTGTATCAAGATGTGCTCTCATCAAACACCTTGTGTTTCATTTGCTTTTTATATATGTCCTTTCTATTTAGAAAAACTCTAGTATTTTTGCACCAAAATGTCATCACTTAAGCAATGCCTTCTGCACTTAGGCTACCTCTCCTTTTCTTGCATTTTGTTGAAGCCCAGAGACTTCTTAGATTGGGATGATCATGCATTGCTTTCACTCTGCATTCAACTGTTGGACCCATGTTGGACCTTTTGATTGACAGCATCTTTGACATTGTGCATCCATGCCATGTCTCCTTTGTTTTAAGAGACACTAACATAGCTAATGCCAGCCTCTTTAGAGCTAATTGAGTTAAGTTGTGCACCCCTTTCACTTTCTATAGTCCATTTCTCAGGTTAGAGAGCATTGCCTCTTGGATGTGCATCTCTCGAGGTGTTGGTAGGGTTGTTACTCTACAAACTTTAGGTTGCAGGCTAAAGCTTGTGAAGACTCAAGATGGGTATTCACCTGAATGGCCTGATGTTTCTGCCTTTAATGCTCCCACCAATCATGACACCATATCTCATGTTCTTTTCTCCAATGGCAATGATCAAATGTGTGCATCTGCAATTGCTTCCTACTACTTCTCCTCTACAAGGAGTCTTATTTCTTCTCCTTGTTTCTCCCTTCGCAAGTGTTGCAAAAGTGTCTTCTGTTGTTGTTTTGATACCATTCCATTTCTTTCCTCGACCCGCATTTTGTTTCTTGTGCCTTGACCAAGCTTTTGATCTTTCCTGTGTCACAGCCTCTATCTTCTTCTCTTGCAATCCATGGTGAGCTGCATGTTGCCATTAATGCCATGGTGATGATCAGTGAACCACCAGAATAGACACTCCAGAATAGAGAGAAGCTACCTTGTGAGGCGAGCAAAGAATAGAAGACAACTTACCCAAAGACAACAATGCCAAACCAAATTCTACATAAGGTCACAATGAGGTCTGTGTGGGTTGCAAGGCGGGGGCAAGTTTCAGATACTTAATACTCCAAGATTTGACAAGTGAGAGGTGTGAAATTTCAAACTTCATGAAAGCAATAAAATTTTTAGCTGTCGGGTTTTCCCCCTTCAGCGATACATGTAAGCAAAATTGGATATCCCAAACATGTGCAATGTGGCCTAAAATGCTTCAAAATAAAAACTAGGCCAAAGGGCACACTATCAGGTTTAATGTTGTGCATTATGAAATGCAATGACCTTTGGCATGCTCAGTGAGCCATATAGCAACAAGCAAGTGCATGATGAAAAAATAAATAATTCAAAATTGTAAATAGTGTTGGATTTATTAAAAGGTGTTTGTACATCCATAAATTGCACATTTCAACTTCTTCCATTCTAGGGTGAATTTGTATACCAATATCAATAACTATCAATGTTTTAAGACTACCATGTAGTAGTCCCACTAGTTTGGATTTCAACTTTTCAATCCATTTGGTTTTCAACAAATCAAACAAAAGCTATGGAGCATGCCCTCAAATGGGTGTTCATAACTTTAGCACAATCTTGGAGGCCCATTAACCCATACCTAATGTTCTCATTTACATGTGTCCTTGGGTTGACAAGAAGCTCAAGCAATGTACTTTTGAATGATTACTTGGGTGAATGATTACTTGGGTGCATGTATGTACAAAGAACAAAATTTTGACATTTTTGAATAAATTTCTATTCCTATACTCTCAAGGATGCATTCCATAATTTTTTGAACTCGTGCTCAATTGGAATGTGTACTACAACTTGAAGACAAAGTTTGCCAAATTTTGTTGAGCAATGCATAAGTTATGGGTCATGATTGGAGAAGAGACGCGCTGCAATGTGGAGTCATGGGAGGTCTCATTGCACAGAGGTCATGGAGGGGATGCTAGAGAGCTTTATCACCTTCAAGGATGCTTTGCTATTGAGGTTCCTTAGAGGTGTGCTATTGAAGAGCTGTAGATTTGCTGGTCATTGAAGAGCCATTGGTTGGCTGGCTGATGCAATGGTTGGAGAAGCTCAGAGAAATAGCTGTTTGAAGAAGGCTTGGCCTATTGGAGCAGCTGTTTGAGCTATTCAATCGTAGCTGGTAGGAGCTCGTGGTGGTCAATGAAGCATTGCGAATGAAGTTTGTCATAGCTGCATCATCACTCTTGATGTCAAGTACCTTCCAGGGTTCTCAAAACTTCCCTAGGTCATACTCCACCTACAAGAAAAAAGTAAGCAAAGATCTCACAAAGATAATGCTCCTTGTCCAACCAAGGGAAAAAATATTATACACTAAGCCATAAAATACTCCAAGGAATAAAAGACATCAATGGGATGAATACCAAAAGTAGAATGTTTTGATAGAAAAGCAAGGAGTTGTCTCCTTTCAAACCCAATTTTTTTAAAAACAAACAATTAAAGACAAAAGAGTTCTCCACATTAAAAACAAGGATCATTCCCTTCTAAAGAATTGTACTATCCTCCCCATATATGGTCTTAGGAGTTCTTGGGACCCTTTGACACGACAATGTCAGAGAGTCATATGATGGAAAAGAGCATATGTAGAAACTACATAAGTATAAACCATGCCACTCATTCCAGGTGGTAGAAAATGCATTGTTATAATATGGTTTATTTTCATCACTAGACAAGTTTATTAAGAGCAATTGTAGAACCCACTTGGTCTTTGAAAATAATGAAGTACGTAGTCATAGGGCATGCAATTTTCCAAATTATAGTAGAATGTTATGAAACCGTACATAGTCCTAAGCATCTTAAGGTCGAGTGTATCCAATCACGACACTATTTTTGGGGTCATTTTAGGGCTGCGATGCGATGCAATCCTAGGTGAGATTTTGAATTTGAGGCAAACACGCGCTCTCACCGAAAATTTTCCCAGCGTCATGATGCCACACTATCATTTTGAGCACCTCAGAGCTCAACACATGGCAACTCTTCCCTACTTTGCATAGCACAGTCTTTGGCCTTAATACATCATGCAGCTCTACCCTATTGCTTTACATAGTGCCGTCTCTAGCTTGACCACCTTTCATCATGTATCCTTTTGTTGTAGCTTTGCCACCTACCATCGGGCAATGCTTAGATGCAGATCTTGAAATTCAAGGTTGACTTGGAGCGACCACTGCACTGATTCATAGAATTATGGAGCTACCTATTTTATTTATTAACCACCGCAATGGTTCTTGGAGTTATGCAACTACCTATTTTTACTTATTAACCACCACTATGCAAGTTCTTGGAGTTATGGAGCTACCTATTTTTACTTATTAATTACCAACATAAGGGAGGACACGTGGTAGCTTGAGCCACGTGTCCTCCTTAGAAGCTTACATTGCATGAAGACATTTGCATGATCGTCATCTCTTTTTAGGATTTCTCTGCATGATCACAAAATCACCTTAACATCCTTCTTTTGTGTTGAGTTATGTGCACATGATGCTGCTCCCTCACTTTAATGTTTCCATTCATCCTGCAGTATGCATTGCGACTTCTATTAATCATGGAGTCAATCAATTAGATGAGCTCACTTCTTCAAGTAAAGTAGGAAATTCTTCTTTCTACCTAAAGGCAAGAAGATGAAGGTCTTTCAAAATAACATGAATAGAAGCTACATTTTGTTTGGGGATACAATTGGTCATTCCTACATTTACATCTCATTTTGTGGCCTTCTTTCCTTCTCCAACGTGCCAAGATTATGTTCTTTCCCATTGCAAAAGTCCAAATGTTTAACAATAGAAAATATTTACAATGACTAAATTGTTTGAATGGATAGGAAATAGAAATGAAAAGGAAATGGATTTTTGACAAACAGTGATGATATTGAACAAAAAAATAACGGCAAATAGAAGGAGATCTACAACAAACACCACACTGGTTCTTGGAATTATATATTCGTGCACCAAGGAAAATGTATTTTCTTATGCAACCAAGGAAAATGCAATTATCAATATAGCCCTTGAGGGTCTCCTTTAGGGGTAAGGGACATATCAAGATGCCATACTTATCCCCAGTGGTATCCTGGATACTATATAATGCATGTCGATATGGCCCTTGCCCCTAGAGGGGGGGAACCCCTTAAGGGCCATATCATCAAGTGCATTTTTTAAATGTTAATTGTATTTTTCTAGATGTATCTCCATGAAACCTCCATGGTGGTTTTTGGAGGTATTTTAGCACTGTTTTGGTCTTAAATCAAGGAACTCACATAAGACTAACAATCATTTGAGGGGGACATCCCAAGGCAGAGAACCTTATTGACCACTACATGTGGTAATAAACTTCACACACCTCTTCACTTCTATTGCTAATTGTTGGCCCAATTTGGTGTGTGAAAAGTCATGTTGACTTTTAGGCTTTGGTGATTAGGGTTGTTTAGGTTTTCATTAGGAGGGGTTAGGGTTATTGTTAGTGGTAAATAGGTTTAGGTGTTAGGGTTTTCATAGTTATTTGTGTGTGAGTGTCCTTTCCTCACACTCATGGCTGCCGCCTCCCTGTACTACCTCTATTCATTCTCTATTATTCCCTCCTACTGCCTTCCATCAATCCCTGGTGGTAGCTCTTGGAATTGCAATGCATCAAGATTCGGTGGATTTTGGGTAGGTTTTGTTCATTCTCTTCCTCGTTCTTACTTTTTTTATAAGAGGCTATGGATTCAGAATATTGTGTAGCATATGATTGTTGGAACTTCAACATTCTATTGCCCAAGTAGTATCACAATCTTTCAATTGTTTGACTTCATATTTGAAGTCCATTTCCATTTACTTGGGGACACATTGAAAATATTTAAATGGACTCTGAAGTGTCTTCTGGACACTTTTATTTGCTGGCATCTTTCAATGACAAATTTCTTGGTAACACATGCATGTTTAATTGCATATCTTATGCTTTGAACTTCCATGTGACCCCCGCTGCATTAAGAAATGCTATTGTTGAGAAATTAAAAGATCCAAATTAATTATCTCAACTTTTCGAGAGAACATTGGCTGAAATCAAATGTGATTCATTTACTCTATCCTCATGTCAAATGCATAAAATAATATTTTGAATTCATAGATGATAAGAATTTAACATTCTCTCCTTTGGATTCTCTAATTATAAAGCTAGTTGAATTTTTTAACTTCAAAATAGAAATATATCATCACAACAACAATAACATCAACTATGAAAAGTATTTGAGTTTGTCAAATTCAAAGCTGAAAATTATACAATTGGTGGTTGTTTTCCCAAGTAAGCTCATCTTCCCTTGTGTTTTTTGTAGAGTTCAACAAAAAGAAGTTTTGGAATTTGAATATGGAACTAATTTTGAAAGAGACTATGGCAAAAAGTGCAAAGAAGGGCTTAAGAGATATAGCAACAACATTTAGAAGAAGTTTCCCTGACATAGAAATGTCACAACATATAGTCATACAAAAAATAAGGGATTTTTGGAAGACGGGGGAAAGTGTCATGCCAATGGATGTGGATACCAATTAAAAAAAGTATCTAAAAAATGCAAAAACCACACCATTTATGATAGACATCAACCAACAAGACAAATTAAGAAAAGGAAAAGAAGCATCACAATGGATGAAACTATGGACAAGACTAATTATATATCTATGTTTGGGAAGCCATCAAAAGAAATATTGTGTATTTGAAGGCTATTAAAGACACACCCTCTCTTGTATGCTTTTCATGTGAGTGCATTCTTTTCAAGAGACAAACCACCTTCCTAAAGAAAGATCCTTTTGAATGGATACTTGAAAGAAGAAGGACATTGAATGAGACATTCAAAGAAAGAGCACATCCTATATGCCAAGAATGTTTAGTGTCCATTTGAAAGAATGTTTTGCCTAAGTACCTTGTCCCCAACCAAATATGTATGGCTAAAGAAATGGAGAAGGTAAGCCTACTAAATGAAATAGAAGAACGATTAGTAGCCCAACAAATAGCATTTAGATAAGAGAGCTTAGCTTTGATGGTCAATATGGTGTGAAAGGGAGCATTGTCAATGTACTTGTGTAGACACCACAAAGGTGCAAAATATTTTGCCACGCTTTATCGAGACAAAGATGATAATTGATATAAATAAGAAAATGGATTACAAATCAAACTTCTTTATAGGAAATGTAAGACCAATAGTACTCATGAAAGCATTGTATTCACTCTTGAGAACTCCATTTTACAACCCCAATAATGCAGTTGTAAACAATGAATGGAATAATCATCTATATAAAATTAGTTTCAAAGGGGACTATATCAATGGAGAAGTCACTAAGGAGGCAATGAAGGAGGGCAAAAATGATATCATAAAGATAAATGCACTAATACATACTCTCCACTCTGTGGACCAAGTTCTTGATTACCAAACAAAAGTGCATTTTGTTGCTCCATGTGAAAAACAAAAACCACTAGGCATATTCCAACACAAGCATATTGAGGATCTAAACTACCCAACACTTTTCTACAGGTCCCCACAAATAATCATTAGACCAAGAATTACATATTTGGACATTGCAAAGTGGGAGTTAATGCACAAATCGTTGAAGTTCAATAGGACATCATTTTATCGATACAGGGAGCAATTTGAGAGTGGTGTGCAGCGATATGTGCATGGCAATTCATCCACCAAGCAATGACCAGCCGAGCTCATCCACATCAACTCCCAACCCTCAAATAAAAGAAGCTCCATACCCAAATGCAGAGGTGGAGAAGGCTCGTTTTGAAGCACTTCAACAATGGGTACAAAAGGAACAAGCTCAATTTGAGGCTAAGAAACAAGCTCAAGACCCAATCTAGGACTTGGACCCAAAAAGTATTAATACTATACTTGAGCCTCTATTCCAACAATAGACTCCACAACATAATGTATCGCCACATCAACTTGAAGGAGCCGCACTCTCTAGCATCCTAAGTTGCCCTGTGTCAATTCCCATCGGAATCCTCCTATGAAATTGTCCCAATCTCTGGGAGAGTTTCAAAGGATGGATTGAACTCACAAATTGCTCACACATGAAGAACCAATCGATCTAGAGATGCCATTCTTTATGGCTGACCTCGAGTTGGATCATGAACCTGAAGAAGGTACCCATACCAATGATGACTCAAATTTTCCTTGGAACCTGAAACTAAGGCTGCGAATGTTGAAATTGAACATCAAATGTTTGATAATGACTTAGCCATTCTGCATGCCCTAATGGCAGTTGAGCTCCCAAAAGTTGAACCTCCAAAGTTAAATAACAGCAGAAGATCCCACAAGAAAGCTAAAGGAGGAAATCACATAAAAGTCAAGGCTGAAGTCAAGGCTGAACACTTCAATGAATTCGAATGAGTCCAAACAAGGATCATCGAATTGTACCTTGCAAAGCCAGCTCCCTTGAAGGATACCACAAAGAAAGCTGAAGGAGGAAACCACCTCTTGAATGGTCCTTGAGGGACTAGAAGGAGTATGTGCAGCAAATGAACCCTTACTTGGAAATGCCTTACCCCAGTGGAAAAGTTACCCCACAGTTCCCAACGTAAGAAGTTTCAAAAATATAAGCCACATGTGCGGATGAAGCTCGATCAAGAGACTTCACAAAAAGAAAGCAAAGAAGAGCCTAACAAATTGGTAAATGCAACTATGCCATCCGGTGCACATGGCACATGTCAGGCTAGTTCAACACCATCAGAGCCCGATCTCCAAGAAGTGCCAGAATACTTCAAGAATTACACAAGTGGCAGTGCGCAAATAGCAATGCCAAGACCACTAAGAGAATCTAAGGTTCAAGAAACTGATAGCATTGGAGAAACTCCAATCTATGAGGGACTAGCAAAAACACGCAAATAAACCTCACCCTTGAAGGGGAGGAAGAAAAACAAGTTTTCATTGTGAAACAGCTTCGACAAGAAGATGAAACCAAACTCAAAGCACTCCTAATGGAATACCCTGACTACCTCGCATGGTCATACAAAGAGATGAAAGGAATTTCACCAGGAGTGGTAGTACACACAATACCTATAAGGGAATGTGCTCACCCTAAGGTACATGGACCTTATCGCACAAATCCTAAGTATGGCACCATGGTTTATGTTGACGAGCTGGAAATACTCTTAGATGCTGGATTCATCTATGAGATAGAGCACACTAAATGGGTTTCACCCATCGTCATTGTGCCTAAACACAACAAGAAGCTTAGAATACGCGTAAACTTAAAAAATGTGAATGCTGCCACAATTAGGGATCACTATCCCCTACCCTTAACAAAAATAGTGTTGGAAAAAGTGGTAGGCTCTGAAATATATAGCTTCTTGGATGGCTTCAATGGCTATAACCAAGTGCAAATTGCTCCTAAAGACCAATCAAAAATAGCATTTTCTACAGAATGGGGTATTTTTGCAAAATAGTGGTCGCATAGCAAAAACAAGGCACTTTCTTGAGTGCTTGCGACAAAATGGGAACCGAAATGGTCTCAAATCTAAAAAATAATTTCACCAAGGGCTTTGCCCAATCCCGTAACATATACTGCCCTCTTGCCACACCGCAAAGGGTATCCCAATCTGTGCACTCTTGCACTTTCCGGCTATGCTACCTATAGAGATTTGCTCCCAAACTCAAAAAAAAAAGGAAAGCAACATTGATCCTCTTACTAGGACACCGCGAACTTGGTTTTCTTTCTTAAGCTCCTTACCAGGAACCGAGCTCTGATACCATGTAAAGAGAGTGGGAGAGAAGGAAGGAGTCTCACTTGTAGCTTTCTCACATACATAATGGGGGAATATACACAAAGGTGGAGGCTGAAAACAGTTTTCCTCTTCTTAGTTGTGAAAGCCAAAAAATCTCTAAGTACAAAGGAATAGGTGAGCCCTATATGTGGGTCTCAAACCAAACTCAGCTAACTAAGGTGGCATACTAACTGAGCCACTGACTAGAGTACATAAAGATAGCTGTCACACCGCTATTATTCATGGGCAGTGTACCAACCACATCTATAGCTAACAAGTCGATGACATAAATGCACAATGGTCACCCTGCCATATCATGAGTGGAGCTCGATACCTCAACAACAAAGTAGGTAGAAAGTAGTGCTATAGCAATCTCATGTAGAGTCAAAGCATCCATGACAATGTAGTCACAAAGAACATGCAAAGCAAACATGCAATGTCATATTTATGAAATCTTGTTTTATAATAACTAGTAGCAGAGAAAATTAGGAGTGAGGCATACATACCAATTAATGATCCCATCGATCTTGCTGAGCATGGATTGTTTTTTAGCAGGCAACTACCCTATAGTGTGACCCTTCTAAACACATATTTGCGAGATAGAACTAGTGGCATGGATGTCAATAGGCAAGCATAAACACAATAATGAAATCTTTGGTGTCAATACCAAATTCGCAACAAGAATATCCCTCAGCAATAATTATATGAGTATTCTTCGTCTTCTGTATCTAAAACTATTGGTGTGGTATTAACTAGAAAAGAAATCAAGGCATGAGGCTTGATGCTAGGCATGGTGACACTCCAGGGCCATAGAGGAAAAGGGAATGTGAGGAGCGAAGCATTAACATGTGAAGATAGTGGGAGAGAAGGAAGGCGTCTCACTTGCGGCTTTCTCACATACACAATGGGGGAATACACACAAAGGTGGAGGCTGAAAACAGTTTTCCTCTTCTTAGTTGTGAAAGCCAAAAGAACACTAGTACAAAGAAATAGAAGAATCCTATATGTGGGTCTCAAACAAACTTAGCTAGCTAAGGTGGCATACTAACTGAGCCACAAACTAGAGTACATAAGGATAGCTATCATCCAGCTATTATTCATGGGCAGTGTACCAACCGCATCTGCAGCTAACAAGTCGGTGACATAAATGCACAACAGTCACCTTGGCATATCCACGAGTGGAGCTCGATATCTCAACACTCCCCCTTGAGCTCAATTCGAATTCCTGCACACCAAGTAGGTCTTTGAACTTGCGCAGCTTCTCTGTGCCCAATGCCTTCGTGAATATGTCAGCTACCTGATCCTGTGTGCTGACATAAACTAGATCAATAAGTCCTAGTAAAACCTTCTCCCACACATAGTGATAATGCACCTCAATGTGCTTTGTTCTAGCATGATAGACTGGGTTATTTGCCAAGTGTATACTGCTCATGTTGTCACAATAAATGACAACTGGCCCATCTGTAGACTGATGCATATCATAAAGTAGCTTATGCAACCAAGCTACTACACATGCAGCCATTGCTGCACCCTTGTACTCAGCCTCTGTGCTCAACAAGGCAACTATAGGCTGTTTCCTGCTGCTCCAAGTGATTGCAGCACTCCCAAAAGAGAACACATATCCACTGGTAGATCGTTTATCATAAATACTACCAGCCCAATCAGCTTCAGTGTATCCATGCAACTCTATCTGAACCCCAGCCTCATAAAATAGTCCATACTGAAATGTGGACTTCACATACTTGAGTATGCATCTAGCCGCATCCAAATGTGATTTCCTTGGAGCCTGCATAAACTGACTTACCAATCCAACAGCATAGCTCAAATCTGGCTTGGTAATAGTCATATAAATCAAACTTCCTACTATGCGTCTATACATAGTAGGGTCTTCCAGAAGCTCACCTGCATCTGCGCTCAACTTCACATTCTACTCTAAAGGAACTGAAATAGGCTTACAGCCTATCATCCCATATTTGGATAGCATGTCCAATCCATACTGCCTTTGCAAGAGCCGTATCCCACTTGGTGATCTAATCACCTCAATGCCCAAGAAATAACATAGCTCTCCCAAATCCTTCATCTCAAACTTCTACTTCAATAGCATTTTCACATGAATGATATCTTCATCACTATCACCTGTGATGATCAAATCATCAACATAAATGACAAGCAGCATTATACCTTACTCTGTTTTTCTCACATAGACTGAGAAATCTGCCTTGGAAATCTGAAAGCCAATAGTGACAAGATATTGTCCTATCTTGTCAGACCATGCTCTAGGTGCTTGCTTCAAGCCATACAAGGCTTTCTTCAACCTGCAAACAAACTCAGGATGGACAGCATGAACATACCCTAGTGGTTGCTCCATAAAGACCTCTTCTTGCAAATCACCATGCAAGAAGGCAATCTTTACATCCATCTAATGTAAAGACCATCCCTTTGATGTAGCCATAGCAATGACTGCTCTTACGGTTGCCATCCTTGCAATCGGACTGACTGTTTCTTCATAATCAATCCCATATATTTGTGCATACCCCTTGACAACTAATCTTCATCTGTTCACAGAACCATCTGCATTGTGCTTCACCTTATAAACCCACTTACAGCCAATTGCATTCTTGTCTTTAGGCAAAGGTACCGATTTCCATGTAGCATTTGCTTCCAATTTCTTTTCCCATGGCTTGCTCAAAAGAAGTGGGTTTAGGTTCCTGTATCACTTTGACCATATAGGCATAGTGAATGGCTATAAGTCCATCATATTTCAGCCTATCCACAAGATACCTAGCTCTGGTAGACCTGCGCAAAATAGGCTCACTTCCAAGTGCTCTCAAAACATCCCTAGTCTTCCTTACTCCAGATGTAACAACAGAAGGAATACCCAACTCATCATCAATGCTCTGTTTTGAGCCACTGGATTCACCATCCACATAAGAGTGACCTTCATTCACATCAAACATGGGCTGATCTACCTTCTCTTTTCCTTTTCGTGATACTTGCATACCACTATGTGCATTGCTTTGAGGAGATTCTCCTGATCTCAATCTAGCTGTCCATGGTGAAGTATGTGAACCACTGCTAGTGGACACTGCAGGTCCACTAATATTTTGTGATTGCTACTGTGAATTCTGTGAAGCATTACCATTTTGTGCATCTACATCATCAATCACATTTACTAGTTTATACCAACTGCTCATCTCATCAAAAACAATATCTCCTGCTCACTGTAAACTTACGAGTAGAAGGGTTATAACATCTATACCCTTTCTACTGTAGAGAATAACCAATAAAGATGCACTTCTTAGCTTTTGGATCCAACTTGGACCTCAACTCATCTGGCACATGAACATAGGCAATGCAACCAAAAATTTTCAAATGAGAAATATCTGGTTTGCTATACCAGTATACATCTCCTCTGACGTCATGCCATGTATTGCTACAGTGGGAGTCCTGTTCATTATGTAAACTGTTGTAGCAACTGCTTCAGCCCAATAAAAATCTGGTAGGCCTTTTTCATTTAGCATGGCCCAAGATACCTCTCCAATATGCCTGTTTTTCCTTTCTGCAAGTCCATTTTGCTGTGGGGTATAAGTGCATGAATATTGCTACTTTATGCCATGCTCCTACAGGAACCTTGCAAACTCATTTGAGAGGTACTCTCCCCCTCCATCTAACCTTAGGCATTTTATTTGCAAGCTTGTTTCTTTTTCAACCAAAGATTTAAAAGCTTTGAAATGCCCAAACACTTCACTTTTCTTTTTCATAAAATACACCCAAACTTTTCCGCTATAGTCATCAATAAAAGTGACAAAATAATGACAACCTCCAATAGATGCAGCTTTAGTAGTCCACACATCAGAGTGGATTAATTCCAATGGCTTCTTACTCTCTTAAACATGTCTAGGAAATAGTTTCCTTGCCTGTTTTCCAAATTGATAGGCTTCACATACCTTATGCATTTCTGCAACCTTGAATTTAGGCAATCCTACAATAATATTTTGTGCCTCCATTGATTTAAGTCCATGTACATTAACATGACCAATGCGTTTATGCTAAATATCAATATCTGTAACTACACCGGTCCCATGTGCAAACATTGCTGCACTCAATTCAGGCATGTCCACATCCAATGTAAGCATCCTGCCCTTCTTCTTTCCTTTTGCTATCAAGCGACCGTTATTTTTCATATCCTCAACAAAGCATCCATGAGGATTAAATCTGACCTGCTCAACCATTTGACCAACAGAAACCAGGTTCTTGGTGATATTTGGGACATGAAATACATCATACAAGTATTTCTTTTTCCCATCTTGCAAGCCCTGCTCAACCATTTGACCAACAGAAACCAGGTTCTTGGTGATATTTGGGACATGAAATACATCATACAAGTATTTCTTTTTCCCATCTTGCATAGACAAAGGAATTTTACCAATCTGCACAATAGGATGTGCAGTATCATCACCAGTCTCCACAAATCCTAGTCTTTCCATTTTCCTTGCATATCCTGCATCCATTCGGCATGACCTATCATGTGGTTTAATACACCTGAGTCAACATACCACACATCATTGCTTTCTTCTGCACTTGTGATAGAATTGGTCATGTGCTGCACCAAAAATAAATGTTCATTTCTGTCATCACCCTGTCTACTAGAGGATGCGTAATTGCCTTGCTGCAATTTTCCATTCATAATATCATTCTGCTTTTTATAGCAGTCTTTGGCCATATGACCCATTTTACCACAATAGTAGCATTCAACATTGTTGTTTGCATTTTGGCCTCTCTACCATCCACCATGGCCTCTTTGGCTCCCCCTACCTCAAGAGTTACATGTCCTCCTCCATAGGATTGGTTTTCTTGAGTTTGCTGCATATATTGATTTCTACCATGGGCTTGCTCTACCTCTGCCTCTACCTCTTCTAGCATTTGAGTAGAAGATAGTTTCTTTTGAAGTTCCTCTTGAAGAAGATGCACCACCATTTCTTTGCTCTTCAGAAATTAGAAGAGCAAACAACTCCTCAAAATCAGGAAATTTTTCACGGATGGAAATGGATGTCCGAAACTGTGCATAATCCTTTCCTAGACCATTCAATGTCACAGAAACTAAATCATCATCTTCCACTGGCGAGCCAATGGAAGCAAGTGCATCTGCAATTTTCTTCACCTTCATGTGGTAGTCATTGATGCTCATATTTTCTCTCTGCACATTGTGCAACTCGTGCTTGAGCTGCATTTTCCTGGCTTGTGTATTTGTGCTGTACATTTTTGCCAAAGTATCCCATGCCTCCTTTGTCGTACTTGCATCCTGAATATGCACAATCATAGAATCCGGAATACTGATAGATAGCCAGTACATAACTTTTCTAGCTCTCTCATGCCATCCTTTAAATGCCTGCATTTCCTATTTATTGGGAACATTAGGAAGAATTGGTTCTTCTTCATTTCCTGTAATGAACTCCCAATAGCCTTTTTCCATAAGGAAATTTGTCATTCTAAACTTCCATGCTTGGAAGTTGTTCTTGTCAAGCTTTTCAGTGATAATTTGTGAAAGAGAATCAGACGCCATTACAGAACACTGCAAAATATTCTGTCATTGCAAAAAACACAACTTCTGCCTCACAAGGGCAAATCTACAAAACTAACGAAAGTGAAATTTGACCACACAGTCACTTCCTAGTGACAGTTTTGCATGAACAGGCAATAAGGATGATTTTGTAACTCCCAATATCTCTGCGTATACGTTGTAATTTCTGTGGTAACTTTTCATCGACCTGTAGAGCAGTGGTCGCACAGCAAAAATAGGGCCTTTTTCTCAGTGCTTGCGTAGAACTTCCTCCTCCAAAACAGGCCCCGAAATGGCCTCGAATTAGAAAAATAAAGTCACCAAGGGATTTGCTCTTACCTACAGCATATATTACCCTCTTGCCACACCATGAAGGGCGTCTCAATTTGAGACAATGCACTCTTGCACTTTCCAGTTGTGCTACCTGCAGAGATTTGCTCCCAAACTGGAAAAAGGAAAGCAACACTGGTCCTCTTACCAGGACACTGTGAACTTGGTTTGCTTTCTTGAGCTCCTTACTATGAAGATTGTGGGAGAGAGGGAAGGAGTCTCACTTGAGGCTTTCTCACATGCACAATGGGGGAATACACACGAAGGTGGAGGCTGAAAACAGTTTTCCTCTTCTTAGTTGTGTAAGCCAAAAGAACTCTGGTACAAAGAAATAGAAGAACCCTATATGTGGGTCTCAAACCAAACTCAACTAACTAAGGTGGCATACTAACTGAGCCACGAACTAGTGTAGATAAGGATAGCTGTCATCCAGCTATTATTCGTGGGCGGTGTACCAACCGCATCTCCAGCTAACAAGTCGGTGACATAAGTACCCAACGGTCACCCTGGCATATCTCGAGTGGAGCTCGATATCTCAACACTCCCCCTCGAGCTCAATCCCAAATCCTGCACACCAAGCAGGTCTCTGAACTTGCGCAGCTTCTCTGCGCCCAATGCTTTTGTGAATATGTCAGCTACCTGATCCTCTGTGCTGACATAAACTAGATCAATAAGACCTAGTAAAACCTTCTCCCGCACATAGTGATAATGCACCTCAATGTGCTTTGTTCTAGCATGAAAGACTGGGTTCTTTGCCAAGTGTATACTGCTCATGTTGTCACAATAAATGACAACCGGCCCATCTGTAGACTGATGCATATCATAGAGTAGCTTATGCAACCAAGCTACCTCACATGCAGCCATTGCTGCACCCCTGTACTCAGCCTCTGTGCTCGACAAGGCAACTGTAGGCTATTTCTTGCTGCTCCAAGTGACTGCAGCACTCCCAAAAGAGAACACATATCCACTGGTAGATCATCTATCAGAAATACTACCAGCCCAATTAGCATCAATGTATCCATGCAACTGTATCTGAACCCCAGCCTCATAAAATAGTCCATACTGCAATGTGGACTTCACATACCTGAGTATGCGTCTAGCCGCATCCAAATGTGGTTTCCTTAGAGCCTGCATGAACTGACTTACCAACCCAACAGCATAGCTCAAATCTGGCCTGGTAATAGTCATGTAAATCAAACTTCCTATTATGCGTCTGTACATAGTAGGGTCTTCCAGAAGCTCACCTGCATCTGTGCTCAGCTTCACATTCTGCTCCAAAGGAACTGAAATAGGCTTACAGCCTGTCATCCCATATTTGGACAGCATGTCCAATCCATATTGCCTCTGTAAGAGCTGTATCCCACTTGGTGATCTAATCACCTCAATGCCCAAGAAATAACGCAGCTCTCCCAAATCCTTCATCTCAAACTTCTGCCTCAATAGCATTTTCACATGAAGGATATCTTCATCACTATCACCTGTGATGATCAAATCATCAACATAAATGACCAGCAGCATAATCCCTTTCTCTGTTTTTCTCACATAGAGTGAGAAATCTGCCTTGGAAATCTGAAAGCCAATAGTGACAAGATACTGTCCTATCTTGTCAAACCATGCTCTAGGTGCTTGCTTCAAGCCATACAAGGCTTTCATCAACCTGCAAACAAACTCAGGATGAATAGCATGAACATAACCTGCTGGCTGCTCCATAAAGACCTCTTCTTGCAAATCACCATGCAAGAAGGCATTCTTTACATCCATCTGATGTAAAGACCATCCCTTTGATGCAGCCATAGCAATGGCTACTCTTACGGTTGCCATCCTTGCAACCGAGCAGAAAGTTTCTTCATAATCAATGCCATATGTCTGTGCATACCCCTTGACAACTAATCTTGCCTTGTATCTATTCACAGAACCATCTGCATTGTGCTTGATCTTATAAACCCACTTACAGCCAATTGCATTCTTGTCTTTAGGCAAAGGCACCAATTCCCATGTAGCATTTGCATCCAAGGCATCCATTTCTTCATCCATGGCTTTCTCCCATTTTTCATTTCCCATGGCTTGCTCAAAAGAAGTGGGTTCTGGTTCCTGTATCACTTTGACCATATAGGCATAGTGAATGGCTGTAAATCCATCATATTTCAGCCTATCCACAGGATACCTAACCCTGGTAGATCTACGCAAAATAGGCTCACTTCCAGGTGCTCTTAAAACATCCCTGGTCTTCCTTACTCCAGGTGTAACAACAGAAGGAATACCCAACTCATCATCAATGCTCTGCTCTGAGCCACTGGATTCACCATCCACATAAGAGTGACCTGCATTCACATCAAACATGGGCTGATCTACCTTCTCTTTTCCTTTTCGTGATACCTGCGTACCACTATCTGCATTGCTTTGAGGAGATTCTTCTGATCTCAATCTACCTGTCCATGGTGAAGTATGTGAACCACTGCTAGAGGACACTGCAGGTCCACTGATATTTTGTGATTGCTGCTGTGAATTTTGTGCAGCATTACCATTTTGTGCATCTACATCAATCATCACATTTACTGGTTTATACCAGCTGCTCATCTCATCAAAAACAACATCTCTGCTCACTGTGAACTTACGTGTAGAAGGGTTATAGCATCTATACCCTTTCTGCTGCAGAGAATAACCAATAAAGATGCACTTCTCAGCCTTTGGATCCAACTTGGACCTCAACTCATCTGGCACATGGACATAGGCAATGCAACCAAAAATTTTCAAATGAGAAATGTCTGGTTTCCTACCAGTATACATCTCCTCTGGCGTCATGCCATGTATTGCTGCAGTGGGAGTCCTGTTCATTATATAAACTGTTGTAGCAACTGCTTCAGCCCAATAATAATCTGGTAGATCTTTTTCATTTAGCATGGCCCGAGATACCTCTCCAATATGCCTGTTTTTCCTTTCTGCAATTCCATTTTGCTGTGGGGTATGACTGCATGAATATTGCTGCTTTATACCATGCTCCTGCAAGAACCTTGCAAACTCATTTGAGAGGTACTCTCCCCCTCCATCTGACCTTAGGCATTTTATTTGCAGGCCTGTTTCTTTTTCAACCATAGCTTTGAAAGCTTTGAAGTGCCCAAACACTTCACTTTTCTTTTTCATAAAATACACCCACAGTTTTCTGCTGAAGTCATCAATAAATGTGACAAATTAGTGACAGCCTCCAATAGATGCAGCTTTTGTAGTCCACACATCAGAGTGGATTAATTCCAATGGTTTTTTACTCTCTTGAACATGCCTAGGAAAAGGTTTCCTTGCCTGTTTCCCAAATTGACAGGCTTCACAAATCTTGTGCATTTTTGCAACCTTGAATTTTGGCAATCGTGCAACAATATTTTGGGCTTGCATTGATTTAAGTCACTGTATATTAACATGACCAATGCGTTTGTGCCAGATATCAATATTTGCAACTACACCGGTCCCATGTGCAAACATTGCTGCACTCAATTCAGGCATGTCTGCATCCAATGTAAACATCCTGCCCTTCTTCTTTCCTTTTGCTATCAAGCAACCATTATTTTTCATATCCTCAACAAAGCATCCATGAGGATTAAATCTAACCTGCAAGCCCTGCTCAACCATTTGACCAACAGAAACCAGGTTCTTGGTGATGTTCGGGACATGAAATACATCCGACAAGTATTTCTTTTTCCCATCCTGCATAGACAAAGGAATTTTGCCAATCTGCACAATAGGATGTGCAGTATCATCACCAGTCTCCACAAATTCTGGTTTTTCCATTTTTCTTGCATCCTGCATCCATTCAACGTGACCTGTCATGTGGTTTGATGCACCCGAGTCAACATACCACACATCATTGCTTTCTTCTGCACTTGTTATAGAAACTTGTTACAGAATTTGTCATATGCTGCACCATAAACAAATGCTCATTTCTGTCATCGCCCTGTCTACTAGAGGATGCATAATTGCCTTGCTGCAATTTTCCACTCATAATGTCATTCTGCTTTTTGTAGCAGTCTTTAGCCATATGACCCATTTTGCCACAATAGTAGCATTCAACATTGCTGTTTGCATTTTGGCTTCTCTGCCATCCACCACGGCCTCTTTGGCTCCCCCTGCCTCTAGAGTTCCCACGTCCTCCTGCATAGGACTAGTTTTCTTGCGTTTGCTACATATTCTGATTTCTACCACGGCCTGTAGATCGGCCTCCTCTACCTCTGCCTCTACCTCTGCCAGCATTTGAGTAGAAAACAATTTCTTTTGAAGTTCCTGCTGAAGAAGATGCACCCCCATTTCTCTGCTCTTCAGAAATTAGAAGAGCAATCAACTCCTCAAAATCAGGAAAGTTTTCACGGACGGCAATGGATGTCCGGAATTGTGCATAATCCTTTCCTAGACCATTCAAGGTCACAGAAACCAAATCGTCATCATCCACTTGCAACCCAATGGAAGCAAGTGCATCTGCAATTTTCTTCACTTTCATGTGGTAGTCATTTATGCTCAAATTTTCTCTCTGCACATTGTGCAACTCCTGTTTGAGTTGCATTTTCCTGGCTTGCGTATTTGTGCTATACATTTTTGCCAAAGTATCCCATGCCTCCTTTGGCGTATTTGCATCCTGAATATGCACAATCATGGAGTCCGAAATACTGATAGACAGCCAGTACATAACTTTTCTGGCTCTCTCATGCCATCCTTTGAATGCCTGCATTTCCTGTTGACTGGGAACATTAGGAAGAACAGGTTCTTCTTCATTTCCTGTAATGAATTCCCAATAGCCTTTTCCCATCAAGAAATTCGTCATTCTAAACTTCCATGCCTGGAAGTTGTTCTTGTCAAGCTTTTTAGTGACAATCTGTGAAAGAGAATCAGATGCCATTACAGAACATTGCAAAATATTCTGTCACTGCAAAAAACACAGCTTTTGCCTCACACGAGCAGATCTGCAAAACCGACGAGAGTGGTATTTCACCACACAGTCACTTCCTAGTGACGATTTTGCATCAGCAGGCAATAGGCATGAATCTGCGACTCCCAATATCTCTGCACACAGGCATACGATGCAATTTCTGCGGCACCTTTCCACCGACTAGCCGCGCGCAGTGGTCGCACAGCAAAAAACAGGGCCTTTCTCCGAGTCCCTGCGAAGAACTTCCGCCTTCAAAACGGGCCCCGAAACTTCTCGCCACACCACGAAGGGCGTCTCAATCTGAAACAGTGCACTCCTGCACTTTTGGCTGTGCTTCTTGCAGAGATTTGCTCCCAAACTCGAAATAGGAAAGCAACACTGGTCCTCTTACCAGGACATCACGAACTTGGCTTGCTTTCTTGAGCTCCTTACCACGAACAAGGCTCTAATACCATGTGAAGATTGTGGGAGAGAGGGAAGGAGTCTCACTTGAGGCTTTCTCACATGCACAATGGGGGAATACACACGAAGGTGGAGGCTGAAAACAGTTTTCCTCTTCTTAGTTGTGTAAGCCAAAAGAACTCTGATACAAAGAAATAGAAGAACCCTATATGTGGGTCTCAAACCAAACTCAACTAACTATGGTGGCATACTAACTGAGCCACGAACTAGTGTAGATAAGGATAGCTATCATCCAGCTATTATTCGTGGGCGGTGTACCAACCGCATCTCCAGCTAACAAGTCGGTGACATAAGTACCCAACGGTCACCCTGGCATATCTCGAGTGGAGCTCGATATCTCAACACTTACCACGAACCAGGCTCTGATACCAAGTGAAGATAGTGGGAGAGAAGGAAGGAGTCTCACTTGCTTCTTTCTCACATACACAATGGGGGAATACACACAAAGGTGGAGGCTAAAAATAGTTTTCCTCTTCTTAGTTGTGAAAGCCAAAAGAACTCTAGTACAAAGAAATAGACGAACCCTATATGTGGGTCTGAACCAAACTCAGCTAACTAAGGTGGCATACTAATTGAGCCACAAACTAGAGTACATAAGGATAGCTATCATCCAACTATTATTCATGGGTGGTGTACCAACCGCATCTGCAGCTAACAAGTCAGTGACATAAATGCACAATGGTCACCCTGACATATCATGAGTGGAGCTCGATATCTCAACAAACATGGGTGGGGAAAAGGGATTAAGAGGGGTGGGAATGAAGAGAGGGACTATGGCACAAGGGGGAAGGGAGAGGGGGAAGAGGAGCATGTACATGATGGGAGGTGGAATGTAGAGATGGAGACATCAAGGGAAGAGAGTCATGCTTTATTTGAAAGGAAGGATGGCGGAAAATCAAAGTACTAGCTAGGAGGCTTTACAAGAATGAGCATGTCCCATCAAGGAATAGCCCCCTCCTTTTATAGCCAAGAGAGGGAGTCTTTCCAAATAAATGCATCCTCCCAATGCATGGTGTGTGCGAAGGAATCTCCCATGTGGTCTAGGTGGGTACACACTCTCAATTGTGTGCGACAACCCTTTGCCTCATTTTTCCACATAAATCAAACCCCATATCCCAAGTCTAAGATACTCCGTTGGTTTCTTCCCAATTTTATAATATATTCAAACATCTAGGAGGACAAGTGGATGGTTGGCACAAGGAGTCTTGCCACCTCATCCTACTTTCCCCATTATTTAACTTGCATTCTTGGACTATCTACACCCCCCCCCACATGGGCCTATCCTGCATGGAGGGAATAATCTAATATAATATCCATCTCCACCTATTTTATATTACTTCTCCCATGGTCCTTGGGCCATGTCTCACTAAATGCAAGCATGGGACCGCTGCCTAAGTGGAGGGGTGGCACATGGAGGAACCATGCCACCTTAACATTTTATAATATTTCTACCATGGATTATGTACAACACACCTATGGGTCCTCTTACGTGGAAGGGTGGCACATGGTCATGCCCTGCCACCTCAACCTTGGGCCCTATGCACACCATATTTTATTATACTATTGCCACACATACAAGCACACACACATATTTATGCCTTTTACCTTGGTCAAATTTTTCCATAACAGTGGCTAGGAAAATGGAAAGAGGCTGATTTCATTAGACTTTTCTAGCATCTTTTTGGCAAAATCATATTACTATTGCATCCTCACAAAGAAAGCAAGTTTTCTGTGTAGCTCCGCCTGCAAGTGATGACAAAACAAAAGGTTAACATATGTAACTTGAAGGACATGAAACATGGTGTATTTAAAATTTTGAATAGGCTCACTTCCATGGTTCTCAGAAACATTAGAAACATTCCATTTGAATTAGTGAGAAGTTTATATCTATATACATGAGCTTTCATGCATCCAAAAATGGGTTTTACCCCACACAGATTGAAATCTATCCTGGGACTCTCATTATATACTCTGCCATGCTTCAATCCCCACCACATAAAAATGTAACATGTCTTACTTGAGATACTGAAGTAAGCAGTACGTAGAAACTATCCATCTTTGCTCCAAGCTCTTTGGGGTTCAATGTTCAGTTCACTTTAGTGTTCATGTGCTTGTTCTCCTTAGGTCCATGCTCCCTCAATGTGATAGCATGCTCTAACCTTGCAATCTATCATCCTCCCCCCTTCCTCTCCTCATCCTTCCCCCATCCTCTCCTCTCGTCCTCCTCCTCCTCCTCCTCCTCCTCCTCCTCCCTCCTCCTCCTCTCTCTTTCCCCCTCCTCCTCCCTTCACCTCCTCCTTCCTCCCTCCTCCCTCCTCCCTCCTCCTCCTACTCCCTCCTCCCTTAAAATAATGAATTTCCTTAAGGGAAAATGCTATTGGGAGTTCATTACTGGAGCTAAACAAGAACCAGTTATTCCTAATGTTCCCAATCAAGAGGAGTTGCAGGCATTTAAAGGCTGGCATGAGAGAGCTAGAAAAGTTACATACTAGCTGTCTATCAGTATTTCAGATTCTATGATTGTGCATATTCATGATGCAAGCACGCCAAAGGAAGCATGGGATACTTTGACAAAAATGTATAGCACAAATAGACAAGCCAGGAAAATGCAGCTCAAGCAGGAGTTGCATAATGTGCAGAGAGAAAATATGAGCATCAATGACTACCACATGAAGGTGAAGAAGATTGCAGATGCACTTGCTTCTATTGGGTCACCAGTGGAAGATGATGATTTGGTTTTTGTGACCTTGAATGGTCTAGGAAAGGATTATGTACAATTCCGTGCATCCATTGCCATCCGTGAGAATTTTCTTGATTTTGAGGAGTTGATTGCTCTTCTAATTTCTGAAGAGCAGAGAAATGGTGGTGCATCTTCTTCAGGAGGAACTTCAAAAGAAACTATCTTCTACTCAAATGCTGGAAGAGGTAGAGGTAGAGGTAGAGCAGGCCGATTTGGAGGCCATGGCAAAAATCAAAATATGCAGCAAATTCAAGAAAACCAATCCTATGGAGGAGGACACAGTAACTTTAGAGGCAGGGGAAGCCAAAGAGGTCATGGTGGATGGCAGAGAGGCCAAAATGCAAACAACAATGTTGAATGCTACTACTATGGTAAAATGGCTCATATGGTTAAAGACTGCTATAAAAATCAGAATGACATCATGACTGGAAAATTATAACAAGGCAATTATGCATCCTCTAGTAGGCAGGGTGATGACAGAAATGATCATTTGTTTATGGTGCAGCACATGACCAATTCTGTGACAAGTGCAGAAGAAAGCAATGATGTGTGGTATGTTGACTCAGGTTCATCAAACCACATGAAAGGTCATGTAGAATGGATGCAAGATGCAAGAAAAATGGAAAGACCAGGATTTGTGGAGACTGGTGATGATACTGCACAACCTATTGTGCAGATTGGTAAAATTCCTTTATCTATGCAAGATGGGAAAAAGAAATACCTGTCTAATATATTTCATGTCCCAAATATCACCAAGAACCTGGTTTCTATTGGTCAAATGGTTGAGCAGGGCTTGCAAGCCAGACTTAATCCTCATGGATGCTTTGTTGAGGATATGAAAAATAAAGGTCGCTTGATAGCAAAAGGGAAGAAGAAGGGCAGGATGTTTACATTGGATGCGGACATGCCTAAATTGAGTGCAGCAACATTTGCACATGGGACCGGTGTAGTTGCAGATATTGATATCTGGCATAAACACATTGGTCATGTTAATGTACAGTGACTTAAATTAATGCATGCCCAAAATATTATTGCAAGGTTGCCTAAGTTCAAGGTTGCAGAAATGCATAAGGTATGTGAAGCCTATTAATTTGGAAAATAGGCAAGGAAAGCATTTCCTAGACATGTTCAAGATAGTAAGAGGCGATTGGAATTAATCCACTATGATGTGTGGACTACTAAAGCTGCATTTATTGGAGGGTGTCATTATTTTGTCACTTTTATTGATGACTATAGCAGAAAAGTTTGGGTGTATTTTATGAAAAAGAAAAGTGAAGAGTTTGGGCATTTCAAAGCTTTTAAAGCTATGGTTGAAAAAGAAACAGGCCTGCAAATAAAATTCCTAAGGTCAGATGGAGGGGGAGAGTACCTCTCAAATGTGTTTGCAAGGTTGCTGCAGGAGCATGGCATAAAGCAGCAATATTCATGTAGTCATACCCCATAGCAAAATGGAGTTGCAGAAAGGAAAAACAGGCATATTGGAGAGGTATCTCATGCCATGCTCAATGAAAAAGACCTACCAGATTATTATTGGGCTGAAGCAGTTGCTACATCAGTCTACATAATGAACAAGACTCCCACTGTAGCAATACATGGCATGATGCCAGAGGAGAGGTATGCTAGTAGGAAACCAAATATTTCCCATTTGAAAGTTTTTGGTTGCATTGCCTATGTTCATGTGCCAGATGAGTTGACATCCAAGTTGGATCCAAAAGCTGAGAAGTGCATCTTTATTGGTTATTCTCTACAGTAGAAAGGGTATAGATTCTATAATCCTTCTACTCGTAAGTTTACATTAAGCAAAGATGTTTTTTATGAGATGAGCAGCTGGTATAAACCAGTAAATGTGATTGATGATGTAAATGCACAAAATGGTAATGTTGCACAGAATTCACAACAGCAATCACAAAATATTAGTGGACCTATAGTGTCCTCTAGTAGTGGTTCACATACTTCACCATGGATAGGCAAAGTGAGATCCGAAGGATCTGCTCAAAGCAATGCAGATAGTGGTATGCAAGTATCACAAAAAGGAAAAGAGAAAGTAGATCAGCCCATGTTTGATGTGAATGCAGGTCACTCTTATGTGGATGGTGAATCCAGTGGCTCAGAACAGAGCCTTGATGATGAGCTAGGTATTCCTTCTATTGTTACACCTGGAGTATGGAAGACAAGGGATGTTTTGAGAGCACCACTAGTGAGTCTATTTTGTGCAGGTCTACTAGTGCTAGGTATCCTATGGATAGGCTGAAATATGATGGATTTATAGCCATTCACTATGCCTATATGGTCAAAGTGATACATGAACCAGAACTTACTTCTTTTGAGCAAGCCATGGGAAAAGAAAAATGGGAGAAAGCCATGGGTGAAGAAACAGATGCCTTGGAAGAAAATGCTACATGGGAATTGGTGCCTTTGCCTAAAGAAAAGAATGCAATTGGCTACAAGTGGGTTTATAAGGTGAAGCACAATGCAGATGGTTCTGTGAACAGATACAAGGCAAGATTAGTTGTCAAGGGGTATGCACAAACATATGGCATTCATTATGAAGAAACATTTAGTCCAGTTGCAAGGATGGCAACCGTAAGAGTAGTCATTGCTATGGCTACATCAAAGGGATGGTCTTTACGTCAGATGGTTGTGAAGAATGCTTTCTTGCATGGTGATTTGCAAGAACATGTCTATATGGAGGAGCCACCAAGTTATGTGCATGTTGTTCATCCTGAGTTTGTTTGCAAATTGAAGAAAGCCTTGTATGGCTTGAAGCAAGCACCCAGAGCATGGTCTGACAAGATAGGATAGTATCTTGTCACTATTGGCTTTTACATTTCCAAGGCAGATTTCTCACTTTATGTGAGAAAAATAGAGAAAGGCATTATGCTCCTTATCATTTATCTTGATGATTTGATCATCACAGGTGATAGTGATGAAGATATCCTTCATGTGAAAATGCTATTGAAGCAGAAGTTTGAGATGAAGGATTTGGGAGAGCTACGTTACTTCTTGGGCATTGAGGTGATTAGATCCACAGGTGGGATATGGCTCTTGCATGCAGTATGGATTGGACATGCTGTCCAAATATGGGATGATAGGCTAAAAGCCTATTTCAATTCCTTTGGAGCAAAATGTGAAGTTGAGCACAGATGCAGGTGAGCTTCTGGAAGACCCTACTATGTACAGATGCATAATGAAACTCTATAGCTTCTTCTAGAAGACCGGGATCACGAATGATTTTGGATCTAATTCTATAGTCCTTTGGCTTTCTAGGCTCCCTAAACATAGTGAGCCACTCCTGATCTGACAAGCCCACATTTGTCAAATTTTATGGGTTCTTACGAGTTATATTGAGGCCATAAACCTCATGAAGATATGGAAAGGTATGATAGAGCCTCCCAGGTACAACCTAAGTGTGGTTGAGCATGACATTTCTATGAGTAAAGAGGTGACTAGTATAGAGGTGAATTAAGCACAAGCTGAGAGCAACAAATAATTTATAGGGTAGGCAACTCTCCTACAATGATGTACATGTGCAGACATCAATAAGTTTTCACACTCCTAAATCAAGTAAGCAACGTTTTTACATGTGTACTTGTTCTCCTAGTGACTAGAAGTAGGAAAGCCAAGTCAAGCAACACCCATGGAAGGCATGGTGTCTGTAGTGTAGTAAAAATGAGCGATAGCACACATTCTTTGTCGCTCATGGGGAAAGGAATCTTTCATGGAAAACGAGGGCTCGCTATGGAAAGCACAGATTTAGGGGCACAAAGAGGGAGCTGAGAGATGGCAAACCTGGTGCAAGGGAGGTGCAAGTGTGGAGACAAGCTAGTGCAATGCTAGACTACCAACAAGCATTCCCCTGGCTAATTGTTAGTGAGAGTGCTCTCAATGGAAGCAAGAATGGAAGAAGGAGAGAGAGAGACAGAGAGCCACACAAGTTTGGTGGGTGCAAAACCACCCTAATCTTCTTTTTCATTCATTTATATATGTGTTTGAGTATTGTACATAACTGGGGTTAATAAGGCACAGTGACCTTTAACCCCCACAACCTCCCACTTAAAGGACAATGTGCCTTTAAGAGAGAACAACTAGTGAGCATACTATCCAATGCCCATCAATACACGACAATACTCAAACCGCTGACTAGGTAGACTCTTCGTCAGCATATCTGTAGGGTTATCATCTGTATGAACCTTGACAAGCTCTATGCGCTTGTCCTCAAGTACCTCCCTGATGAAATGGTACCTGACCTCAATGTGTTTGGTCTTTGCATGAAAGACCGGATTCCGTGCTAGCTAAATAGCACTCATGGAATCACTATGCAATGTCGGTACACCTGTATGAATCCCCAAATCTCCCACTAGCCGATCAAGCCATATAGCCTCCTTGCAACCCTCTATGGCTGCAACATACTCAGCCTCTGTGGTAGACAAAGCCACGCACTTCTGTGCGTGAGACATCCACGACACTGCACCACCTGCAAAGGTGAACACATAACCAGAAGTGGATCTCCTACTATCCACATGCCCTGCATAGTCTGAATCTATGTACCCAAGTACACGCATGTCTCCTTTACCAAAGCAAATGCACATCTCCTTGGTACCCTTCATGTACCTCATGATGCACTTAACTGCCTCCCAATGCCTCTTTCCTGGATTAGCCATATACCGGCTAACAACTCCCACTGCAAATGCAATGTCTGGTCTAGTAGCTATCATAGCATACATAAGACTCCCAACTGCTGATGCATAAGGAACCTTGGCCATCATGGCCCTCTCCTCATCTGATTTAGGACTATCTGTATGACTCAGTTTCACATATGGAGGCAATGGAGTACTCACTGCCTTCCCCCCCTCCATATTGAAACGCTACAATACTTTTGTAACATACTCTTTTTGTGAAAGTTTTGTGAAAGCCAAAGGAGTTTCCTACTCCGATCACGCGTGATGCGCATACCAAGAATATGACCTGCAAATCCCAAATCCTTCATATCAAAGGCCTCATGCAACTTGGCCTTTAATGCATCTAGCTCATAAGTATTCTTGCTAGCCAATAGCATATCATGCACATATAGTGCCAGGATTATCAGGCTATTATCCTTAGCCCTTTTAGTGTAGAGGCAGTGATCAATTTCACTCCTTCTAAAACCCTGGGATCGAATGAAAGCATCAAACTTTTGATACCATTCTCTAGGTGCTTGCTTAAGACCATAGAGACTCTTCTTCAGCTTGCAAACTAAATGCTCTTTGCCCTTTTCTTCAAAGCCTTCCGGCTGCACCATATAAATTTCCTCATGCAAATCCCCATGCAAGAAAGCTGTCTTGACATCCATCTGAATAAGCTCCATATCCTCTATTGCCACTAGTCCAAGCATGCATCTAAGTGTGGTCATCTTCCCAACCGGAGAGAATATCTCATCAAAGTCCACAGCCTTCTCCTGCTTGAACCCTTTAGCAACCAAACGGGCCTTGTACCTAGGCACATCATCACCTGTGACCTTCATTTTGTAGACCCATTTACATGGCAATGCTTTCTTTCCATGTGGCAAAGAAACCAAGTCCCAAGTCTTATTCTTCATAAGTGAACTCATCTCTGAATGCATAGCATACTCCCACTTGCGTTGATCCTCACGCATCATAGCCTCTTTGTAGCAAGAAGGCTCCCCGCCTACCCCTGGAACAAACCTATCAGGCGGTCTAGACACTCTAGATGATCTTCTCAAGGGCATTTCAGCTTGCTGTCCCACTTGCATATCACCCACATTTGGCTCATCATTTCCACCAATAGATGATCCATCATCTACCCTTGATTGTATACCTGTGGGAGTACTTGGTGGCACCATTTCTTGCACATTTGGTGCATGGACAGCTTGCTGTCTATCAACATATGCAGGTGGATTCACATCCTGGAAAGTGATTTTCCTCATTTCCACATCCCTCATGGGTGCCTTATGCATCTTCTTCTCATTGAAGACTACATCATGGCTGCGTACGATCTTCTTTGCTTCTGGATCCCAGAGACGATAGCCCATCTCTCCACTTTCACCATAACCCAGAAAGATGCATTTCCTAGACTTAGGATCTAGCTTCTTTCGAAGCTCTTTTGGCACGTGTGCATATGCCTCACACCCAAATATACGCAAATGAGAGTAAGAGGGCTTCTTTCCACTCCATGCCTCTTCAAGAATACCACCATCCAAACTCTTACCAGGTGATCTATTGATCACATGCACTGCAGTCTGCAAAAACCACCAGAAAGACTTGCATTGGAAAGCATGCATTGCAACCTTTCTTGAATGGTACGGTTCATCTTTTCTGCAACTAGATTTTGTTCTGGAGTACAAGGGGATGTGAGCTCCCTCTTAATCCCACGAGTATCACAGAAATGCTGAAAGTCATGAGAGAGATACTCTCCACCATTGTCAGTCCGTAGGCATTTAAGCGTTCTACCTGACTGATTCTCAACCAAGGCCAGCCATTTCTGAAATACTTGGAACACATCACTCTTCCGAGCTATAGCATAAGCCCACACTTTCCTAGTTGCATCATCAATGAATGTCACATAGTATTCAGCCCCGCCTAATGACCGTGTAGGCATGGGACCGCATACATCTAAATGCACCAAATCAAGCATTTCAAACTATTTCTTTTCCCTTCTTTTATGGGCTGATTTAGTTTGCTTCCCATAGAGACAATGCTCACAAAATTCAAAATCAGAGAAACTCAAATGCGGTACATAACCCAAACGGCATAAGAGTTTCATTCCATTCTGGCTCATGTGCCCCAACCTGCAATGCCACAAAGAAGTGCTTGGCTGCTCGGTTATTGCAACAACATGATCAAATACCCCTGATACATGTAAGGGATACAAAGTCCCACACTTGGCACCCCTGGCCAAAAGCATAGAGCCCTTTTGAATTTTCCAACTCTGAAAGCCAAAAGTGGTGTGAAAACCAGCATCATCTAGCTGATCCACTGAAATAAGACTCTTGGTCAGCTTAGGCACATGTCTCACATGTTTCAAAACAAATGCAGGCCCATTTGCAAAAGAAAACTTTATGTCACCTGCTCCCACTATGTCACATGCATAGTCATTTCCAAGATGCACACAACCTGTCTTTCCACTATCATAAGTGGAGAACCATTCCCTATGGGGAGTAACATGGAATGAAGCACCAGAATCCAAAATCCAATCTTGGGAATATGCATCATCTGAAGTGGTAAGCAACTCTGCAGATAAAGTAGACATGAAGAGAACATCATTGTCACTATCACGTGTGACTGCATTGATCTCCTCGATCTTCACTTTTCCTTTGTCCTCCCTTGGACTCTCTTCCTTTTGATTTGCACCCCAATTTGCATTCTTTTTCTTATTCTTTTGCTCTCTTTTCAGCTTGTAGCAATCCTTTTTCATATGGCCCTTCTTGCCACAGTGGTAACACTCAATGTTCCATGCCCTGGATTTGCTACGAGACTTCCCTCTTTCTTGGGACTTCCCCCTGAACTGTGTTCTGCCCCTTTGCACATTTAAGGCTGCATCCTGCTTGGTGCCATCCATAGACTTTCGTCTAATCTCCTCGGCCAATAAGCTACCCACAACATCATTAAATTTCAGTACTCCACCAGGTGCAGAGTTACTGACAGCTGTACGGAAGGTATCCCATGAGGATGGCAATGAACATAAGAGAAATATTGCCTTAGTCTCCGCATCAAAATTCATTTTCTGAGCCTGAAGCTGGCTGAAAATAATATTGAATTCATTCAAGTGAGAAGCAATGGAGACCCCTTCCTTCATCTGCAGCTCAAACAACCTCTTCATGAGGTAAACTTTATTAGAGGCAGTTTCCTTCTCATAAGTGGCACACAGTTTCTTCCACAAATCTTCCGTAGTCTGCTCATTTACTACTGTGAAATAAACTGACTCTGCAAGATGAAGTCTAATAGTAGACTTTGCTAATGCATCCAACTCATTCCAATCATCCTTAGACATATCCGCAGGCTTAGCTTCAATACCTGCCAAGGGTTTAATCTGCTTCTTTTGAATAAGCACATTCCTTATTTGTTCTCTCCACAAAGAAAAGTTTGTCCCATCAAACTTTTTAATGCTGAAAAACTCCTTTTCAGACATGGAAGAGGATGCCATGATGCAAATAAAGCAAAATCCCAAATGCTAGTGCCTGCAAGAGAGAATCACACCAAATACCAAGTGCACCCAAATGTGTATGCCACAATAGACTGAAATATCACAAAAGACTCAAAGCTCAAAGCATCAAAAGATGCATCTGAGTCATGTGCATATACTATGCATCCATATGAGCAAATCTGGCCCAAAAGAAAATGCCAATAAGTGCCAAATGACTCAAGCATAAACACCGTCCACTGGCATATGCATCAATAATATCTCATCCAAGAGAGCATAGCACTATCAGTGCATCACCTGCAATGTGTCAAAGCTGTCCCTCAGCTTAAAATAGCATCCATGTGCAAAGCGTCCATAAAAAATAGCATCCCACAAGGCAATTTGGGCCTATCAGCGCATCCAACAAGGACCGCAATGCATCCAAATGGCCTATAAATCATCCATTGCAACCCAATGCATACCACTAATGAGCGCACACTGCTCAAACTGCAACCAGAGTGATCTGCATAAGGTATGCTCAAGAAATCATAGTCCCACGATAATGAGCGCTACTGAAAATAGAACCTGAGATGCTTCAAAACATGGGTGCCATTGCATAATCGGACTCAGCAAGAAAATCTGCAAATATCTCTCCTCTGCCAGAACTCCAAAATCCCAACCGATGAGTGAGAAATGGGAGTCAACACTTATCCACTGCCATGTGGCATAAATCTAAGGTTTCAAAACCTTAGTATGAAAAATGCATAATAGAGAGACGAAATCGAATACACAGAGATTTATAACTTTGAAAATCCTCCACCGAATCATGCAAGAGCTGATAGGTAGGGGTTTTTGGGCGTCCGGAACGCAATGGGACAGACGGTTTTGGAAACCGTGGTCTCAATCATTGGGTCCAACACACGGATTGAAAAACGTTTTTGGAAACAGAGCTATCTGTAAACTCCACCGCAGTGCGAATGATGAGCAACATAGAAGTTTTAGAACCTCCTGAGTCCACTGGAACTGACAGATCTGCAAATGATTGCTCCAAACTTGAGTTCCAACACCCGGGCAAAAAACGCAGGAACTGACACAGTGAGTCAGAAATCCAATGAAATGATCCCAGATTCAAGAATGAAGGTGTTTCCAAGCTCCTGAAGTAATGTGGACACCAAAAGCAAGCAATAGTTGCCTCTACAAGTCAATACGGAGTCTCTGTCATCGAACGGAACAAGGAAAAGCTCAAAAAACGACTTTTTCTTTCAAACCATTTAACAGGCTCTCAAAACCACTTCGTAAAGCCAAAGTGACTTTTCCAAAGGTTCCTCCAAGGTCTCTGCACACTCAGATGTAAGTAAAGTCACCCACAAAGCTTCCCACAAAGCTTCTCCTTCCTCCCACAGAGCTGCTGAGCTTCCAAGCATTCACGCACGCTCAGCTAGATCACCCGGGCTCTGATACCAGTTGAGAGTGCTCTCAACGGAAGCAAGAATGGAAGAAGGAGAGAGAGAGACAGAGAGCCACACAAGTTTGGTGGGTGCAGAACCACCCTAATCTTCTTTTTCATTCATTTATATATGTGTTTGAGTATTGTACATAACTGGGGTTAAGGCATAGTGACCTTTAACCCCCACAGTTAGCACCTACATTTGTAATTACCACCAAATGTCATTTGCTAGTTCTTGCAATGGAGCTACAATGGTACTAGTTTCTAGCTTCTTTGAGTCATCTCCTTTAGATAACACACTGTCCTTTCTAGCATCTTCCATTACCACATAGCTAGCAAGCACCTACAATGTTGGTGACCACTGTGGACTACTAGTTAGCACCTACAATTGCTATAGTTAACCACCCACTGTCATCTTCTAATTACCATCTACAATGGAGCCGCAATGGTACTAGTTTCTAGTTTCTTTGAGTCCTCTCCCTTAGATGATACACTGTCATTTCTAGCATCTTCCATTACCACTATCCTGAAGACTTTGAACATGGTACACTTTGTTGGCGTGCTGATCTTCATCACCTTTACTTTGGACTTTCTCCCAATTTTCTTTCAATTCTTTAATACTTTTGCCTTTGCCCTCACCTACCCTAGATTTAAAAAATGACATTCTACTTCTTTATTAGCATTTGTAGCAAATCCATGGACTTTTTTAATAATGGTCCTAGTGGTCTAAAATCCCAATCCTATCACATGTGAAGAAATCCCAAGCCTAGCATTATGGCAAATCACTTGTGCTGCACATACAAGTTTTAAGATATTATAGACATTTTCCAATACACTATTGCCATGCTCAATGGAAAAATATCAACATAGAAAGGGGTTTTCAAAGAAGATTGTTGTCTATAAATAGAATGGATGATATTTAGAACTCCATCAAATGACAATGCACCCCAAGAAATTTACCATTGACCTTAGGTTGAGTGTTTCATTTCATTTGTTGAAGTTCATGTGATGAGGATGTGGAAAGTATATTTACATGTGCTAAAGATGAGAAAAAATGATGGTAGCCACTGTCATATGCTAGTTTATTCCTTTACATAACTTGTAATTTCTATTAACCATTGTGACAATACCTACACAAGGAGTAGCTCCTAGTTAATATCTACATGTGATAGTATCTTTTTGCTAATTAGGACCTACATGAAATATTTCTTGGTTACATTTTCATGTGGTAGTATCTAATCTTCTCATTACTACCTGCTTAAAGTTTATGTTAGGTAGTGTTTAGTACTTTGATCCATCTTTTTGATGGTAGGTTGGGATCTTTCACTGATTGAAAGCCCAAATTCTAGTGTTCAAATTTTAGTTATGGTCATTTGAATCATTTAAGCCTTTTTCATGTGCAACTTGAAGGATCGCTATAGATATGGCTATGAATACCATGTGCAAACGTCATTTTTAAAAGATGCCTTGAACTTGACATGCTCTTAGAATCTTGACCTCCATGTAAGAAGCTGTTAATGCAAATGCAAAGTCTGTATACATGGCAATAGAAGCAAATGGCTATTCTTCTACTCTCCACACTTACAAATGTGTCATCATTTGTGGAAATCAATTAATTTCCCCCAAAAAAAATTATGCAACCTTCCATTGAAGGAAGCATTTAATGGGTAACCTCAAGGACTAAGCTAGCTTGCGGCCCCCTAGAGACAAAAAAGTAATAGAAGACCTTTGCTAAAAAAAAGTTTGAATATTTGAATGTTTTAGACAAGCATGAAAACCAAAATAAGAGGAAACATCTATTGAACAAATTCAATGCTAAGAGTTTTTGGTGGTCTTGAAGAGTAATATGAAATACTTCATCATACACAACTACATAGTGTGATGGCAAGGGATTTAATTTAAGGCACCTATTCTTAAATTACAAGATGATATGGTTGTCTCAATTGTAGAATTTGTAGACGATTATGATTTCAAATAACTAAATGAGATCAAACCTATGCATTATGCATTGGCAAGAGAGAGCATGATGGAGTAGGTGCAGTTGTGAAAAGAGCATTGGGCTATAGAAAGACGAGGCTACTCTAAAGTGTGCAACCGATGTAGTTGCTTTTCTTAAGGCCAACTTGTTTTAGGAACCCATAGCCTCCTATGCATCTAAACAAAGGGAATGTGCCCATGTACTTTGGGAGATAAAGGTAGGAGATGTGAATAAGGATATTAATTGGAACTATAAAGATGTTCCTAATTCACGTTCTTTACATGCTTTTTACGGTCATAACTTATAGGATCCAATAAGATTTGCAAACAAAAACTTGTCATTATTTTGTAATGCATGCATGCATGGGCAATGGAGTAGATGTATAAATAAAGAACATGTGAAGCCTTGGGGTTTTCACACCTTGGTACCATTTCTTGATATTTATATACAAGGAAGATGCATACACATCTACAACTTTTGAAGGTCATCATGATGTGTCAAGCAATTATTTATGTGTTGGAAACAATTTTGCCATCAATAATGAGACCCACAATGCTGAGGGTGCATACTTTTACCTGGTTAAGTGTACTACATAAAAGGAGCACTTTGATGAGGGCTCCATTAATGATTGGGAAAATATCATTAGGAAGGGACCTTATATCATTAAGGGGAAATCTTACAAGCAAATGGATCACTATTCCTTTAGACTCCTCACATACAAGTTGATAGTCCATATACTTTCACACCCTACGCATTGCATCAAGATACCAATGGAGAGTATCTCAAAATGCAAGCAATGATTTTCAATCACTCTAGAGACCTATGAGGGCATATACAACATCATGCCCTTTGCATTTGAAACACTCAAGTGAAGATTGATCATAGCTCCTGTACTGATGGGTTTGAATTGGGACATTGAATTACATGTACATATAGATGGTTCCAAATATATAGTAAGGAGTGTGCTATGTCAACCTAGCAAGTACAACAAGGGTTGCCCAACCTACTTTGCTAGCTTTGGCAATTAGATGACATAGAGGTTAATTACAATACCACCGAAAGAGAATCTCTAGCAATGGTCTACATTGTGAAGAAATTCCAAAATTATTTGCTAGCCATTGAATTTGTATTTTACATAGATCATCAAGCCCTATTGTATCTTGTGAATCAACCATGTACCACTGGTCAGATCACCATATGGCTTCTACTACTCTAAGAAATCAACTTCAAGATAGTGGTACAAAAAGGATATCAACATCACCTTGCAGATCATATGTCATGATTGATGATAGGAGAAGAGCCAGAAGGAATAGAAGATGACATCCCAGATGTTGTTTTGCTTCAAATTGATGCTATTCTCAAATGGTGTGTAGAAATCATTGGGTATTTAGTGATAGGAAGACACCCTCTAAACTAAGACCAATGGAGGCAAGAAAATGAATTCTAAAAGCTGCCCCCTACTAACTAATTACAAGTCAACTATACAAAATGGGCAATTATCATATTCTTCATGAAATCATGCCAATCATAAGAGAAGTTCATGAAGGCATAGCAAGAGTACACTTTTCAAAGAAAGAAACATCAAGAAAATTTCTCCTAGAAGGGTATTGGTGGCCAACCCTTTGGGCAGATGCTTTACAACTATGTCAAATGATATGATGTATGCCAAAGAACAATCAAACCCCAACACAAGGATTTCAACCCCCTAATGATAGTTACTACTCAATAACCATTCAATACATAGGGGATTGACTTTGTGGGGCCCATAGAACTAGCTACAAAAGGAACACAAACATGCTACATCATTGTGGCCATAGACTACCTCACAAATTAGGCTAAAGCTAAAGCAGTGAGAAAGGCAAATGCCAGAAGCACAAAAAGTTCTTGTATGAAAATGTGATTACATGATTTGGATGCCCATTGAGATTGTGTCAGATAGAGGAACACATTTAGTCAATGATTAATCCAAGAACTTTTGTGTGGCTTTATGATTATCCACAGAAAAAACACACCCTACTATGCCCAAGGCAATGGCCAAGCGAAGTCCACCAACAAGATACCATGCATTTTCATCATCAGAATAATGGAGCCCAAGGGATATGACTGGGAAGAAAAGTTGAATGCAGCCTTATGGGCATATCAAACCATGCTAAAGGTCAGTATAGGATTTACACCTTTACAATTGGTGTACGGCCTCAAAGTAGTGGTCCCACTAGAATTTGTCATACCAAGCCTATATGCATAGCAGTACATGGAGGTAGTACAAGAACACATTGGCAACCATGAGTCCCTCAAAGAAAGACTCTATCAATTGGAAAACCATATAGAGATAAGGTTAGTTGCCTACCATGCCATGACAACCACAGAAGAGAAAAATGAAGAAGAAAGGCATGGTTTGACATAAACCTTAAAGAAAAAGAGATTAAGGAAGGCGACATAGTTCTACTATACAACGCAAATTCCACAAGGGAAAACTCAAATATCTAGTTATGATCCTATACATAAATGTGCATTTACCCCTCTTAAGTTGTTGGTCATCCTTTGTATTTGGGAATAAAACCTAGAAGATAGGCTGAAGGGAAGAGGAAGCTTATACATAGAAAGTAAAGTCCACCTAGATCAAAGAACTCGTTGATCAAACAATGAGACTGTGTGAATGATGGTGTGTATGGCTACATGCTAAATGTTTCAAAGCTAAACTTGTCATGTGTCATCACTCTGGAGAGGAGACATCCGGCTATGAAATTAGTTGACGTAGCTATAGAGATGTGATCCAGTAGGTTGTGACATACAAGAGTGTCACAACCCAAAAGAACTGACAATGATGTTGGAAGTATTCTGCAGTGGAACTATAATCTCTATCAAATGACATGGGGTCAAAGAAGACCACAAAGTTGGTGTAGACAGAGTGATCTAGGGGCTGCATAAAAGCAGAGGCCAAAGGTTTAAGTATAATACTTTGCTCTATTGAAGAAGAGGCCCATAAACCTAACAAGGCATGGTGGCCTGTCAAACCTATATGCTCAATCATCATGAGTTGAAGGTTGTCTAATGTGTGCATAGCTAAACATCTGTTGGCATGGGATGTAGAATCTATCATCAAGAAGGAGCTAGTAGTAAAAAGGTGTAGAATTCTAAAATACAACAAAAAATGCATAAGATATCCTTGAGGCATATGAGGTGATCGATGTTGATGAACATTGTAGGGACTAATCTAAAGTCCTAGTGGATCCAAGCACTAATCTGCATCAAGTAAGGACTGTATACTACAGCCATAAGTGCATGTTAAAACACTAAGGCTCCCCAGGTTACGCTGTGGCTAAACCTAATGACGTCCATTGCACTAGGGTAGGTGTACACTGATGCATAAATGTCCTCATGTTGAGGAATGATCTACTGATCTAAGGTTGTGGTGATAACTAAACCCAAGCATGATGCAATGCGGCATGCCTTACTTAATGCTAGTATGCCCTTGAGATTTGACCTCCTAACCTGAACTGCTTGTGGAAATTGTGTCCAAAGTATTCTCCATGTCAGAGGTGAAAGAATTAGTGATGGATGCTAGAATGGAATCACCTAAGGAGCTAAATGCACTAGGGCATGTATCTTTGCATGCTGCAAAAGATGTGAATGCCTCATGCTGAGGACTCACCTACTGAAAAACTACATGATCATAATTGAACTTTTGCTATGTATCTGCATCTGATGTGACAATAATTGGAGTCAGATCCATGCATGGATATACATCATTGGAATCAAACTATGATGTACATCATTGGAATCAGAGTGTGATGATGCAGATGGGAGTGCCTCATGCTAAGGGCTTACCATCAAATGTGCCTCATGCTAAGGGCTTATTGTGAAATGTGCATGATAAAATGTGAAGGCTAATCCATGCTAACATGTGGAACATCTACATTTGATCTATCAAGACTAATGAGTCTCAACTCTACATCATAAATCAGTACATACCCTATGGCAATGAATGATAAAAGTAGGTTCTCTTTCTGCTCATGGATCTCATTCGAAGTCATGACTAGTGTATCATCAATCGTGTGATGTGAATAGCTCCATGATGGAGGTGATATCGCGCTCTATGCTATATCAAATCATGTGAGAACATGTATATGCAAAAATATCAAGCCTATAGTGCAATGGTGACAACTATGTGTTGAGAGTAGCCAAGAGGTTGTACAAGGCTAATGGATATGTGTAAGAACCAATGCCAGAAAATAGTCAATAAAAATGATTGTACATGGGTGGCATGTGTGTGTGCAAGAAGAATGCAACAATATTAAATCTAAGGAAGATCACTCTACCAAGTGTGACACTATGTGATGAATAGCCAAATGCCCAAAAAACTGAGTGGGTGTTAGATGTGTGAATGTAATAGATCTGATGGGATTGACAACAGTGGGAACTAATCGGGTGTTATGGAAATGGCTTACTTGGCTTGGTGGAGTTTAATCTCCTCTATGGTTGTGCTAGTCTATAGCTAGACTACATGAAGCATAAAATGTAGGAAAATTGAATTTTATCTCATTCATTTTATGTTAGTTTTAGTTAGTACATTAAAAATAAAAATAAACCAACACAATTTCCATTAGTACCTATTATATTGGAATGTAGTGCTAATAAAAGATTATGGTGGTTGGCGGATTCTCTTCTCTTATTGAAGAAAGAGAGAGAGAGAGAGAGAGAGAGAGAGAGAGAGAGAGAGAGACCTGGTACCCACAGATTATATTGGAAGATGATACTAGTAATACTAGCACATAATGTGAGGTACCCTATTCTAGATGGTTTTGGGTTTCTAGTGTATTTATTTTGAATTATCAATGTTTATGATAGTTTCAACTAAGTGCTTTAGTTTTCTAGTGTATTTATTTGGAATTATTGATGTTTATAATAGTTTTAGCTATGTGCTTTGGGATCTAGATTGTGGATGTATGATTGAATAGGTTTTCAATTGGCCTATTCTAAATGCTACAACTAGTACATATCCTAGATATATGTGCTTCTAGTCCAATTAATACTTCTCTGAGGGTTTTGTACATCCAAGTTTTGAGTGGTATCCACTTTAGGCTCTAGAGCACTTCTTTTTACAGTCAGGCTCAAGGTGCTAGATCTATAGATCTCATATGCCAGTCAATTGTATAGGGATCAAAATCTTGGAACAGGTAGCTAGGCTAGCCATCTTTCATCCATTTCGAGGTCTTATTGAGCACGGTCCCCACATCCTCAATCTATGTCAATCCCCGTGCATTGATCCTGTTGGACCTATCCTCAGGTTTCCTTGATTGTTACTGAAAGCTTCAAACTTCAAAGCTCCATGCTCCATGGTGTTAACTCGACAATGATGTTGATCTCCTCTTCCTCTACACTAACCAACTCTCTCTCTCTCTCTCTCTCTCTCTCTCTCTCTCTCTCTCTCTCTCTCTCTCTCTCTCTCTCTCTCTCTCTCTCTCTCTCAATGTCTTTCAAATTTGAAATTCAAATTTAAAATATGATTTTCTTTATGTACTTTGGTTAAATCAAAATTTCACATTTTGAAAGTATATATATATAAATAAATATAAATATATATGAAAATACAAATATATGTATGTACAAAAATATGAATTATATATGCTTAAACCAGCTAGAGTAACATGCCTTGCATTGGGGTTGTTTAAATTTAATTATTAAAAAAAAGTAGTTAGATGAAATTATAGGTATGTCTTTGAAATTTGCTTTCATCTACATTAGTGAGTGCACATAGGAGCACTCATTACAATGGTGCATGTTTCTTATCAAGGTGTGTTGATTTAAATTTGTATGTATAAAAATATGAATATATATATAATATTATATATATATATATATATATATATATTATATATGTATGTATGTATATATGTATATATGTATGTATGTGTGTGTGTGTGTGCGCACGTGCGCTTAAACCACCTAGAGTGGCATGCCTCACATCGAACTTGTTTAGATTTAATGATTAAAAATAACTAGTTAGATGAAATTATAGGTATGTCTTTGAGATTTGCTTTCATCTACATTATTGAGTGCACATAGGAGTACTCACTACCATGGTGCATGTTTCTTATCAAGGTGTGTTGATTTAAATGTCTTCCCTAGTGTTAGGATATGGAGTTTGTTCAAACTCCTCATTTTGTGCATCTTATAGGATTTATAAAGGTTCCATCCTTAGCTACATAATAATGACCTAAGGAAGTGACAAATGTAATGGCATCTTGGCTCCTTAAAATTCATGTAGGTCCTATGCTTAAGCTACATAATAATGGCTTAAGGAAGTGGCACCTTGGCTCCTCAAAATTCACATAGGCAATTAGACATTGTCTAACCCTTTTACTTGTTTGAAATTTTGGGTCCTCATTTTGAAGATTCCTTTTAATTCACTCCAATATTTATACAATGGTTTGTGTAAGACCCCAACATAGTAATGCATTTTCCTCATTATTTCTCACAACATCAAGGAAGGCATCCCATTGCAAGTTTAGCAATCACTAGATGAGGAGGAAGATGATCTTGAGCTAGCACCGATGATTAGTAATAGACTTATAGAAGAAGAATCTCGCTTGTATGAGTCGTACCTTCAAAAAAGCTGCACATGTGGACTCTTAAAAGAGTGTAGAAATGTCATTGAAAAATAAAAACATCTAGCTAAACACATATTTGAATAGCTAATAGCTTCTTAAAGAACTAACCTCTTGACTCTCATGGGATAGTTAAAAGATGTGTGGAATACCATAGATCCTTGCGGTGAGGGGAATGTGCATTTCCCCTATGTTACATACATGTGTGATAAGAAAAACGTCACGAAAGCATGAGTGAACTCCTCACCTCATCTAAATGAGCATCTATGCCTCAAGACCTTAATATGATCTCCCCTAGGGTTACCAACTCTCATTTTCTTTTCCAACTCTACTATTATGGTTATGATATATTATAAAAATGGAGATTGCAAGGGGAAATCATGTGACAAGTTGGCACTTATTTCGAGAAAAATTTATGTAATAACATATTCACATTCAAACATGAAAGGAGTAGATTGGCAGTAGTGCCATGCTAAACTGGAAGATTTACGCATAATATTTTCGATACAATGGTACCAATGCCATTCTCCACAAACTCTGATGGATTAGGATGGCACTGGTGCTAATCTCCATGTGAGTTTGTATAGAATGAAACTGGTGTCAATCTTATCTGAATGGCACCAATGCCATTCTCCACAATCTGAATTAGTTTGGCATTGGTGCCAATCTCTTTGGTGTCAACCACATAGAAAATCACAGCAGTGCCCACTGAAGGATAGAATTTGTAGAATGGCACTGTGCCAATTTTCGTGTGACTGATACTAGTAAGATTGGCACTGATGCCAATCTCATTCTATGTCAATGTTAAGTAGATTGGCAATAGTGGAAACAGATGTAAAAGACTTATGCATATGTTTTTTGAGACATTGGCACCAGTGCCATTCTCTACAAAAGCATGAGAGAACTCGTCCCCTCATATAAATGAGCATCTATACCTCAAGACCTTAACATGATCTCCCCCTAGAGTTACCACCTCTCATTTTCTTTTCCTTCTCTACTATCATGGTTATGATATAATATAAAAATGGAGATTACAAGGGGAAATTAAGTGGCAAGTTGGCAGTTATTTCAATTTTTTTTCATGTAATAACATATTCACATTCAAAGATGAAAGGAGTAGATTGGTACTAGTGCCATGCTAAACTGGAAGATTTATGCATAATATTGTTGATACAATGGCACTAATGCCATTCTCCACAAACTCTCATGGATTAGGATGGCACTGGTGCCATTCTCCATGTGAGTTTGTATAGAATGGCACTGGTTCCAATATCATCTAAATGGCACCAATGCCATTCTCCACAATTTGAATTGGTTTTGCATTTGTGCCAATCTCTTTGGTGTCAGTCACATAGAGAATCACAACAATGCACACTAAAGGTTAGATTTTGGAGGATAGCACTCTAAAAGCCATGAATTGGTCATTCTATCAAGTATTCATAGTTGAAACTACATGACACCCAGTTAGATAGAGAGAATCCAAGCATTTAATGGATGCAGACACATGACAATCATTTTTTGTGCCATCTCATATTTGATGGTGTGAGTCAGTAACTCTCTCTACTATCAGTAACTAAAGTGGATCTCTCATGTAAATTTGGAAACTTGAACACTCCTTGGGACTTGGGAGGCCTATAGACACCTAACATATGGGTAAGAATATGAGTTATGCCCCATGAGTTGCATGTATAGTGGTGTGAGAGATACTTGTGGAGGGGTGAATCTTGCCATAACTTGGCATGACTTTGATCTTGTTGTTGGAGCATGATAACATTGGAAGCAAAGTGCCTATATTCTCGATAGTAGCATCTCATTTTTTACTCAACGTACTATGATGTCAAATATGCCTACGGATTTTACCACCTTCCAAAATAGCCCAGGCCTCTACTCTAACTAATGCTGCAACCTCCAGCGAGCTCTATCAATCACCCGCTCGATCCTCGATTGCCAAACAAAGCCAATCGTGAAGGCATCTCCTCCTCTTTGTTTCCTCCACCTTTCTCGTCCTACCTTAACTATATATAGCCGTAGTTGCCGGGATCTGGTGTTGAAAGTGCTAAGACCAGAAACCGATGCCAAGAGCTTCTACGAACCACTGCTTGTCCATAGCGTGACAATTTCAATGCCTTTTAAAGGTCTGCATGTGCATTTAGCGTTGTCAGGCATGTGCACTTGAGCGTTGTCAGGCAAGGAGGATACGTTTTCGATCTCTTGAATGAATTGAGCGGCACACTTTTCGGTTGAGTTTAGGAACTCCTCCATGCAAAATTTGAGCTCATCTCCTCACTTGCTACGCTTTCTACCTCCCACCTCCGACGTTTTCTCCACGTTCTTGGAGAGGGAATAGTTTCGTGGGACTGATCTTCCATCTCACCCCCAAAGGGCTCTCGTCTCTCGGCCGTTCAGCCTCATCTCCTACAAACAACGAGACTGTCTCTCAAACAGCTGTGAATCTATTCTACAACCTAGCTAGTAGCGCAGGAATTTCTTACACAGATTTTCAAGGAGCTAGAAGCGAAGAGCACAACAGCCCGAAGGAAGTATCGTTCAGGTACTTGCGATTGTTCTTGCACACGCTTGCAGCTTGTGGTTCTGTGTTCACCAGGTCAATGATCCACTCGGCTAAACCAATATACTGCTTATTATTCTAGAGCATTGAACTCTAAGAGGTGAGCGTATGCGATTTTTGTAGAATGTATTTCGATTTTCCGTTTGAAGAAAAGCATGGGACTAAGAAAAAACACTGTATTGTGATCACTCGTTTGGGCGAGGAGGGCAATGCAAAGTGTGAAGCCAACATGTCTTGGAAGAAGGTAAGCTTGGCCCTCAAAAGGTGCGTGAGCAGGGCCGACATACACTGGCTCTCCCCAACCAAAATCGACATACAGGGGTAGGCGCGTCCAACAATTGGCAAAGGTAGCAGCTGACTTCTTGAGCTTGGAGAGATCACTCTGTTATTCCAGGAAATCGATGGCTGACCTCAAGTACTCATCGTCCATTTGAGCCACCGTTACATGAATTTTGGCAACCGCAACGCGGAAGCCATACTTTGTAGCCAGCGTTCCAGCCATGGCGACAGTGGTTGCTGTGAAGATTAGATTGCCCAAGTAAGCTCCTTTAACAAGTGTTGTCGTCTTGAGTCTAGCGCGCCCATCTACAGGCACGCACATCTTGGTGGCTTGGAGGCAGTGGAGTTCCCTCCATGGTGCTCAACTTTTCAACAATGGGTAACCGTCTGCTTTTCAGTTTTCGTTGCGTGCTCATCGTCACTCTCGCAATCAAAAAAAGAGTATGAAAGCTTCAAAGAAATCGTTTAGTCTCAATGGCGAAGAGCGAATTCAAGCCTCAAACTTTCGTAGACATTCCCATGAAGCTACAACACCTCAAGCTCTCTCGATTTTCAGCTTCACAGAATTTCGATTGGCCGTTTCCACCTGCGCCGAGATTTCCATCTCTCATCGGGCAGCCCATGGTGCTCATCTTGGAGGCACGTACATCTTGGTGGCTTGGCGCACCTCCATGCATCAGCTGCTATCACCTCATAGCTACTGTAGCATCCCCCAGCTTTGTCCTTGAGCTTCTATACATCCTCCCACGAGAAGTGGACGTAGTGAGCTCCTGTACATCCTCCTCAGTCATTCGCCATTTTCACTTGTTGGATGCTGAAAACTCCTCACTCGTTTGAACACTCAAGACTCTCATTTCTAGGTACGTTACAATAACATATCATTTCACACTCGTCGGTCGCCCTTCTTCTCATACCTTTCCCCTGTCATTCCAATCGATTCGCGTTGTTTCAGAAGAAGGTTGGAGTGCATTAGTTAAAAACCCATTCATGCCATGATGTTAAAAAGCCACCCAAAAGCATGCACTTTGAGTGCATTTACACGCAGTCCAAATGCACTCAAAGTGCATGCCTCCCCTATGGCTCAAGCTCCCCCTCCATAGGCTTCTATCCCAATCTCCATTGGCCCTTCCTTCTACTCCACAAAGCTCCCTCGTCCATGACCTCGGTGTCCTCTACCAGTGACCCCATGGCCATCTCCTTGTGCTAGATGTCATGTTTGGCGTATTGTCCTCCAACAACAACAAGCTGGAGATAGAGACTTCACTTTTTTTGCCTTCCTAGATAAGCAAGAAGTATGCATGGTCATAGTAACTAGGAAGGGAAGATCAGAAATTGCACATCTGAAATACTTACTGATTTGAATTACTTTTAAGTTTACTAAACATTTTCCTTTGTTGCATCAGAGAGCTAGGCAAGGGGAAAATTATGAAAACAAGACCTTAAACTTTGTTGTTTTTCTACTCTGAGCCTCCATAGGATATCTTTTTCAAATTTTAGTCCATCATGGTCTATGTTTTCTCACCATCCATATTTAGTTCTTAAGTGTAGTTGCTCCCTACAATTTTATCTAGATCATGACAATGTATGCGACACTGCCCAAATGCAAAAGCATGATCTTTAACACGCAGTCCAAAAGCATACAAAGAGCATGCCTTTGGCATGAGAGAGTGAAGCATACATTGTCACCTACACCTTCAGTGATGATGACAGCATACTAACATGTGGACCAAACTTGAGGCCATGTTTTCTCCATAAACAAGTACTCACATATACTTTTAGGCCATAGGCCATTGACCTGATGGTGGCTATTCCCTACGATTTGCTCGTGAGCATGACCATTTATGTTACAATGTCTCAAGCCAAAAGCATGCTTTTGGATTGCGTGTTAACACACTGTCCAAAAGCATGCAAAGAGCATGCTTTTGGCTGGTTAGTGCCCAAGCCACCTAGTAGTTTTTATGTAGGCAATTTATCCATGTCCATGCCTTTTAATGTGACATTTTTCTAGACTATGCTTCAGGAATGCTAATCTTTGGAAAAAAGAGGAGTAGGAAATGAGTACATGTGCCTCCACAGTAGTATAAGTTTCCATTTTGTTGTTTTTACCATTGGAATAATGTTTTTAAAAACATTCATGTTATTCCCATAACTTTGTATGCATCCAGTCTTAAATGATGGCTTGTCATATTAGGCATCCTATTCATGTCGTTAGCTTACAACATTTTGTAGCATAAACTTTAGTCGAGAGAATATTCTACATTCTTGGCAGGGATGTAGCTGAATGAGGTGCACCAAACTTCTAAATAAGAAAAGAGGCCCTACTGACAAACGAAATCCCAAGATGAAAATACATACTTTTCTTGATAGGAAGCTTCATGAAAAAGGTAATGTTGAGACCAAAAGCTTGCAAAGTGGTGTTGAGGTCTCTACATTACCCCAACTCATATTTGGTTCATGGTGGTTTTCTTTTCTTTTCTTTTTCTTGCATTGGTTTAAGTATACTTAGATCATTTGCTGCATTATTTCTACATGTGTTACAACAATGCCACCAAAAGGTTTAAGAAAGAGGCTTCTAAAACGAGGACATGATCCTTCGGAGCCAAATGTTCATCCTCATGCTGAGGAAAAGGGGAAACAAGTTGTAGTGGGCTCAAGTGTCCGACCTCCTAATATCCTTGTAAATGAGGAGAAAGAAGTACATGAGGAACATTTAGTCACAAGGGTTAGTCATTCAGGTGAAGCAAAAGAAGAGGATGAAGTTGTTGAGATGGACATGGAGATAGTAAGTGGTGGAGATGTGATTGGGAAGTGCAAACCTCTTGGATTTGATGAATGTCCTAGGATCCCCCTTTGCAAGTCGATTCCTTATGCTCGAGTTAGGGGTTTGAGAAGTGACGTATCTACATTAAAGAGTTCTTTTCAATATGAGGGTTACTTGCCTGAGAAGGGGGCATTCATTGTATCCTTGTGCAAGTGTGATGGAGAGGAGAGTCCTATTACAAGTGCAATTGGGAGTACATGGTCACAAGTATAGAAGGAGGTGCCCAATATGGCTACGATTTGGCCAAGTGGTCAAATCTCAATCTCTTACTTGCAAGTGGAATCTCACCCAACCCCTACCCAACCACTACATTAGGGAATCCTCCCAAGTCTCACTTTCAACTAAGGGGTTAAAATTTAGACACATTGTCAAATATTATTCCTAATTTGAAAGTGGGACTTGGGAGACTCTCAAATTATCTAATACAGTGTTAAACCTACACTCTAGCATGAGCATGTGCATCATAATCAAGAAAATATTTACATTTGTATGCATGCTAAATAATATCATATCATAATAAATGCTCTTTTCAATGTCTAAATTAAACCAAGTATGTATACCTTAAAATATGGTGTGGATTTTGTCATTGGATTTAGGTAAATTTAAAATTTCTCATTCATTCTATTTTGCAAGTGTTTCTCTTGTAGAATTAGTTGTTTAGAAAGAGAACTTGGTGTGGGGGGGGGAGATGGGGACACACATTAGAGTAAGATTTAATAAATTCCTCATTACATGAGGCAATAGGTCACTCATTAGAGTATTATAGTCTAAAAGAGACAATTTGTAACTCTCTTTTTGGAAAAAAGTATCACCATTAGTCACTCTCAATGATCTTATTGCCCTACTTGACTCATCATTATTTTATTAACCACCTTTCACAACGTAGAACATTATCTTGAAACATAGCAAAATGTACACAAAATTATCTAATTGCATAGCATTAGACATAGAATAGGTACATAACATAATATAAGTGTATATAATGCAAGATATGTGATGCATATTATTTTTAGCTTATCGTCTCCATACATGTGTGTGTGTGTGTGCACACGCATGCATGTGTGCATGTACATGTGTGTGTGTGTGTGTGTGTGTGTGTGTGTGTGTGTGTGTGTGTGTGTGTGTGTGTGTGTGTGTGAAAGTTTCATGTAAAGACGGTTCTTATAACCTTCATGAAGCATAAAGAAGGTCCCTTTACAACCTTCATAATGGACTTCATCACTATTGCTAGTCACTCCCTTGCGTATAAGGGGGTTTTTTTCCCAACGTCTTAATGACATATATACCCCAAAAAATATATAAATCCAATGTCTTAGCACATTTTGACCATCCTTATATGATTTTCAGCATTACAAATGGCTTCATGACATAAAAATAATGTCATCACAAGCATGCACCTGTGTTTGTGTGTCTGTGTGCCTGTCCTGGCTAACTACTTTCCAAACTACAATAAATATCAAATTAATTTCAAGGTTGAGCCCAGTAATCAAGTGCATTATAATAAAAACTCTTATCAATACTATCCTTACATGTACCAGTATGTGTCATCCACCTTTAAAACCTATCCACCTACCATCTATAGCAGAATATAAATGAGATCGACATCATAATCTAGGATATTAAAAGTCGAGGGCTATTTTTAATAAACCAAGATCAGTTTTAAAACTGATCTTGGTTGGAGGATGAAAGTATAAGGCTCAATCTTGGGAAAAGTTTGAAGTTCTAAATTGAATTTAGCAATCAAATTGGCAATTTGGAAGTTAAATTTCAAACTTGTTCAATTCAATCTTTTTTCTTATTCCAATTGCATCAATATATTTATTATCTTCCACCAAAACCAATCTTGAAAAATAAATGAAAATTTAAGTTAAAAGACATATTTGAAATTAATATTTCAAATTCAAAGTTTTTCTGAATTTGCTGTGCTTTTCTTTTGAATGGTTATTCCAGTTTATGACTTGCTATCTTTCAAAATTGAAAACTTGCTTGAAATTTTCATATTTTCATATTGAGAGAGAGAGAGAGAGAGAGAGAGAAAGGAAGGCATAGGGAGGGAGGGAGAGAGGGCTAGAGAAGACAGAGCAAGAATGGGAGGGGGGGAGAGAGAGAGAGCATGGAACCTTGAATTTCTCTCCTTGTAGACAACACTCATGACTGCAAAGGTTAGCGTCAACTCCAAGACATGATAGCAAAGGTCAGAGTCAACTCCAACACATGATAGCAAAGGTCAAAGTCAATTCCAAGATGCAATAGCACTGTCCAAGGTACTCACAAGTCACAAACTCCTATTTCCAAGGCAGTGTCATAGTGACCTCACGCTCACAACAGATCAACCAAGGTATCTGCCATCTCACAAGCTCGTAGGTTAGATCATCATCCACAATAGAATCAACAGATGAGCCCATAGATGTTACTACGCTCAAGTGGGTTTGGCCAGGATGCACAACAAATGGTAGTATGCTCAAGTGATAGATGAGCCCATAGATAGTGGTCAGGCTCTGGCCTCTAAGGCGGTGATGCAACGTTGCAGCAAATGAGAGACTCAAAGACTCTATAGTCGAGAGAGACACACACCATAGCAAACGACAAGTGCCTCCAAGGCGATGCCGGCAACACTAGTGACGACAAGTAAGTCTTTTCCTCTTTTCGTCTTTCGTTAGTTTTAGGTATTTTGTTAGGTTTAGATCATTAGTTTAGGTTAGGTAATAGGCTTAATTAATAGTCTTTTGTTGGGTTTAGTTGATTGGTTTACGTTAGGTTATAGGCTTAGTTAACAGGACTGTTAGTTTAGTTAATAGGCATTAGTTAAGTTAATAGGCTTAGTTATAAATGTCTTTCATTAATTAAATATATAAATCAAAGCTGAAATATGTTAATATACATTTGTATGTCTCTATTTTCATTTTTATATATACTAAAATCTATTTAAATATAAATATTATGCTCTTTATATTACATTAAAGTGATTTATATATTTATATATTTTATAAATATGTTCTATTAATTTAAATATATACTCTATAGAATGTATTTGAATATTCTATTATTACGATTAGTATTATGTATTTTTTATTTATTATGTATATTTTAAAAATGGAGTTAGCTATTTAATTGTTATTTATTTCATATGTATTCATTTATTTCTTATATTATCACATTGTACTGATTCAATTATTATGTATTTTAACTTTATTTATTTATTTATTATCACATTATAGTGATTTAATTATTATGTATTTTAAATTTATTTATTTATTTATTTGTATATTTAATTATTATGTATATATTTATGTATTTGCGTTTTCTTTCATATATATCCTAAAATATAATTAATTATTTTATTATTATATATTTTGATCTTATTTTTATTTTGAAGTCATTTACTTATTTTATATTGTTAAAGTATGTTCGAATAACTTAAATATTTCATTATTAGGCATAATGTTCTAAATAAATTTTATATTTATTTAACTACATATCTAAATATATTTTTATAATTAAAAGATACTAAAATACATGTAATTAATTCAATATGATATTTTAAAAGATTTTAAATATTTTAGTATATTAATTATATTTAAGTAATTTATTTTACTTTTATTTTTTATTTTTTCCCATATTAGAATTAGTATTATGTATTTATTTATTCATTATTTATATTTTAGAAAAATATAGAGCTATGTATTTTAAATAAATATGAAATGTATTTATTTATCTACATATATAAAGCAAAATGCAAATATATTTTCTTACTAGGTTTGGTATTTGAAATATACTTTTTTTTTAATATTTCATAGCTCATTTGTACTAAAGTATGAAAAGAATTATAATAATCCATAAGTATATTAATTATAAGCCAGGAACATTTTAAGGCATAAATAAATCAGTTAAATAGGATTATAATACTAGAATATTTCAAAATTTTCATACTATAGTATATTTAAATAAAATACATTTTAATATATTTTATGATATTTTAATTATTTTATTATATTTTAATTATTCATAAAAATTTAGATATGTAAATATATAAATATAGAATGTATTTAGAATACATTTTAGTATTCTTTAATTATTTTATTTATTATAATGTATTTTAGTACATTTGAATTATTAAAATATATTTTAATATGATATATAAATACAAAATATATTTAAATAACTAAACCCAATAATAAAATATTTAAATATATTTGGGTATAAGTATTTATAAGTCATGTTTATTTATTAAATATACCTAATACTAAACTGATAGTATATTTAATCTTTCATAATAAAATGATAAATAAAGAAATAGATGAAATCTTTCATTTCATGAAGAGAGATCAAGATTGGTTTTAAAACCAATCTCAAACTTTTGTCCTCCATCGGGCATGAGAGATCAAGATCGGTTTCAAAACCCATCTTGAACCTTAATCCTCCATCGCGCATGAGAGTCCAAGATTGATTTTGAAACCGGATTTTGAAACCGATCTTAAACATTCCCATGATGAGACACCAACATCGATTTTGAAACTAGTCTTGGTTTCATCCTACACATGACATGATGGAGGCAAAGATTAGTTTTAAAACTGATCTTAACTTTCATCTTCCATTGAACATGAGAGATCAAGATCAAGATTGGTTTTAAACTTTCAGCCTCCATTGGGCTTGAGAGGCCAAGATCGGTTTTAAAACCATTCTTGAACTTTTATCCTCCATTAGGCATGAGACACCAAGCTTAGTTTTAAAACTTATCTTATTCTCCATCGGGCATGCATGATACACCAAGTTAAGTTTTAAATACAATCTTCAACTTTTATCCTCCCCCGTGCATGAGAGTCCAAGATCGATTTTAGAACCAAATCTTGGCCTCTCATCCTCCGTAGGAGGATGAGAGGCCAAGATCAGTCTTAAAACCGATCTTAATCTTTCAACTTCCATCGGGCTTGAGAGATCAAAAACGGTTTTAAAACTAATCCTAAACTTTAAATATCCTCCACACCGCATGAGACTCCAACATTGGTTTTGAAACCAATCTTAAACTTTCCCATCATTAGACACCTAGATCAGTTTAAAAACCAATCTTGGCTTCATTCTCCATAGGACATGATGGAGGCGAAGATCGGTTTTAAAATTGATCATAACTTTCATCCTCCATCAAGCATGAGAGATCAAGATTGGGGTTTTGAACTTTCAGCCACTATTGGGCTTTAGAGTCCAAGATTGGTTTAAAAACTATTCGTGAACTTTTATCCTCCATCACACATGAGACATCAAGCTCACTTTTAAAACCAATCTCATTCTCTATTGGGCATGATATACCATGTTTGGTTTTAAATACAATCTTCAACTTTTATTCTCCTCCACGCATGATAGTCCAAGATTGATTTTAGAACCAATCTTGACCTCTCATCCTCCATAGGACATGGGAGGCCAATATCAATTTTAAAACAAACTTAACCTTTTATCCTCCAACAGGTTTGAGAGATCAAGATCGGTTTTGAAATCAATCTTAAACTTTTATCATACATAATGCATGAAAGTCTAAGTTCAGTTTTAAAACCGATCTTAAAATTTCATCCTCCGTTGGGCATGAGAGATAAAGATCTATTTTGAAATAGGTCTTGAACTTTCATCCTTCATCAGGCTTGCGATTCTAAGATCAGTTTGAAAAGTGATCTTTGCCTCTCATCCTCCACCAAGCAAGTGGTTTATTTTGTTCGAGTGGATGCACAAATCATCCAAGAACACTTGTGGGAACTTATTCAAAAATGACTTGAAAGCGGTGAACATGACTCTCTGGAATGTGGCCGAGGCATTACAAAGGCCAAATGGCATGACTCTATAGGTAGATATACCCCATTCTATAGCAAATGCTTTTTTTATTGGTTAGCAGGAGCAATTTGCACATGGTTATAGTCACTAAAACCATCCAAGAAGCTGTATATCTCTGATCCAGCCACCTTTTCCAACACTATTTCTGTTAAGGGTAGGGGATAGTGATCCTTGATTGTGGTGGCATTCACATTCTTTAAGTTAACACATATTCTTAGCTTCTTGTTGCATTTAGGCATGATGACGATGGGTGAATTCCATTCTGTGTGCTCTATCTCATAGATGAATCCTGCATCTTAGAGTTTTTCTAGTTTGTCATACACCATCGTGCCATATTTTGGATTTGTTTGATAAGGTCCACATACCTTAGGGTGGGCACCTTCCCTAATAGGTATCATGTATACTGCTACTTCTGGTGAAATTCCCTTCATTTCCTTGTATGACCATGCTAGGTAGTCTCGATATTCCATTAGAAGTGCTTTGACCTTTGTTTCATCTTCCTATGTAAGTTGTTTACCAATGAATATCAATTTCTCTTCCTCCCCTTCAAGGGCAAGGTTTATTGTGCGAGTTTTGGCCGGTCCCTCATAGATTAGAGTCTCTCCAATGTTATCAGTTTCTTGCACACTAGATTCTCTAACTAGCCTTGGTATTGCTATGGGGACACTCCCACTAGTGTAGTTCTTAAAGTACTCTGTGTGAAGAGAGTGGGAGAGAAGTAAGGAGTCTCACTTATAGCTTTCTCACATACACAATGGGGGAATACACACAAAGGTGGAGGCTGAAAATAGTTTTTCTCTTCTTAGTTGTGAAAGCCAAAAGAACTCTCTCTGAGTACAAAAGGAATAGATGAACCCTATATGTGGGTCTCAAACCAAACTCAGCTAACCTAGGTGGCATACTAAGTGAGCCACTAACTAGAGTACATAAAGATAGTTTTCATCCAACTATTATTCATGGGCAATGTACCACAACCACATCTGCAGCTAACAAGTCGGTGACATAAATGCACAACGATCACGCTGGCATATCACGAGTGGAGCTCGATATCTCAACACTCCCCCTCAAGCTCAATCCCAATTCCTGCACACCAAGCAGGTCTTTGAACTTGCGCAGCTTCTCTGCACCCAATGCCTTCGTGAATATGTTAGCTACCTGATCCTCTGTGCTGACATAAACTAGATCAATAAAACCTACTAGAATCTTCTCCTGCACATAGTGATAATGCACCTCAATGTGCTTTGTTCTAGCATGATAGACTGGGTTATTTGCCAAGTGTATACTGCTCATGTTGTCACAATAAATGACAACTGGCCCATCTGTAGACTGATGCATATCATAAAGTAGCTTATGCAACCAAGCTACCTCATATGCAGCCATTGTTGCACCCCTATATTCAGCCTCTATGCTCGACAAGGCAACTATAGGCTGTTTCTTGCTACTCCAAGTGATTGTAACACTCCCAAAAGAAAACACATATCCACTAGTAGATCGTCTATCAGAAATACTACTAGCCCAATCAGCATCAGTGTATGCATGCAACTGTATCTGAACCCCAGTCTCATAAAATAGTCCATACTACAATGTGGACTTCACATACCTCAGTATGCATCTAGCCGCATCCAAATGTGGTTGCCTTGGAGCCTGCATATACTAACTTACCAACCCAATAGCATAGCTCAAATCTGGCCTGGTAATAGTTATATAAATCAAACTTCCTACTATGCATCTGTACATAGTAGGGTCTTCTAGAAGCTCACTTGCACTTGCACTCAGCTTCACATTCTGCTCCAAAGGAACTGAAATAGGCTTACAGCCTGTCATCCCATATTTGGACAGCATGTCCAATCTATACTGCCTCTGCAAAAGCCCTATCCCACTTCTGGATCTAATCACCTCAATGCCCAAGAAGTAATGCAGCTCTCCCAAATCCTTCATCTCAAACTTCTACTTCAATAGCATTTTCACATGAAGGATATCTTCATCACTCACCTATGATGATCAAATCATCAACATAAATGACAAGCAGCATAATACCTTTCTCTGTTTTTCTCACATAAAGTGAGAAATCTGCCATGGAAATCTGAAAGCCAATAGTGCAACATATTGTCCTATCTTGTTAGACCATGCTCTAGATGCTTGCTTCAAGCCATACAAGGCTTTTGCCTTGTTAGGCAAGCTTGTCACCCGGGGGGGTAGACGTGGAAGATGTTATTTCAACAGGGAGTCGGTTCTTGTGTCCCGCGCCAAGGTGGAGAGTGGCTACCGTCCCTCAGGTGGATCTTCACTTCCGCCCCGCTCACTCAGCCCCGTTCCCCACTCGTTCGTAGCCTCCTCATGGTTTGGAGGCAGCTCTGCCTCAGTCTCATTCAGTCCCCTCCTAGCTGTCAGGAGGAAATCGATCGCCAGCCGCTTATCTGGAACGGTTAGGTCAGAGATCCCGAGGGCCTTCAGTTGGGGGAGAGATCACATATCAGGTGGGATGGCTGGATGAGGGGGCCAGCCCGGTCCCTTAGAGTTTGGAGGGATACTTACAGACATCTGGAGACGGCTGATCTTGCAGACGCAGCTGGAGGTGCACGTGGAGCCCAGGCGAGATGCACGGAGATCGACGGCGCGATCCCAGCTGATTGGTTGGTTCCACCTGAGCATGAGGTCCTCATGCCTGGTGACGCCCGCTGGCTGGGACAGTTCACCCCCCGTGGCATCCCACTGGTGATCACAGGACGTATGGATGACTCCTCTATCTCCTTCTTCGCGGTTTTTGGGGATGGACGACTCAGGAGAGAGGATGCACTCATCGACCCCCTACTCCCATGGCAGAGGGTTTGGGTCATAGGCCTTTTGGGGAAGGTCTGGCGTACCAATCCTAGCATCGAGTAGGACCAGATGCAGCTTTGGCGTCTCTAACTCTGGGAGGGGTGGGTCCTGTCAGAGCTTGATTGGGACCCAGGAGAGTGGTGGTGGCCAGAGATTGTGACAGGACAGGGGCCGACTTCCTTCTTCACCTACAGCACGACTCTGGGCAGGCGAGTTCTTGGGAGGATGTAGAGCTGCCCCCCCACCCAGCGGCCTAGTTGGTATGCACAGGGTGTTTCCAGGTTCTTTTTGCAGGCATTCTGGAAGGCCTTGTGGGAGAGCTGGCGGCCGCGAAAGATCTCATACTTCCTGTGGCTTCTTGCCCACAAAGGTCTTCCAGTGGGGAGCTGGTTGCGGTAGATAGGCCAGGACAGATGCTGCTAGATTTGCCATGAGGATGAGGAGTCACCAAAACACTGCCTGTGGAGCTGCACTCGCGCCCAAGAAGTGTGGAGGTGGACTTTCGGGATTCTTACTCGCGCAGCACCAGAGCTAGGATTGATCACTTGGGGCGCGTTCTGTTGGTGCAGCACCGCACCTGGTCTTCATCACTTATTCGAGGCATGCCAGCAGGACCCCACTTTCCTTATCACACAGGGGACGTGGGGGCCGCTCGAGGGTATCCCGCAGCACCTAGCAGAGGCTGATACAGGAGTTCGGGAGAGACAGCCAGTCTGGGAGATTATTAGCAACATTGCAGGGTGGCACATCTGGACCTCGCGCTGCACGCAGATCCTCGGTGGCACCTCCTTATCGACTGCCCAGATCATGACGGAGATTTGGAGCGAGATTATTCATACCCTCAGAGGCCAGTGGGACCAGCAGATCAGGGAGATTCCCGGGCCGGTCAGGAGAAGCGAAGACGCTTCCTCTGGGCTTGGGACACACAGGGCCTCTTCTTCGAGCAGACTTCGCAGGGCCTTCGGTGGCACTACTCACCACCCCGATGGCTATTCATTCACACTCGTCTTATCCCTCCGTGAGAGTATGATTTATTCTGTTACCTTTTAGGGCTGTGTCCGATTTGTGAATGCAGCCCGTCAGCTACAAGCTGACCTTTTGTATCTTGTTCTCGAAGTAATATAATTAGCACTGTTTTTTCAGCAAAAAAAAAAAAAGAATTGTGCATAATCCTTTCCTAGACCATTCAAGGTCACAGAAACTAAATCATCATCTTCCACCGGTGACCCAATGGAAGCAAGTGCATCTACAATCTTCTTCACCTTCATGTGGTAGTCATTGCTGCTCATATTTTCTCTCTGCACATTATGCAACTCCTGCTTGAGCTACATTTTCTTGGCTTGCGTATTTGTGCTATACATTTCTGTCAAAGTATCCCATGCCTCCTTCGGCATGCTTGCATCCTGAATATGCACAATCATAGAATCTGAAATACTGATAGACAGCCAGTACAGAACTTTTTTGGCTCTCTCATGCCATCCTTTAAATGCCTGCAACTCCTGTTGATTGGGAACATTAGGAATAACTAGTTCTTGTTTAGCTTTAGTACTCCCAATAGCCTTTTCCCTTAAGGAAATTCGTCATTCTAAACTTCCATGCTTGGAAGTTGTTCTTGTCAAGCTTTTCAGTGACTATCTATGAAAGAGCATCAGATGCCATTACAAAACACTGCAAAAATATTATGTCACTACAAAAAACACAACTTCTGCCTCACAAGGGCAAATTTGTAAAACTGACGAAAGTGGTATTTGACCACACAGTCACTTCCTAATGATGATTTTGCATCAACAAGCAATAAGAATGATTTTTTCACTCCCAATATCTTTGCGCATAGGCATACAATGCAATTTCTGTAGCAAGTTTTCACCAACCTGCAGAACAGTGGTCGCGCAACAAAAACAGGGCACCTTTCTGATGCCTGCGAAAAACTTCCGCCACCAAAATGGGCCCCGAAATGGCTTCCAAGCATATACTACCCTCTCGCCACACCGTGAAGGGCATCCCAATCTGAGACAGTGCACTCTTGCACTTTCCAGCTGTGCTACCTGCAGAGATTTGCTCCCAAACTCGATAAAGGAAAGCAACACTGATCCTCTTACCAAGACACCGTGAACTTGGTTTGCTTCCTTGAGCTCCTTACCATGAACCAAGCTCTGATACAATGTGAAGAGAGTGGGAGAGAAGTAAGGAGTCTCACTTGCAGCTTTCTCACATACACAATGGGGGAATACACACAAAGGTGGAGGCTGAAAACAGTTTTCCTCTTCTTAGTTATGAAAGCCAAAAGAACTCTCTCTGAGTACAAAAGGAATAGATGAACCCTATATGTGGGTCTCAAACCAAACTCAGCTAAGCTAGGTGGCATACTAACTAAGCCACTAACTAGAGTACATAAAGATAGCTGTCATCCAACTATTATTCATGGGTAGTGTACCAACCACATCTGTAGCTAACAAGTCGGTGACATAAATGCACAACGGTCACCCTGGCATATCATGAGTGGAGCTCGATATCTCAACACTCTGGTACTTCACGAAGATCCGCCTCTGATGGTGTTGAACTAGCCATGCATGGGCTCTCATGGGCTATGGGAACTAGGTGACATACTATCGTTAACCAATTTTTGAGGCTCTCGTGGACTTTCTTTTTTTGAAGTCTCATTATCAAGCTTCATCCATACATGTGGCTTAAACTTTTGAAACTTCTTACATTGGGAACTGTGGGGTAACTTTTCCACTGGCAAAGTATTCCCAAGTAAGGGTTAATTTGCTGTGCATACTCCTTCAAGTCCATTAGGGGACCATTCAAGAGGAGGTGGCTCAGATTTTGTGGGAGCTAGCTTGGTAAGATACAACTCAATGATCCTAGTTTGGAATCATTTGAACTCATTGAAGTGGTCGGCCTTGGCTTTGCGGTGATGTCCTTCTTCAGCTTTCTTGTGGGATCTTCTGCTATATTATTCAACTTTGGAGTTTTAACTTTGGGAAGTTCAACTGCCATTAGGGCATCGAGAATGGCTAAATCATTGTCAAAGACATGGTCTTCAAATTTAGTATTTTTAGCCTCTGTTTCAAGGTCCCAAGGAAAATTTGAGTCCTTATTGGAATGGATAGCTTCTTCAGATTCATTATTCCATTCAAGGTCAACCATAAAGAATGGCACCTCTAGATCGATTGGTTCTTCATATGTGAGTGGAGGTTTGACCTACATGACCTTGGCATCAATTTTTGAGATGGAATCTCATGTATGGCAGTTGTCAATGGTTGCCAATGCTTGGATTCAATTGTGGACATTACTTTGTGTATCACCCACTAAGGCATGTTATTGCAAGGGGGATGATTTGCTTGAGATGTTGTTGAAGGGGATTCATCCAATGCTCTAGGCACAATGGGTTTTACTGCCCTTGTCCCCACATTGACTCTTACTGTGATGTCACAATTTTGGATTGTCAATCTATCAGTTTCCCAATCATGGAGGACTGATGCTTCACGCAACCAAGGACGTCCAAGCAATATCTGATAAGATTTCTTAGGAAGATCCAAGATTGTGAATTGAAGAGAAAAGCAAACTCCTGCGACTTTTGTTGACACTCCATTCACTATTCCCAAGGGCTTTGCACACGAATTATCTGCAAGGTGTATGTTGAAATTAGCCTTTTGCATTGGTGGGAGACCTCATTCATCATAGACCTCCTTGGATAGGACATTCGCACCTACTCCCCCATCCACTATGGCCTGGACTTCATAATATGCTTTATGAATCAAAGGCATGGTGATGTTGTGTATGTCATCTCTCTCACCCATCATGTCTTCCATAGGGCGAGAGGGATTCACTAGTTCAATCCATCCTTTGAAACTCTTTCAAAGATTGGGACAATTTTGTAAGAGGATTCCGATGGGAATGGACACCGGGCAACTTAGAATGCTAGAGAGTGTGGCACCTTCAAGTTGGCATGGTGGTACATTATATTGTGGATCTTGTTGCTAGAACAGAGGCTTAAGTACAGTGTCAATACTTGGTGGGTCCAAGTCAAGGATTGGATCTTGTGTTTGCTTCTAGCCTCAAATTGAGCTTGTTCTTTTTGCACCCATTGTTGAAGTGCCTGAAATCAAGCCTTCTCCACTTCTGTATTAGGGTATGGAGCTTCTTTTATTTGAGGCTTGAGAGCTGATGTGGATGAACTTGGCTGCTCATTGCTTGGTGGAGGTATAGGCATTTGTGTTTTCTTTTGAAGAGGTCTTCTTGATTGAATTGGAATATTAGGGCCCTTGGCCTCTTTTTGCTTGCGTGTAATTACATTCACAGGTTGTGATAATTTGCTTTCAGCTCTAACTAAGTAAGCTCAAGGAAGGTCACAAGGAGATGTACATATACCTAGGCAAGATGAAACACTTAATTGCCAAATGTGACCCACGCCCCAATGATAAGTACCTCATGGCCTAGTTCATTATAGGCCTAAGGAAGAAAATCTACAAAGACATGAAAAAGATTAGCAGTTACGAAACATTCAATGCTGCTCATGCGCGACAGCCATTGACATCGAGGATGGCATGATGGACTTTGACACTAGCAGTGATGATGGATGAGCCAGTACATGAGATAAGCGCTCTAAAAGGTAAAAATCAAAGTCCATTGTAGAAAAGTCTAATGAAGATTTCCTAGAGGCCATGACCATGAAGCTCAGAGAAGAAATGATGCAGGCAATGGAACAAAACCTTCACATGTCTTAACCGCCACCTCAAACTTATCCACGCCCAGGAAATGTATGGTGTCCACATTGCATGGCCAATCACATAGCAAATGAATGCGCCATCCTAAGAGCCAGGATCAATGCACAAGCCCATCCACCGCCTAGGTTGTGGTGTCACATCTACACAATCGGTGGGCATGACAAAAATATTTGCATCTTCAACCCGTGCAACAACCTGCCCCAACCTCAAGAATACCAACTGGGACCCATCCTAGTGTATAGGCAATCGGCACTTGCATAAGAACCCCCAACTTCGAGGCTAAATCATGTTCCCGTTTGAACCCAAGTTTTGTAATTACTCAGGAATCCACATTTATGAACATATCCAAGTGTGCCAAATCTAGCTCCTTTGGCAGTTCCAATACAACAACTTCAAGTCAAGCGGGACTATCTTGGGTCATATTCCGATGAGAGACGTAGGCTTAAGTGTGGTAAGCAAACATAGTGCATGCATGTATGAAAGGAACGTGCATCAGCATGATTGGGGTAATGAAGGCTTTCACCTTTATTGGGGGTTGAAGGGTTTAGGAGGAGTTTAAGGGTTAGAGGAAGGTTCAGGGTTCAGAAGGAGGATCCAAGGTTCAAGCTAGAGTACATGGTGGAGAACTCGTCTCCCTCATAGATCATGGAGGTCAAGGGTTGAGGGACTAAGGGTTTAGGGGGAGCATAGGAGTGGGAGAGGAAGAAGTTGTAAGAGCAGAGGGGAGGAAGAGAGGGTGGAGAAGGGAGGTGGAGAGGGTGGAGAAGGGAGGATGAGGAGGGAGGAGGAGGGAGGAAGAGGAGGGAGGAGAGGGAGGAAAAGGGAGGAGGAGGAGGGAGGAGGAGGAGGAGGGAGGAGTTGGAAGGAAGAGAGGGAGAGGAGGGGTTGCAAGGTTGGAGGAGAGGGGAGGAGGAGTTGCAAGGTTAGGACATACTTTTGGACATGGAGTGCAAAGAAGCATGGACACTTGGAGACAATTGCTTGAAATACCAAAGTAGAACTCAACACAACACAAGGCTAGAACATGCATGTTGGATTCCTAAGAGAGATTATTCCTAGCCTTATGCAAGTACAAGCAGAGCTTTACCACTATTAATGAGGCAATGGATGCTCTAAGAAATAAAGTCCCATTATAGTGCACAAATGTTTTTTACCAAGAGCTTATGGTAGCCTTACAAGCAGATGATCATCTCAGAGGAAGCAACTCCAGCTCAAGATCCCATCTAACATGGGAATGTTCCATAGGGGTAAAAGTTTTACAAAAGATTTATCATGGCTTGATAGAATATGAAAGAAATATCTTTTTCCTATCCATCCATACAGGGTTTACTACACTCAGGATTGATGCTTTCATTGCATGTGTGTGCTCCCCTCCTCAAAGTAATCAGTGATTTGCTACCAATACTACAAAACCCTCAATCTTATCCACCACAAACGATGACACATCCATGATCCACCCTAGCAGTAGCTAATGATCCCATCTCACCAAGAAAAAGATGTGTCGGAGGATCACTTGGCCTATCTCATGTCTATCTTGCCATATCTCATCACTCTCTATGCCAATCTCCTAACCTCACTCCCCCTTGATGCTACCACTCTCTTAGCCTTTCCTGAGCCCTAGTCAAATATCTATTCCCTTCACTGTGGCTTTGCTCATGCCTCTCACCATTTAGACCTCACCTAACACTCTCAAACTTACCAACCCTTCACTCATAACTTCTTCCCTTGTATTGCTAATCCACCACCGATTATTACCACCTAAGGCTTGCTCAATCTAATTGCTCTATCCTCGTGCCACTTCCCTCGTACACTGCTCCCACTATTAGTCCCCTTCCATATTGCTCACCCATATCCCCATATCCTCTCCATGTATCGCCATCACCTTTGACACCAATTAACATGCCTTTAGCAGCAATTTACACGACCTTTGATTTTCAATATCAATACTTGGATGATCTTAATAACACTTCCATGCCGGATTCCAACAATGGGGATGATTATGATGAAATTATAATTCAAAGTAATCCCATTAACAAATTTGGAACAAATACCTGCATATGAAGACTCATGGCAGATGGGCCCTAAACAACTTCCCAATCAACATTCGCTAGTATTAGGTTACTAAATCTTGGATCTACAAATTAGATCCCCAACCTAACTAGAGACGACCTAAACTCTTTGATGAGGCCTTCTTGAATGAATACCTTTGTGCACCTCCATGCCTCAAAATGCATCCCAAGTCCTATGCGGTACCATGCCACACCATTGGGATACCAACATACACATCGGATTGTACCATTAATTGGAAACTGATTGAGCCATACTCTGGAGTGGAATTAAACGTCCAAGGCATCCTATGGTAAAGTGTAATCTTTTTCAAAACCTTGGAATTCATTCTTAAGGTTCCCCTCTACATCAATTGCTATCTACCTACACTCATTTTGAATCCCAATGGCTAGATCGATTATTAGAGTGTCATCTTCTTAGAAGCTCACTAGCTATGTCTCTTTGAATAGATGGTGCTTTCTGAGAACTAAGCAAAAATTGTATGATGCGAAGGCATTAGAACATTATCGGCTAGTGCGCCTCAAGTTCCATAGCCATAGGGTTATGCACACACCTTCCCAACACCATGATCACACCATGTCAATTCAAAGATTTAGTACAATCCCATATACCTTAAAAAGGAATTGTTAAATAACTTAGTCTTGTATATGAAAGCTTGGATCTTATATTATCCTATGTTCATAAGACACAAATGGCAACCAAATGAGTATCTTTGAAATGCATAACAATATACTTCAACAATAATGTGAATAATGCCATTTTGTAGAGAAGCAATACATGACCACAATTAAGAACATGTTAAGCTAAATTCTCATGGAGGATGACTTCCTTTCTTTTACATATTGAGCTAGGTTCTCATGGAGCATGACTTCCTTTCTTTTATGATGTGCATGATGGAATCCATTAAGCACCTTCACTTCCTCTCAAAGTTCTTTTACTCACAAGGGAGCAATTTGCCAAATGCATACCAAGCACAATGGAATTATGTGGTCATGTCATGGTGGTTTTGCAGATTTAATGTAGCTTTAGTGTATCATAAGGATTTCCTTACCATAAGAATGGACAAGTGTAAGTCTTAAAGTCCACATTGAGCATAGAGGCAGTGCAGTGTTCATAAAAAACCCACAAACTATGTACACTGAATTGCAAATTTCAAAGTCTATCAGATAAATTTATTATTACAATTTTGAAACCTTTTCATGTTTTAGTATAAAGTTTTAGGGGGAAAACTCCTAAACGGAAAGTTGTAGGTGTCTGTATCTACAAAGTAAGACCTCTTTGAACACTGAAGTTTGCAAAGAATTTTAAAATGAACCTAAGGTGTGAAGGGTTGCTATCCTTATTGGACCAATAGGAGGGGCGTGCATGTTTTACCCAACTGCCATTGATTCACAAGCCAATCTTGAGAATTGATAGCACATCATGCCATCTTGTAGCACAATTTTCAGGCACTGATGAACTATGCACAAGGCAAAAGCAAAGCCACAACACCTCCATTTACCCTAGTTTCTCCAACACAGCTAGCATAAACCCTTAACTAAAGCATCCTTTGCAATACTAGACCTTAATTATAGCTGCTTGCATGACAGTAGATCGTTGGTTCTTGAAAAGGCATTTAAGAAGAGGAACCAAGTCATGGACAGATAGGTTCCATGAGATTTGGAAAGGATGCAAAGTGAGTTGCACAAGTTTCTTGCTTTGGAAGGCCTTGCACATTTGATTGCCAATTTGCAATAAACTAGCCGAGTGGATCATGATGAACCTTGTGTGCCTGATGTGTGGTTGTGTGATTGAGGATGTCAATCATTTGTTGTGGTTCTGTCTAGTGGTGTAGAGCATCTGGTTGAAGGTGGAGGTGATAGTGTAGAGGTCAAGTTTGATGGCCCGATTCTCAATTAAGGTGAGGTGAAAGCTAACAATGATGGGAGATACCACTAGTCTCCTATCGACGTTGGCAGTTTGTTGGCGATATCTCTGTTCTTTGGTGGTGTGGAGTATAAGAAACTAGATGGTTTTTTCTTAGCCTGTGAAGATGGGGGATAGAGAAAATGCTTGTATAGTGTGTTTTTTACGAATATGGGGTCTCTGGTGGCTAAATTGATGAGCTAGTTATCTATGCCTCAAAGTTTTGGGGAGACCTCCCTAGTACTTAACTATTGCATGAATGCATAGGTCCATGAGGTAGGACCAAGTTTTGTTTAGGGTTTGTAAGGGCCTAGCCCACCCCATTTTTCTCTTCTAATAATATAAGCCGGCATGTTTTCTTTTAAAAAATGAGGGATGAGCTGGACACTAATTTGTGTTTAGAGCACATTCCCATGCTCCCGAATCCTTCATCCTAAAAACATAGATAAACTTAATTTGTAATTTCCCTCTTCTACTGCATCCTTTGAGGAGCACCCATTAACATCCTAAAACAAGCTAAATTTTATTCATCGAACCTGTGCTGTGTGTTTTATCTTTTAATGAATATTATTAAAGGTTGTGTAAATTATTGCATGGTCTGTCCAATAAGCTTTGACCATGTTTTTGTTTTGGTTTTGGATGTCGATATTGAAGTCCCCAGGAATGTTGTGATTTGTGTGTCTTACATGTAGGAGTTGCATGTAGGACTTGCATGTAGAATTTGCATGTAGAACTTGCATGTAGGAGTTGCATGTAGTAGTTGCAAGTAGGAGTTGCATGTAGGAGTTGCATGTAGGACTCGCATGTAGAACTCGCATGTAGAACTCGCATGTAGGAGTTGCATGTAGGAGTTGCATGTAGAACTCGCATGTAGAACTTGCATGTAGAACTTGCATGTAGGAGTTGCATGTAGAACTCGCATGTAGGAGTTGCATGTAGGAGTTGCAAGTAGGACTTGCATGTAGAACTTGCATGTAGAACTTGCATGTAGAATTCGCATGTAGGAGTTGCATGTAGAACTCGCATGTAGAGCTTGCATGTAGAACATGCAAGTTGGATTTCTAAGAGGGATTATTTCTAGCCTTATTATGCAAGTACAAGCGGAGCTTTGCCACTACTCTACACACACATTCTGTTCCACCTAAGTCCATGTTGGCACAGAGACAACAACATTCTAAGACACCCACACATGTTGTAAATTGACATTGGATCAATTTTAGACATGTAGCATAAAATGTAGAACACAATGTTTTTTTACGCTTGTGCATGAAACAAAGGCCAAAACGGAGTTTAATGCTTGGTCGACCATGAATATCATATCCGATCACATAAATACTTTGCATAGATACATAGGTCTCTATTCAGATGATATTGACGTGCATGCAAGGTAGCATTCCCATCCCATAAGTACTTGGTTGGATAACACACCTCGGAGCACTTTTATTAACGGCTAGGAGGAAAACGTTGTATAATGCGTGATTGAGCATGAAACTCATATTTGATGGACAAAATACTTTGCACATGTCTTAAAATAGATGGTATTGAGTTTCTTGCAAAGTGGTGTGACCATCCGATGAGTACTTGTTTGGATAACACATCTAGGATCATGTTTTTTATGGATGTGCATCACATTGAGGCAAAAATAGTGTTTAATGCTTGATTAACAATGCAAAGCCTATCCAATGGGCACAGTAGGATTTGATTTAGATAAAACTCATGATAGAATTAGGTGGTACTTATTTTAGCAACATTTGAGAAGCTTGGTTTAGGGGATGGGTTCATTAGAATGGTTGCTTGAGTGTGGGAGTTGTAGGTTGCTTTTATTCACTTTGTTTGGTGATACAAGAGAGAATTCAGATGGGCAGGCCAATGGAATCTTTCTCAGGTTCCTATCATCAATGATGGCTCGGGAGGAGCTAATAAGCAGACTAAACAAAACATGGTATCGAAGAGATGACAGCAACATTTGGTCTCACAAATTTTCTAAAGTCTGGGATCGAGAGATCTCTAAAAAGCAATCATGCCTTCTCTGGCTCATCCTACACCGAGGTATCTGGACCATAGTTCAAGCCCAAAAGATCAATCACAGGAATGGTTGGTGCAAAAGATGCAACAGAGCGAGAGAGGATATCCCACACTTGTTCCTCAACTATTCCTATCCTAGGGAACTTTGGGATTTGCTTAGTCTATGTCTAGACCCATTGGACTCTTCAAAATGAGGACTCTATATGGATGATTGCTCAGAATCTTCTTACCAAATCTTGAAGGTCACTTCCACGCTGAATGGTTTAGGTCACCTCAAATGCAAACTCAAAACTGGTTCACTTCTAATGTTCATATGGTGATCAAACAAAATTGTAAATGTTAATTACATTTAGTATTTTAAAATTTTTTGTTTGAAATGTAGTAAGCATTGTGTTCCTTTTTCGTGTATGTAGTCTATGTGTAGAAGTTTTAATTGTCTCTTGTAGTATGTAGCTATTCCAAGTCCTTCATTTTTTTGAATTTGTTGGAATTCTTCAATGTGGATTTTGTTGCTCAGCTCAGTGTGTGTTTCTTGCAAGTATAGAATTGTTGCTTGGTCGATGCTTTTGTCTATTGTTACATCTTGTACATGTGCCTTTAGCAACGCGGTGTTTAGTGATTGTATTATTGCATTATTCTCCAGCATTTTTGTGAAGTTGAGTTGGTTTAATGTCCACTTTGATTCTGTTTGAAGCCGTTGAATTTCTTGCAACACGATGGTGTCGACCTTAATGTGTTCACTCTCAATTTTTTACACCAAATACAAGTTGTCTGGGTTCCTTATTCTTGACAGCGCAGTGTATACTAGTCCATGGGTTTTGATGTTCGTTGGGTCAAATGCTAAGGAGTCCATAGATAGTCCTTATGCTCAATGCACTATTCTTGCAGCAGCTTGTTGGATAGGAAATTGTGTTCTTGTTATAGTGTTGAAGTTGTTTTTACCTGCTTGAAATTCCCATTCAATTTGAAGTATAGGTGTCCAACTTGTATTTGTTTCTTCTTTGTAAAGGGATCTATAGTTGTATCTTGTGTTTCTTCCTACCTTGCTGTCTTTGAATTTTATCCAAACTATTTGCTTATTATGTATTGTGTTGGAGTGCATTAAGATCCCATCTGCACCATTTACCAAACCATCTTAGATGTCCGAGTTCCTAGAACATATTTCAATAATCATTCCCACTTTTAGTCTTAAATGTTCATGTAATCCGGCCGTGCATTTAGGGTCTGTAGGAGTTCTTAGCTTTTTGTTGCATTGTTTGTGTCTTTTGTTTGTTGCTTTTAGTATGTGGGGTTGTCCCGATAGAAGTTGGAAGACCTAGTCATTATGCTTGTCTTTTAATGCATTAGTGTAAAATAGGAGTGGTATGTTTTCTCTATCCTTGGTTGTCGATTGTATTTTTTGTTAAGATTTTTTGTCATCGTCTGAGTGTTGACCTACTCTTATTTTGTTTAATATTCTTAGAAATTCAGTACTTTCTTGTCTCATTAGTTCGTAGTACGAAAGCGTTGTCTCCAAATGTGGTTAGTAGTTGATATTGAATCAGGTTTGGTCGCGAAGATCCAACTATGTTTTGTAGGGCTCGCTTGGCATAGGTCTCCACATATGATCACATCGATGCCTCCAAATGGCTGAATGTGATTATGTTTGATTTCTCACATCCTCATGTCAGCTGCCGTGAATGTGTTTTGGCCTACCACCGAGATCTCATCGATGACCAATAGTTATAGTGCATTGTACATGATTGTTAGTTCATGAAGTTTTTTAGACGAGTGGCTTATATTCTGTATTTATGAGTGGCAGGTGCAGTGCCGAATGCATAGTGTAACCTCCAACATAGAACGTTGCCCTTCTTGTGTACGCAAGGAGCAGTGCTCTTGCTTTGTTTGCATTTGACACGTCCTTGTGAGAATAATGCCGTAGTAGGGCTTGAACAATCAACACTAATGTAAAGGTTTTGCCCATGCCAGCGTTCCCTGACAAGAACAAGCATATTTTATCATCTTTGTTTTTTTTCCACATGATGTCATAAATTACTTACTTTTATTCGCTGTTAAGTTTTCTTAGTAGTGCATGATATTGTTCATTTGGAAATTGGCATTATCTCATATGTTTTGACATTCTATGTACTTAGCTTGTTGGACTTGGAGGGTATGTCAACATCCATTCCTAAGTCATATTGCTCATGTGGCAATTCACTATTTGAAATTGATGAAGATGAGTTGCTTTCTGATGTTGTTTAATCTTTTGCTGGCATGATTACCTTGTTGAACTCATTCTTATTATTGTCTATGGTTTCTTCATTGTCTCTAAAATATCATGCCATGACACGTTATGAATGTTGATGTTGCTTTCGTCATCCTGAAATGATGACGAAAGCAACATCTCCCTATATTAATTTTATGGGTCCGTTGGTGGATTTTTTTCTCTTTTTCCTTCTCTTTGTGTGTTGTTTTTGCTTTGTATATGCACTTCCGTACTGTGCAAGGCAAATATCTTGTAGATCGTTTGGCCTTCTAACATATTTGGCGATAATGTCTTGGAAGTATATGTCAGTGCTACTGGGATCCATTTTCTCCAACTGTGACCGTCTCTTTAGCAGTAAGGTGCATTCTTCTTGCGGGCTTGTGTTTATGTATGTAAACTCTTGTGTTGTGTTGTGCAGTGGAAGTGACAGTGATAAGTACACTGCTTGTTGCGCACTGATGTGTTGCGTGTTTAGGATTACATTGCCCACTTTCCTAATTCTTTCGTTTGCAAGCTCTTTGTTTTTTATTGGTTTAGTGCACTCTTAATGGCTTCAGTTGTGGCCCTATCTGCCTTCGCGATGTATGATGTGCAGTATGCTACTGTTCTGTGAGGGTTTAATATAAATTGGATATCAGTGTTTGCTTCCCATAGTTTGGATAGCTTTGGGTTGATGTTGTTTGTGTTTATGTCCTTCGGCTTTCTCTTCAAGAAAACCATCGTTTGTTTTATTTTTTACCTAATGGCCGTTATGTATGCGTCTTTCGACAGGCCTATGTAATCTAAGAAGGAGTCATAGTCCATTGTTTTTATGACATCTTCTTTGAGTGCCTCAGAAATTGTTTTTGCATTTTTATTTACTATCGTTTGCTTTTCTTTTTCTTCCAGTGGCTCTAATATAGTGGTTACTCTCATGGCTGGCCTTGGGAAATCTATAGTGTGTTCCCTTCTTTAAGCATGTCTTTTGATGCTTATGTGTTTGTATTTCTTTTTCTTCTATCAGTAGGGATGAAAGGTTTGTTGTTATGTAGTTATCAATGAATGTGGACACCTTGTATTTGCTACAGTCGTGAACTGCCAGAGCACCCTTGATCCATATCAGGCCATGGTTGTGCTGGCTACCGCGGTTCTAGAATTCTAGTCACAAAGAAGTAGTCTTCCACTTTTCCTATTATTGATGTAGCATGCTGTTGTGACTGGATCAAATCAAATTAATTGCCAAATTTGTGCGTTTGTTTTGGCAAGGGGTCAGACATCATTGAATCTGCTTGCGATTCACGCAACCATTGGACCAATGGTTGCCAAAGCCTTTCAGTAGAAGATAGTGTTATAAAAAAAGTTGGCAGGTCAAGTTGCCTCAACATTGCGAACATGTTCTTCTTCAAGCGATGTTTATAGTCCATTGACATTCTCAAGCATATAAAGTCTTTGTAACCAATGTTGGATTGCAAAAGTTTTTCTATGTTGGTATCAGTCGTGCATGCATTGTTAGAGTTAGCCTTACAAGCCCGCTCATGTAGCTGTGCTTATACTCCATCTTCCTTTTGATGGACATGTTCACAGTTGTTGTGTCCTCAATGAATCATGGCACGACTTTTGCAACTTTGCCTGTGTCAGCAGACGTTCACAATGCTTCCATGTATCCCCAGCTATCCGTCATAAGATAATTCTACTATTCGAGAAAAAGGGATTTTGATTGAAATTAGACACGCCTTGACATTGTTCAACAATGATGTGAACATTGTTGGTGTTGCCAACATCATGTTTGTGTTGGCACTTGCTCTTTTCTTATCTGTTTAATAGCACTTTAAGCATAGCATTTTCTTGTGTGGTTCGAATGAACTGGGTAAGAATTCATGTTGTTGTAAGAAAGTCTTGTATGACTTTGTCAAAGACTTCAATTTCGTGTAAAACATAAGCGTCCCACAACATATGCAAGCATGCTTTGGGGAATCAGTTATTGTGACTGCGTATGCTTCTTCAAGTGTATGCTTTGTTCTCTTTCTTTTCCTTTGTGTTTTATCAATATTGACTGTTCTTAAGATATTTTCATCAGTCAAGACATAGTGGTCGCTATCGTTTTCATTGATACTTTTTGGTCGAAGGAGGCGTACATCTTGGCTGCTATGCGCGTGCAGCCTATATAATTTTTTTGTGATTGCTTGCTTTGTGTATTTCTTGCCTTCTTCAAAAGAGGAGAACAACCATGCAATTTGTATGGCAGGCACTTGGATGTTACTGGACATTAGCTTATGTAGTTGGGGCTTCATCTTCCTTAATCCAACTAACATATTTCCTTTTGTTTCATGTATGAAACAATGGAGAGATGGTTGGTGGGCTTTTTTCCTCATTCAGCAATTTGAAGCAGTCTGAAATGTGTGATAATGTTTCATTGATTATGAGTCTAGATGATGCTGCATTGTGAATGAATGCTACAATGTGCTGTGCTTTCAAGTTGTGTGGGGCTAGATTTCCTGAGTGAGAGTGCTCTCAACGGAAGCAAGAACGGAAGAGGGAGAGAGAGCGAGAGAGAGAGACAGAGAGCCACACAAGTTTTGGTGGGTGCAGAACCACCCTAATCTTCTTTTTCATTCATTTATATATGTGTTTGAGTATTGTACATAACCGGGGTTAAGGCACAGTGACCTTTAACCCCCACAACCTCCCACTTAAAGGACAATGTGCCTTTAAGGGAGAACAACCAGTGAGCATACTATCCAATGCCCATCAATATACGACAATACTCAAACCGCTGACTAGGTAGACTCTTCGTCAGCATATCTGCAGGGTTATCATCTATATGAACCTTGACAAGCTCTATGCGCTTGTCCTCAAGTACCTCCCTGATGAAATGGTACCTGACCTCAATGTGTTTGGTCTTTGCATGAAAGACCGGATTCCGTGCTAGCTGAATAGCACTCATGGAATCACTATGCAATGTCGGTACACCTGTATGAATCCCCAAATCTCCCACTAGCCGATCAAGCCATATAGCCTCCTTGCAACCCTCTGTGGCTGCAACATACTCAGCCTCTGTGGTAGACAAAGCCACGCACTTCTGTGCACGAGACATCCATGACACTGCACCACTTGCAAAGGTGAACACATAACCAGAAGTGGATCTCCTACTATCCACATGCCCTGCATAGTCTGAATCTGTGTACCCAAGTACACGCATGTCTCCTTTACCAAAGCAAATGCACATCTCCTTGGTACCCTTCATGTACCTCATGATGCACTTAACTGCCTCCCAATGCCTCTTTCCTGGATTAGCCATATACCGGCTAACAACTCCCACTGCAAATGCAATGTCTGGTCTAGTAGCTATCATAGCATACATAAGACTCCCAACTGCTGATGCATAAGGAACCTTGGCCATCATGGCCCTTTCCTCATCTGATTTGGGACTATCTGTATGACTCAGTTTCACATATGGAGGCAATGGAGTACTCACTGCCTTCCCCCCCTCCATATTGAAACGCTGCAATACTTTTGTAACATACTCTTTTTGTGAAAGCCAAAGGAGTTTCCTACTCCGATCACGTGTGATGCGCATACCAAGAATATGACCTGCAAGTCCCAAATCCTTCATATCAAAGGCCTCATGCAACTTGGCCTTTAATGCATCTAGCTCATAAGTATTCTTGCTAGCCAATAGCATATCATCCACATATAGTGCCAAGATTATCAAGCTATTATCCTTAGCCCTTTTAGTGTAGAGGCAGTGATCAATTTCACTCCTTCTAAAACCCTGGGACCGAATGAAAGCATCAAACTTCTGATACCATTCTCTAGGTGCTTGCTTAAGACCATAGAGACTCTTCTTCAGCTTGCAAACTAAATGCTCTTTGCATTTTTCTTCAAAGCCTTCCGGCTGCACCATGTAAATTTCCTCATGCAAATCCCCATGCAAGAAAGCTGTCTTGACATCCATTTGCATAAGCTCCATATCCTCTACTACCACTAGTCCAAGCATGCATCTAAGTGTGGTCATCTTCACAACTGGAGAGAATATCTCATCAAAGTCCACACCCTTCTCTTGCTTGAACCCTTTAGCAACCAGACGGGCCTTGTACCTAGAAACATCATCACCTGTGACCTTCATTTTGTAGACCCATTTACATGGCAATGCTCTCTTTCCATGTGGCAAAGAAACCAAGTCCCAAGTCTTATTCTTCATAAATGAACTCATCTCTGATTGCATAGCTAACTCCCACTTGCGTTGATCCTCACGCATCATAGCCTCTCTGTAGCAAGAAGGCTCCCCGCAATCAGTAAGCATCACATAGTCTACCCCTGGAACAAACCTATCAGGCGGTCTAGACACTCTAGATGATCTTCTCAAGGGCATTTCAGCTTGCTGTCCCATTTGCATATCAGCAACATTTGGCTCATCATTTCCACCAATAGATGATCCATCATCTACCCTTGATTGTATACCTGTGGGAGTACTTGGTGGCACCATTTCTTGCATATTTGGTGCATGGACAGCTTGCTGTCTATCAACATATGCAGGTGGATTCACATCCTGGAAAGTGATTCTCCTCATTTCCACATCCCTCATGGGTGCCTTATGCATCTTCTTCTCATTGAAGACCACATCATGGCTGCGTATGATCTTCTTTGCTTCTGGATCCCAGAGACGATAGCCCATCTCTCCACTTTCACCATAACCTAGAAAGATGCATTTCCTAGACTTAGGATCTAGCTTCTTTCGAAGCTCTTTTGGCACATGTGCATATGCCTCACACCCAAATATACGCAAATGAGAGTAAGAGGGCTTCTTGCCACTCCATGTCTCTTCAAGAATACCACCATCCAAACTCTTACTAGGTGATCTATTGATCACATGCACTGCAGTCTTCATTGCCTCAGCCCAAAAACCACCAGAAAGACTTGCATTGGAAAGCATGCATTGCAACCTTTCTTGAATGGTACGGTTCATCTTTTCTGCAACTGGATTTTGCTCTGGAGTACGAGGGGATGTGAGCTCCCTCTTAATCCCACGTGTATCACAGAAATGCTGAAAGTCATGAGAGAGATACTCTCCACCATTGTCAGTCCATAGGCATTTAAGCGTTCTACCTGACTGATTCTCAACCAAGGCTAGCCATTTCTGAAATACCTGGAACACATCACTCTTCCGAGCTATAGCATAAGCCCACACTTTCCTAGTTGCATCATCAATGAATGTCACATAGTATTCGGCCCCGCCTAATGACCATGTAGGCATGGGACCACATACGTCTGAATGCACCAAATCAAGCATTTCAAACTCTTTCTTTCCCCTTCTTTTATGGGCTGATTTAGTCTGCTTCCCATAGAGACAATGCTCACAAAATTCAAAATCAGAGAAACTCAAATGCGGTACATAACCCAAACGGCATAAGAGTTTCATTCCATTCTGGCTCATGTGCCCCAACCTGCAATGCCACAAAGAAGTGCTTGGCTGCTCGGTTATTGCAACAACATGATCAAATACCCCTGATACATGTAAGGGATACAAAGTCCCACACTTGGCACCCCTGGCCAAAAGCATAGAGCCCTTCTGAATTTTCCAACTCTGAAAACCAAAAGTGGTGTGAAAACCAGCATCATCTAGCTGACCCACTGAAATAAGACTCTTGGTCAGCTTAGGCACATGTCTCACATGTTTCAAAACAAATGCAGACCCATTTGCAAAAGAAAACTTTATGTCACCCTGCTCCCACTATGTCACATGCATAGTCATTTCCAAGATGCACACAACTGTCTTTCCACTATCATAAGTGGAGAACCATTCCCTATGGGGAGTAACATGGAATGAAGCACCAGAATCCAAAATCCAATCCTGGGAATAGGCATCATCTGAAGTGGTAAGCAACTCTGCAGATAAACTAGACATGAAGAGAACATCATTGTCACTATCATGTGTGACTGCATTGATCTCCTCGATCTTCACTTTTCCTTTGTCCTCCCTTGGACTCTCTTCCTTTTGATTTGCACCCCAATTTGCATTCTTTTTCTTATCCTTTTGCTCTCTTTTCAGCTTGTAGCAATCCTTTTTCATATGGCCCTTCTTGCCACAATGGTAACACTCAATGTTCCGTGCCCTGGATTTGCTACGAGACTTCCCTCTTTCTTGGGACTTCCCCCTGAACTGTGATCTGCCCCTTTGCACATTTAAGGCTGCATCCTGCTTGTTGCCATCCATAGACTTTCGTCTAATCTCCTCGGCCAACAAGCTACCCACAACATCATCAAATTTCAGTACTCCACCAGGTGCAGAGTTACTGACAGCTGTACGGAAGGTATCCCATGAGGATGGCAATGAACATAAGAGAAATATTGCCTTAGTCTCCGCATCAAAATTCATCTTTTGAGCGTGAAGCTGGCTGAAAATAATATTGAATTCATTCAAGTGAGAAGCAATGGAGACCCCTTCCTTCATCTGCAGCTCAAACAACCTCTTCATGAGGTAAACTTTATTAGAGGCAGTTTCCTTTTCATAAGTGGCACACAATTTCTTCCACAAATCTTCCGTAGTCTGCTCATTTACTACTGTGAAATAAACTGACTCTGCAAGATGAAGTCTAATAGTAGACTTTGCTAATGCATCCAACTCATTCCAATCATCCTCAGACATATTTGCAGGCTTAGCTTCAATCCCTGCCAAGGGTTTAATCTGCTTCTTTTGAATAAGCACATCCCTTATCTGTTCTTTCCACAAAGAAAAGTTTGTCCCATCAAACTTTTTAATGCTGAAAAACTCCTTTTCAGGCATGGAAGAGGATGCCATGATGCAAATAAAGCAAAATCCCAAATGCTAGTGCCTGCAAGAGAGAATCACACCAAATACCAGGTGCACCCAAATGTGTATGCCACAATAGAGTGAAATATCACCAAAACTCAAAACTCAAAGCATCTGACTCATGTGCATATACTATGCATCCATATGAGCAAATCTGGCCCAAAAGAAAATGCCAATAAGTGCCAAATGACTCAAGCATAAACACTGTCCACTGGCATATGCATCAATAATGTCTCATCCAAGAGAGCATAGCACTATCAGTGTGTCACCTGCAATGTGTCAAAGTTGTCCCTCAGCATAAAATAGCATCCATGTGCAAAGCGTCCATAAAAATAGCATCCCACAAGGCAATTTGGGCCTATCAGCGCATCCAACAAGGACCGCAATGCATCCAAATGGCCTATAAATCATCCACTGCAACCCAATGCATACCACAAATGAGCGCACACTGCTCAAACTGCAACTAGAGTGATCTGCATAAGGTATGCTCAAGAAATCATAGTCCCACGGTAATGAGCGCTACTGAAAATAGAACCTGAGATGCTTCAAAAACATGGGCGCCATTGCATAATCGGACTCAGCAAGAAAATCTGCAAATATCTCTCTTCTGCCAGAACTCCAAAATCCCAACCGATGAATGAGAAATGGGAGTCAACACTTATCCACTGCCATGTGGCATAAATCTAAGGTTTCAAAACCTTAGCATGAAAAATGCATAACAGAGAGACGAAATCGAATACACAGAGATTTATAACTCTGAAAATCCTCCACCGAATCACGCAAGAACTGATAGGTAGGGGTTTTTGGGCATCCGGAACGCAATGGGACAGACGGTTTTGGAAACCGTGGTCTCAATCACTGGGTCCAACACACGGACTGAAAAACGTTTTTGGAAACAGAGCTATCTGTAAACTCCACCGGAGTGCGAATGATGAGCAACATAGAAGTTTTAGGACCTCCTGAGTCCACCGGAACTGACAGATCTGCAAATGGTTGCTCCAAACTTGAGTTCCAACACCCGGGCAAAAAACGCAGGAACTGATACAGTGACTCAGAAATCCACTGAAATGATCCCAGATTCAAGAATGAAGGTGTTTCCAAGCTCCTGAAGTAATGTGGACACCAAAAGCAAGCAATAGTTGCCTCTACAAGTCAATACGGAGTCTCTGTCATCGAACGGAACAGGGAAAAGCTCAAAAAACGACTTTTTCTTTGAAAGCTCTTAACAGGCTCTCAAAACCACTTCGCAAAGCCAAAGTGACTTTTCCAAAGGTTCCTCCAAGGTCTCTGCACACTCGGATGCAAGTAAAGTCACCCACAAAGCTTCCCACAAAGCTTCTCCTTCCTCCCACAGAGCTGCTGAGCTTCAAGCATTCACGCACGCTCAGCTAGATCACCCGGGCTCTGATACCAGTTGAGAGTGCTCTCAACGGAAGCAAGAACGGAAGAGGGAGAGAGAGCGAGAGAGAGAGACAGAGAGCCACACAAGTTTTGGTGGGTGCAGAACCACCCTAATCTTCTTTTTCATTCATTTATATATGTGTTTGAGTATTGTACATAACCGGGGTTAAGGCACAGTGACCTTTAACCCCCACACTGAGATCCTAGCTTGTGTTTGCAATTAGGAGCACCAACATTTGAAGCAAACCCTCATAATACTGATGTGGGTAAAAAGGTAAGAGGCATGCTATGATGTCTGTGTTTTCATTGTGAGTAGCTTCAAAAGACTTTAGCCTATCTATGTCATATTCCTTAAAGTGTTATTGAATTTGCTCCATGTTTTAGCAAAATTTGATTTAAATAACAATATTGGAATACGAGAAGAAAAACAAATGTAAAGAAGCCTCCTAAAATAAATTCGTTAAAGTACTTTGTAAGATTAGCAATACTAGAGGAGAGTTGTTCAATGTTGAGTACAATCAACAATGCCTTCGGATGAGATAACTGAGATGAGGAGCACAATTTCCAAATTGAAATGAAATGAACAAGTGAAACATTGCACGAAGTATCCATAAAAATTAAATGAGGAATTACTAGCAATCCAAATGAGATTCATATTTCATCTAGTACAAGGTAAAGTAAGGCCAACAGTGCCACTATCAAAATATGCAAACAACGACAATGTAAAAACAACATTACAAGCCAAAATGGAATGGGAGTTCCCTTTCCTATACTAAGGAAAGCTTTCGAAAAAGAGATAATGTAGCAAGCTCAATCAGCATCAAAAGCAATGACATGCCCTGAGATGTTGATTATAAAGAAGCCAACTGGTTTGCAGCTCTAAAAGCATGCTGTGGACATGCATGACGTTGTCTTCATGCAATACAAGGAAAGATGTTTGCAAGGACAAGATGTCATCAACCTGGGGTCCTCTAATCTGAACGGTGACATCTAATCCATCTTCCATGAGAATCCTCCCCTTCAAACATGGCGTGCAAGTAATGGCGTGAGGTGCGTCGCACGTGAGGTAGAAAGGCCTACTTGGATCATGGCTTACACGAGCAGTGGAACAAACAGAGCACACGTAATCCAAAAGTGGCCCATTCAATGCAATGAAGTGGAGAATGCCATGAACCTGTCACAACCATAAACTTTTTTTAGCGAAGGCCTTGTTAAAAAAGTATGACAATAGTAACGACATGGAGATGCTTACCCTACGCCCATAGCCCACACTAGCGACTTGGTTGATGAAGACCTGCTTCAACTCTTCCCTTTGAGTGCCGTCAAGGATGTCTCCTAAAATGGTAAAGTCAAACACGCACAATGCATCTCGAGCTTGCATGTATGAAACATTTCACAAACTATGCATGACAATGCCATTGTCATTGAACTCTTGGATCAATTGTGCTTGCAAACTCTTCCTTTCATTCACAAACGTCAACAGCGGAGTGAGCACAGATTAGTTCTCTCCATTAAAAAAGTACCAAAGCAAGAAGCATAAATGTGCATGTTCATTAGTTCGCGTAGAGTTTAGGGATAGTGAGATCATAGTAGCACGATCCTCATTGTGTGGACCGTCTGCGATGATCACTTGGTCATTCAATCCACCTTTGGAGTCGACTTTGATTACCACAAAAGCTATTGTGCTAGAGATTGTGGATATGGTACCTAGGCCAACGTTTATGGTTGAAGAGGCCCAAGGGAAATACAATGCAATGGTAGTCTCAAGAAAGAATGAGATGGTACCATCAAATGGTTCACCCCGTATCACTGCAGTTGTTGCATTAACATGAAGAGAGTAGCTGGAAGTCCCCCCCTCACCACTTTCCTTTGGCACCATGGTTGCTCCCTCGATTCGATAGAAGGAATCAATCTCCAGGTATTCCCTATATTGCTCTACAAAGGCGTGTGGAACAATTAGGGTAATCATGTCACAGTTGTGCCAATCACACAAGTCAGCATGGATGCAGACATGATAGTTGGGACTGCGTGCTCTAAAGGTACTATATTTCACCAACAACTTGTACTCAAAGGCAAAGTGATGGCAAATGAATTTTGAAAGAACATCTATCGAGAGAGTGGGTAGTGAGTTTCCGCCACCCATAAAGTTATGATGTAGTGGAACTATAGGGCCAGCATTGAAATGACTACTAGAAAGTGGTGGGCCTCTAACATTTCATCGGTGTTATGGAGATGTCGAAGTCACATCATCTTGCAAATCTTTTTTTAACGCATGAACGCTTGGATGCTGAAAATTAAAGACAAGAAGGAAATAAGATGTTCATTCCTAAAAATTAAATACACAACGATGTATTCACTGTCTTCCCCGAAGAAACAACCAACATTTAATCATAGTTTCCAAAAACAATTCTATGGGATTGTAAACAAGGGACTTCAGTTAAAGGGGGATCAGAAAATCTGATTGCCCAAAGCATCTGTGTTAATAAAAAGCCTCATAAAAGGAAATCATGAATTAAAGTACTTAGGTCGTGAGGTCACACTTTCATTGAACTCAAGAGGTAGAATACAATTGTCTACAGTCAATGCAGAAACAATAGAGTGCCCAACAATGGGGTTTCTGGAATGAACCATCGACAGACTACAACTAATTCAAAATGCATAAACTATGGCAACATCCCTTGTAGGTAGAACAATAACTATGTAGACGCGGATTCTTGAAATAACACCTAGTACATCAACGATAAGCCAAGCAGTTGGTAACCCACTCAAACACTCAGAAGAACACCTTGGTGAAAGAAAAAACAAACACATACATTGTGGTAATTACAGAATACTATCTGAACCACCGTACCTTCCTCATACACATATCTTGCTGCTTCATGAAAGGCCCTCTTCAATGTTTTCTTTGCTAGTTTCCTAGTTTTGGGATGACTTCCTGGCCTTGCCATAGGGACATGCTTGGAACATCCACCTGGAGGGAGGTGCTTCAAAGATTCACCCAGGTTTATCACTGCGTTGCTTCCACTACGTCCGTCACGATTGCTATCAATACCAATAGGGATGTCTGCAAACAAAAAAATGCGCTATGGGTCTACACTAAACAATACTGATTAAAAGTCAATGTCTGTGGGTAAAGCAAGACAGAAACATAATACGGACTATACGTAGGCAAAGGTAAGGATATGCAGATGCAAATTACATACCGTCCATGATCGGAAGGGCAGAAGGTATTTGAGCATTATCATTCATTGGTTGTTTGCCCATCCAAATCTCCATCGTGCATCCTCCTCTCACGGAAGAACTGTCCGCTTCTGCATGCGATCCGATTCCCAATAAATGAAACGAACCTAAGCATAAAAATCAAACTACGTGCAACTATCTAAGTGATTCTACCCGAGGAGCCAATCTGTACATTCCACTCGCTAATACCAAGGTCAAATTGCTGGAGGTCTAGCATGAGAGAGTCACCAGTCTCGACTTCTTCCTTCACTACAGCAACTTCAGACTAGAGTAATCGAATTACAAAGATAGCACAGCAAATTCAGAGCAAGTATACCAGTAAAATCGACACCCCCATCAACAGCTGAGAGGAAGTTGGATTGACAGAGCTTCTCCAACTCTACAAAATAAGAAAACGTCAATCCGCAAGTGCATGTGCCAATGAACGAGTACCCTTCTCAAATCCTTTGCTATCTATGTCCATGGAATCAGAGGGAAAGTTTGTGTAGGAGGCCATTTCTGTAGCAGGTCGAAGGACTGAAGATTTCTTAGAGTGGGAGAATGAAAGAAGATAGCCTATGGTAAAAGAGGTCGTCCTTTTAAAGGACACTATGGCAGTGATACTCCATACGAGCAGGAAGTAGAGGTCGGTCATTCCCAAGCGGTAGGGTAGCGGTGTTGCACGAAGAGCCACATGCAACGTTTCGACCACATCAAAAGACATGGAAGCCACTACCATGCATGCAACAATAGAATTCCGTTTGGTGCCCTGCTCACAGAAGATGTTCGAACTACAAAACACATACAACTTCCATCATCTTCTACTAGAAGTTGCCTCTTACAATTTACCACGGACCAGCTTCATGATGCTAGGCGACCCTTCCATTGACACAAAAGCATGCAGCGGTGAAAAACATGGCGTAAAACACTGCGTCATGACTCTTCGCTCCATACTGAGGAACTATGATGACCACCCACCATGCAAGCCAAACAAAACAGCATGCAAAGCCGACAAGAAAATGACACGTGGTGGTGGGCACAAAACTTCACCACCGAAGGCCACCATGCGACACCAGTGCATCAAAGCCAATCGCTCGTTGATAGGTTGACGATAACGACAATCCTGTATTGCACGCAAACGTTTAGAATAGTAGCTTTCAATCGACCAATCAAAAACAAATGAATTTCATTCATGTGGCCTACCCTAGGAATTGCATGCCAAAAAAAAACAAGGTGAATGACAACAAATCATTCATAAGGCCTGCCCGAGATCCAAATAGCGAAAGAGGGCAGAGATGATGAATTGATAGCGATGAGGGAGAGGAGGGGCTAAAATAGCATGTGGATCACTAAAAAATGGAGAAATTTTGAAAATAAAAATTGGCAAATTTTTGCTTCTTGTTGAATAGCCTTCACTTAAGACCTAACCATGAGGCGAACAAGGATTTTTTTTTGTGGAAAACGCCTAATTTTCCTTTTCCCAAATCCAACCATCTTTACTTAAGCCTACAAACGAAAATCAATCACTTTTTCTTTTGCAGCTTGTGTGCTCAAATGGCCGTAGAAGGTGGTCTCTCGTCGGATCAAATTGCCTTCTTTGAATCAGAAGGTTAGCCTTACCGAGGAGCTGATTGCTTTATTCGTTGCTTATCGTATATCTTCAAATCGTTCTTGATTTTGAGTTCAGTACTTAACTTTTGTACAAAGCAAGTTCCATTGTTAAAGTTATCGATCAATTCCATGGACAAGAGAGGTTGTAATCCTGCAGCTGTCTCAGCAACCTTTCCGCTCTGTCATCATGTTAACCATCTACACGCAGAATCTTGCAAATGATTAGTTATAGCAAACACACATATATAGAGCTACAAACTAACTTGAAGCGAGCATCTGAGCGCTGGACCCTTTTTCGCTTGTAAGCATTGAAGGGCGGGTATTCTTGAACATTGACAAACCAATCTTTAGGGGACATCGGTCTCAGGAGGAAGAAGTCCAAGGCTCATAGTTGGCGTCGGGCAGTGCGTTGGTGTCTTGAGAAAATTCCATGAGGATTCTGCACTTCTGCACAAATTGCAAACAAAAGATATGAAACTCGTACTCCATCGCTATGATATGGATACACGTGACTTTATTGAGGGTATGCATCAGTTCGGTTGCTCAATGTCTATATGCACGGGAAGGTTTTTGTGTCTTAAAACAAGGCTGTGGAATCCTGGTCCGTTAATACTTGAGCTGCTCACTTTTATTGAACAGATATAGCTCAAGATATACTCCAAAAGATGTACATCGCTGGAACCCCCCTACCAGCAGGCTTCCATAGGATGTATGGAACTAGTTTTTTGTTTAGAAATTATGACATTGACTTCTCGTAAACTGGTCTAAAAGTATTACTTGAAAGATTAGACTCCAGTTGCAAGCTTTCACCTCCTCACCTGCTCTTCTTTATATTGTGAGGCCATTAAGAAGTGTTTACCGAAGCTGATATAAAAGATGTTGACCTTCAGTTTCAGCCTGTACACATTTTTAGCTCATCCAAGTGGTTGGCAACAGTATCTAAAAGAAGACGATGAAGAAACCTAGGCAACCAAGTGGGGAAGTGGGGGATCAGAATAGGCAAATCCAAAGATTTTCCAATAAAGTTAAACCTTTGATGAAGGCAGCCATAGAATAAAAACATAATCATGGCATTGAGTTACAAGCCTTTCTACTTTTTATCGGTTGTACATGTTGCTGCTACAATTTGGACTTTGAAGATGTGGTCAATCAGTCTCCTCAGTAGTCATCCTTTCTCAAATATCAATGGGACTCTAGATGCAGCTCTTTTAGGTGGAACACTAATGTATAGTCTTGCTCTCTGTCACATACCGTACATCTGTCATCGTCAAAGATGACGTGAAAGCCTCTTCTTGTGAAAGAGGACGCTGAAAGCAAATCTTTCTTAATCCAAGGGACAAACAAAAACCTCCTCTACTGCTGGAGAAAAACCCTCCACGGGTGGATACACAAGAGTGAGTTGAGATGAGAAACAAGGGAGGGAGGGGGCCCTATTTATAAGGTCACCTCTTGCCCCAACCAACTGACTGAGGGGGGGAGTAGGTAGCCGTCTAGAAGGGTCGGCCCCAGCCTGTGCAGACCGACCAGCAGGTCAGCTGTGGGGCCGGCTCTTGGGTGGCCAAATGGCCCGCGAACCAGGCGCATGTGTGCGGCTTGGTGGCAGCCCCCAAGGCGGGCTGTACGCACCCCTTGTGTGCCTCTAGCAGGCCTGGAACAGGCCTGCAGACCCCCGCATTGCTCCGGATAGATGGCGGTCCCTCTGTGACCTTGAAACAAGGGCAGACAGCCATGCCCAGGGCCCGGGAACACGTAGACATCCATGGTGAACCCCCTCTACCTCTCTAGGGCGGGCAAACACACAAGGGTCCTGACACTCCCCCACATGGGCGGGCAGACCCACAACCAAGGCCCTCACTCAAGGAGACAGGAGATGAACTTTAACACCCCCTCTCAACTCTTGGATCATTAATCATCCGGAGTGAGCTGGAATGATCGCTAAGCAGCTGCTGCGCCAAGGGCTTGGTGAAGAGGTCCGCCTTGTTGTCCTCTGTCTTGCAATACGTCAACTGGATCACGTTATCAAGAACCTTCTCTCGAACATAGTGGTATTGGATCTTAATATGCTTGGTGCGAGCATGAAACACAAGATTCCTGGCAAGAGCCATACAACTCTGATTGTCTCTGTGAATGATTGTCGGGGCTGTCTGTGGGAACCCAATCTCTCCAAGCAGTCGTCAAAGCCAAACTGCCTCACAAGTAGTGGAACCTTCAGCATGATATCCTACCTCAGTAGAAGAGAGAGCAACTGTCGGTTGCTTCTTATTGCTCCAAGTGATGGCGGTCGAGCTGAGAATGAAACAATTCCCAGTGGTGGAGTGACGAGTGTCGGAATCTCCTCCCGAGTTGGAGTCACTTCAACCTAAAAGCTGGATCCTGGAATGCTGTCTTGACTGATAGAACAACCCTCAATGACAAGACCCCTGAAGATAGCGAAGGATTCACAGACCAGTGTCCCAATGAGTCTTCGTAGGTGTCTGCATGAAGGAGCTGAGGAGACCAATAGAGTAGCATAGATTTGGTTCCAAATCAAAGATCCAATCAACTGACAATACTTGCTTGCATCCACTGGATCACTAAGATCACGCTTGGTCAATTTGGTACTGGGGTCCATGGGTGAGGAAATGGCACGACAATCCAACATATGAAAAGCCTCCAGAAGCTTCTGAGTATAATGTTTCTGGGACACAAAGTATGTAAGAAATCCTAGATTTACTATATTTAGAGATGTGCTAAGGAACAGAAAGGAGACTGAGATAGCAGAGAACAAGGAATAATTGTATTGCTTGAATGTCTGTAGGGTAGATGTAGTGTGTATCATCCATACAATTGGGCCTCTCTTATATAGAGAGTGAAGAGTCACACATGATTCAGAATAGCCCCACAGAACCCACTCTTTATGTGTGTGGGAGTGGATCTGATTTTTTAGTGCTGATTTTATATGTGGATGATATGCTCATCACGGGCCCAGATACTCAGCATATTGCAGCTTTGAAGGCTGATTTGCAGCAGGTTTTTGAAATGTCAGACATGGGACAGCTCCACTATTATTTAGGCATTCAGTTTGCTCATGTTGAGGGGGGTATCATGATGTCTCAGTCCAAGTATATTGGACAGCTCCTTGATCGTTTTCAGTTGAGGATTGCAAGCCAATCTCTACTCCAGTGGATCCTGGCTTCAAATTCTCAGCTCATGATGGGAGCCCACCATGTGATATCACTCTTTATCAGCAGGTTGTTGGATGCCTTATTTATTTATGTCACACCAGACCTGACTTACAGTATGCAGTATCTCAGCTCAGCAGATTCATGCACATGCCCAGTTCACAGCATTGGCAGGCAGTGAAGAGAGTCTTCAGATATCTCAAAGGCACTCAGGATTTAGCCCTCTTCTATGGTGATCAGGGTTCACTTACCATGCATGCTTACACGGATAGTGATTGGGCAGGATGTTCCGACATCAGAGTGTCACACACCGGCAATTGTTTTTTGCTTGGCAATTCATGTATCTCTTGGCTCAACAAGAAGCAACCAACAGTTGCCACATCTAGCTATGAGGCTGAGTACAGGGCCGCTTTCACTGCTACAGTAGAGTGTGTTTGGCTTCGACAGTTACTTATAGATCTTGGTATTCGCCAGACATCCTCCACTATTGTCTACACTGATAGTTAGAGTGCTTTGGCCATTGCGCGTAACCCAGTGTTTCATGCGCGTACCGAGCATATTGAAGCTCACTATCATTATGTTGGGGAGCGGTTATTAGCAGGAGACATAGAGTTGTCCTATCTTCCCACAGAGGACAACATGGCATATATGTTTACAAAGGCACTTCCTCGTCCCAAGTTCGAAGTCTTCCGACAGGTTTTACACTCGGTTCCCTTTGTTACATGATCTGACATCCCTTGTACATTCATAGGTGGCTATATCCTTTTGGATGAACATGTGCCACCATGACCAGAAAATACCAGGTATTCTGAGACGTTTCCAGAGTACTTCAGCCCATCCCATCGAGGGGGGTTTGTAGGCCATCTCCTGGTGGTTCTAGTGATGCCCTATAGGCCATGGTATGTGTCATGTGCACGGATTGGTATCTGACGTGTACTAGGTACACAGAACTAGCTCAGGTTAGCCTGGGGAGGCTTAGAGCTAGGCAGGCTTGATTCTCGGGTTGAGTGGCAAGGGTACGAACTATTTATAGGTCTTCGCTATTTTTGGCGCCGGGGCCCAAGTCTATAAAAGAGGCCCAGGGGGTTCAGTTCTCAGTGTGCAGTTGGGAGTGTGCAGTTGGGAGCAAGTCTCGTTCCCAGGTGCTAGGTCTGATCCTGGATTGAGTCGCGGACGCGCGCCTGCATCTTAGCGTAGCCCAAGGCCCAGTGGCAGATCCAGGGCTTCACAGCGCCACCTGGTGGTATGGGACACCAGGCTGGTTTGGATCTGATTGGGAGTTCGTGCCAGTAGCTCAGCTCGTGGCTCGGAGGGGACATCTTCTGATTCGGGATCACATCCCGTAGATGTCACGGTTGGGTGGTGGGCAGCCTGCTCAGTTCTGATGTTGTGTGTGGTTGTTTTGCAGATCAGGGGTTTCAGGAGTGGTGGGATGTGTCAGTATGTGCCTTGTAGGCATAAATATAGGCACTTGTAGTGTTAGTGCCTTTTAGGTCACATAGGACACTTAGTCGTATGTGACACCGAGGACATTTAGCCCTAGGTCTAGCCTACAGGACTTTGAGCTTTTCTAGTGGTTCCCATAATTTCTTACGTGGGACGGTGTCGAAGGCTTTCTTGAAGTCTACAAAGCAACAGTAGACAGCTTCTTTCTTATGCTTGGCCCCTTTAGTTGCAGCTCTTGTGGTAACCAAATGATCAACCGTTGAGTGCTTGGGACAGAACCGAGCTTGGTGCCCTGTCTCTTGTTCTTCCGCCCATGTGCTGATTTTTTGCTCAAGTTCTTTAGTACCATATAGCTTTGCCATTAAACTATTCACCAGGATTGTCCGATATTCTTCACCATCTTTGCTATCTCCCCCCTTATGAGTCGGCACAATCGTAATAAGCTGCCAATCTGGTAGGAATCCTTATCCTTTTTCTACATAAGCTTAGTAAGCATTTCCTTTGTTTTTTGGGCTCCTTATGTCAACATTTCTGCTACCAGCCCTTGTGTGTCTAGGGCCTTCCCATTAGCAAGTTTTTCCAGTGTCTTCCTTTGTTATGATCCCAGCCATTGATTTGATACTATATTTGTGATCTATCTTCTCTTCCCCGTCTCTTTCGTATAGGCTTTTGACATATTGTAACATGTCCTCCCATTGCGCCTTCCTTTCTTGGGGTTTGATGCCATGCAATTTTTGGAAAAACTTTATGGGATTTCATTTCAGCTCTTCAAAGCTTACAAGGTGCTTACTCTTGAGAAATAACCTTTTTTTGTTCCTTACCGCTTGCTTATAATTTTTGTGTTCTCCTTTTCCGTCATGACTGCTGTTTTCCATGCTCTATTTGCATTCTTACAATCCTGATCATACCATTGATTACATGGCATTCCCTTATTTCTACCCTTGCTTTTAGTGAAACATTTTTGGGCTGTTGACAGCAGCATATCTGTTATGTACTTGCTGATTTTGTGACATGTAGAAGCCATGTTCCCTTTTGCCATTACCTTCTCTAACTCCCTTTCATAGATATGGGCATTTTTGACGTCCATTCTTAACCTGTGTCGTGCAATAATTTCTGTTTTTTCACAGCATTACTTGTTCCCTTTATTCCTATAGATATTGCTTTGTGGTTAGACTCCAGAGACTCCTCCTCAATCTTGATATAATCAATCATGTGTTGTGCATGCAATTAACCACACTTGATCCTTGAGCTGTTTTGCATGTGTATCCTCCTGTGTTTTGAAAATTCGGTGCGCCGTTGCATATTTGAGCCCAAAACATGGAGACACTGTGAGGAGTTGCCTTCCCATATGAGTGATTTCCCCCGTATCCTTTGATGTCCGTTTCCAGCCTCGTCTTTCTTCGCTGTCCTCCTCCACTTCATCCATCCATATGGGGTCTCTCCCCTTCGTTGTTAGGATGCCTTGCCTTGATCCTGTTCATGCATTAAAATCTCTTGAAAGAATAATTGTATTCTCTTTGGAGAACTTGGCTATATCCTCCCCTAAATGCATGAGGGGGTCTTCTCGAGATATGCTACTATTGTTTTTGTACATGAGCGAATGTGGGGGTGCAAAATAGCATGTGCCAGTTTGATATTCCCCTCCTTTGCCATGATTTCTAACCACATATATTGTTTGTGTGGATCCACTTTTATCACTATTGCTGTCCTCTCCGATGTCTTCTTTATCTAGCATGCTATCCCACCAAACCCTCATCCTCCTATGTGTGTTTTTGCATTCCATATTGATGTTTTTATAAAACCTTGGATTTCCGGAGATGTGTTTCCCTCATGCTCCCATGTCTCTAAGATTACAAGTATATTTGTATAAGCTATTGCCTCTTCCATCGTGATGACCTTGTCCTCCTATGTTCCACACTTTGATCCTGAGGGTCTTGAGTCCCTATGTTTGTTTTCCTCCCCCCTTTTTTTCCGTGATTATAGCCTTCCTATCTTTCACGTATGCATGTTTCCCTTCCTTTTTAGCTTTTTTGATTTTCTCAAGCTCCTTCAGCTTTTGGACATATTGGCTCCTCATAAGGTCCTCATTAATCCATATGGAGTGTCCCTTAAGGTGATGCTTGTGGTTGAGCACCTGGGATTGGGTGTCCGGAAACTTCACAAGTATTTGCCTTGGCTCTTCTCCTTTCTTGTCCACCCTGAAGGCTTCCCACCACTTGGTGGTTGATCTGTGCATTGTTTTTTGAAAGACATGAGTGAGGACTCTCCATGTTCTTATCTTCCCTTTCTTCTATTGAATAGCCCAGGAGCTCACACAGTGTGTGTGGAGAGTGGAATCACAAACTTCTTTACTTAATGCGATTCAAATAGATGTGCAGACTCATCAATAGACAATAATCCAGCCAGATATAGAAACCACCAAAAGAATATATTTCTGTCCAAAGCTATGGACACAATACAAAAGAGAGATATATCCAAAGTCCTACCAGAGCGTGGTCCTTTGATCTTACCACCACCACGTACTTCTACTATCTGCCAGATATCTCTAGACTTGAGCCTGCACGCTCCTCACCAGATCATTCAGGCTGAGTTTGGGTCACCCCCTTTATAGCTAGATGCTGCATTTCAGGTCGTCACATATCTGTATCGAGTTCGGGAATATGAGGATTATACCTCGGGGCGTAGCAGGCTACCATGGATAGCTCTATCCTCTTCTATGGCACTTGCAGCAGGAGAAGATCAGAGGTGCTGGTATGCACGTACAGAGAGATGGTTTGAGCGACTGGGGCTCCACATGGATAGACTACCTCCCTTCCAGTATAGCATGGATGCTCCGTTCTCTCCCCTCTTATCACACGAGGTCAACTAGGTTATCCGTGAGAATCTACTACAGCTACACACTTTTCGGACCGAGTTGGAACCGAGTGAACTCCCAGTGAAGCTTAGCTTCTACAGAGATCACTTCTTACATATCACAGTGGAGGGTTTCATTGACCCACCAAGATACACATAGATTCACCTACCCCACTCGATGAGGATCTCTCTTGGGCAGTTCCGGGTCTCTTCACACAGACTTCGCATTGAGAGCGGCAGAGCAGAGCGACTACCCGGGAGCGGCGCATATGCACACTATGTGACATACAGGAGGTTGAGACATAGGAGCATTTCATCTTCAGGTATCCTGTGTACTATGAGATCCGAGGATGTTTCCACTGCCTCTTCAGGGATAGTTATGGGATTTTAGCCCGTTTCCTCTCCTACCCAGACCAACGGTGTTTGGCAGGTTTCATTCATGAGGCACTTAGACACCGCGAGAGGATACTCCGAGCATGGAGACAGGAGCAGCCTTCTTCCTCGGTTGATCCCTCTCAGAGCTCTATCACGGAGTTCTTTCAGCTAGATCACATGGACCCCAACGAGATGAGGCCTCGACATGACCGTGACCCGGAGCCCGTGACCCGACAGCTCAGAGAGAGGGTCGACACACAAATCACACTTGGAGACATCCCCTCCTTGTTTAGAGTCGGGAGCCTGACCGACGGGGGTCACAGTAGCCCTAGTTAGACGCAGAGCTACGACCAGGAGATGGCCAGGACCGCACCTCTGAGTGGCCGACAACACTCTATTGCCGACTTCATGCCTCCACTGCCTCATCCATCGTGATATCTTGCTGTTGCTGGGGATGATGATGATATTGATGATGATGCTGAGATTGATATATAGTCGACCATCGACATGACGATGTTGTACTTAGGACTTAGTACTGCCTATCTGCATTTTTGCATTTTTTGAATTTTGCATTTTGCATTGGTATGGATGCTCGTTTAGTAGCTCCACTACCACAGCTCGTTGTATCAGGATTTTCACAGTCTCATAGACCCATCGGTCTTCCGAAGACTTTAATAAACTTTCTTTCTTTCTTTCTTTGCCTCCTGAATGTAGGCCCAAAGGTGGGGCTTGTGCTGCTCCTGCTGCTCCTGGATTTGCTGGAGTGCTGGATGATGTTATGAGGCCCAAATGCCTCTATTTATAGGCCCCCAAGGGGCTCCAAAATGACCGACTGGTCTGCCCCATATTGGCCCACTCAGCTTGTCAAAAAGCCGCCCTTTATCTTGGGCTATGGGCAGCTCCCTTGGGCTGTGTGCCCCCTGCCTTTAAGTGGGGACCCAGTTGCCTCTGCTTTGTGTGCCAGCTCCCTCCACTCCCCCTAGGCATGGGGATGTGGGCTGGCTTATTTGACCGACCAGAATGGCTGACCAGCTCTTTCCCCCCACCAGCTTTGTGACCTGGGCCTCCTGGCCCATTCCTTCATGCAGGGTCCAGCCCCCTTGGTCAGCCCATCTCCAAATCTGGTTGGCTGGCTCCAACCAGCCCCACCAGCCTCAGCCAATGGCCGACCCAGGTGCTGCTGCTTCCTTCCACGGTTGTGCCACCTGTAGGCTCTGTTGCAGGCTGTCCATTTGCTCGCAGATGCCCCCCACATAGGTGCCTCTATCTGTGGAATCCCCCGCCATGGCTGCTGCTCTTGACTGATCTCCTCCCAGAGGCCAGATCCAGGACTTACTGTCCCCCCCATCTGTTCCTTCCACAGCTTCTGTCCATTGCAGCCATGCTGGTTTCTCCAGATACCTCTCTTTTATTTTTGGGCAGATCTTGCCCTAGGTCTCCCTCCCCCATGCTCTCCTCATTTGGGGGCTTACAAATGGGGAGGTTACCTTTCCAACACTTTGTATCTTGTGGCTTGGCCACCTCCTGCTGCTCTCTGATCTGTCATGGTATTGTCTCCCTGTGCGGGACATCTCCATCTAATAGAGCCCAATGTAGACCTGATCATGGAAGTGGATCAGTCGTGAGTGGACCGAAGCTGGTCCCCTTTAGGTAAAGACAGTGGTAGCATCCCCGGATCTCATAGTAGGTTGGGAAGGCACAAAGAAAATGCTCCTCTGTCTCAACCACCCCCAATGTGTAAATAGGTAGATCCGCTGCTCATTGGGTATACTTGTGGCTCTCTCCGCCTCAATCCTCAGTTGAGAGAGAGAGAGAGAGAGAGAGAGAGAGAGAGAGTTGAATGTTTGAGAGAGTTGAACATTTGGGGTTATTCAATTGTTTTATGCTGTAGTAGTTTTGCAGTTTTTGCTTTAAATTGTAATTCTTATAGTGTTATCTATTACTTGGTAAAAATAGGTTATCTGGTTATAGAAGATTTTGCAAGTAAAGATGAATGCAAGATACTAATGCAACGAATGGAGGAGCTTGTTCAAGGGTTCGATCCCTCGCATATTACAATCTTTTCTACGAGAACTCGGGTACTTTGATATTGCTTGTGGGTGTCATGTGTTAGTTTGAAAAAAAATGGCACCTTTTTGCATGTTATTTGAGTGGCTTAATATTTTGTGGTTGCAGTCGCACAGTTTGGATGATTACTTTAATGAAAGCGCCAACAACATTTCTTTCTTCTTTGAAGGTAACTATGAAAATAGACAATTGTTAAGTAAGCTTTGATTAGCAAGGCCTCAAGTAAAATTTGTAAAAGGGAAGCAAAGATGCCTATGTCTTCCAAGGTTTGCCCTAACCCCAAAGAGAGGGAAGTGTAGGCTATCTCATGGGCTATCCATAGATGCCACTTATACCTTGGTATAAGCCTTATAGGCCTAGTTATAGTCAGTTAGGACTATTGGTACAGTTAGTTTATGTACCATCCAGGTCAGTTAGGACACTTAGTCCAGTTAGCCCTAGGGTTTTGTTATGTTGGCTCTCCCTTGAGTTTCCACACTTAAGTTTTGCAGCAATCTATTACAGCATCTCATTTTTCTCCATTGTGCTTCCATTTTTGAGCTTCCATTGCTTCCACCACCCAACAGTGGTATTAGAGCAGGTTGGGAATCCATTCCCTCAGCCATTGACAGCTTTCCCAAGCTGTTTGGCAGCCTCTGGAGCTCTCATTCTTGTTGGTCTTGCTGGTTTTCACACTCCCAGGAGTGTTTGAGACCTTTCCAAGCACTTATGTCGCAAAAAACCTCATTTTGTCGCGAGAAGACAACACTTTGGAGCAACTCTCGTGAAGGGAACTGTTTTTCGGTGCATTTTTCAGCCTGCTGCAGCAAAAAACGACCCGGAATTTCGAACTTGTAAAAAAATAAGTAAAAAATCCGTACATGCATCAGAAATTATACAGAAATCTGTACATTTGTCAGAAATTGTACGGAAATCCGTACATATGTTAGAAAATTCCGTACTTCTGTCCGGTTTGTCAGAATTTCAGTACATTCACTGCAATATGAGCTGCCTTGGGATACACGTCAGCCATTTCTTAGATGTTCCAGTATTTCGGAGTTGTCTCGAGCTATGCGCCAGCATTTCGGAGCTGCCTCGAGTTGCGTGCGGGCGTTTGGAGCCATTTGGAGCTGCTGAATTGATCCGGAGAGTTCTCTTTGAGCCCTTCCTTCCTCATTTGGCATCCCTTTGCCTCTGGCTGCGAGCTTCTCTCCATTGGATCTCTTTCTCTCTATTTCTACGTGCTCTCCTCCTCGTGGGAGCCCTTCTTTTGCTGTAATTCTCATTTCCAGCCCTCATTTGCTCGCTTTCAGAGCCTATCACTGCTGTTCATCATTGGGTAAGCCGTTGTTGCATTGGCTTTTTCCAATTTCTGCTTCATTTGCATTTTGGAAGGGCCTCGTGTTGCCTTGGAAGGCCTCATGTTGCCTTTGGGGATTTTTCTTGCAACAGGTACACCTTGGGACAACAGAGTCTTTTGTAGACATAAGCTTTGAAGCTTGGGCAGTTTTTTGGCACTTAATTATGAGAGGTTGTCTTTCTCTCATTTGCTTTGCCAGTTGGTGCATTTGCCTTGTATTTCAGCACCATGCCTGGTAGCAAAGATGATTTGTTTGGGTTGATTGGGGCCGATGACAAGCTTGATGGCACCAATTACCCCATGTGGTCATAGTATTTCACCAGGTACACTTGGATTTTTGCATTGAAATCCAAGTCTGATGTTTCTTCATGCTTCAAGTACTTTATTGCCTTGGCTGAGAATGAGAGTGGGCTGCACATTGCTCACATTAATACAGACAGGGGGGGTGAATACATGTCGAAGGAGTTTGTTGTTTTTTTGGCTTCCCGTGGCATTCACTATCGATGCACGGTGCCTTATACTCCTCAACAGAATCCCGTGGCTGAGCAGAAGAATAGATCAATGATGGAAATGGCCAGATGCATGTTGAAAGGCAAACATTTGCCTAATAAGTTGTGGTTGGATGCGGTCATGTGTGCAAATTACTAGGCTGCTCTCTTGCGGAGGCTGTCATCCAGATTCTCCTATACGCAGACGATGTAGTACTACTATCCTCTTCTGCTACTGGTCTTCAGCGACACCTGGATGGACTTCAGGTCTTCTGTGATACACATGACTTGAAGGTCAACCTTGGGAAAACCAAGGTGATGATCTTCAACACTTCCAGACCCGCTATGCACCGAGAGCAGTTCCTTTTTGTCGGCGACCCTGTTGAGATAGTTGACTCTTACATACTTGGGCGTTGTCTTCTCAGGCCCGATCTTCACGATGCGCCCGGCCATGCAGGCCAGGATCAGCCGGGGATACGCCGCTCTTGCCAGGTTGGAGCGACAGTGCAACCACTCCCACTTCCAGGACCCGCGGACCAAGTCTCTTCTTTTTAATTCTTTGGTCCGCCCAGCAGGCATGTACAGTAGCCCGTGGTGGGGAGTCGACCTTTCAGACACAGAGTGGGCTCGAGTCGAGCGCCTACAGATACTGATGTTTGCTCGGATGATCCGCAGCAAACCATCAGTACCACATCAGATCATTCTAGCAGAGTTCGGCGCCTCACCCCTATAGCTTGATGCGGCTTTTCAGGCTATCACCTATCTCCACAGAGTCAGGGATTTCAGCTTCTCTGTCGATGGTCGCCTCCGCCTACCTTGGCTAGCCCTATCCTCCTCTATGGCCTTATCCGTTGATGGGGACCAGCGATGCTGGTATAGTCGTCTTTCCAGTTGGTTCACCCGACTGGGCCTAGACTTAGACCGGTTGCCTCCTTTTCAGTACAGCCTCGACGCTCCACCATCTCCCCTCTCCCCCACTGACCAGGAGGTCAACCGGCTCATTCGAGCGGATCTGCTCCAGCTCCACACCTGGCGGACATGGTTTCTTCACTCCGAGCTTCCTGTGAAGCTCGACTTCTACAGCCGACACTGCCTCCAGATCTCACAAGAGGGCTTCATCACACCTCCGGGTTACACACAGCTTCATCTACCACATGCGCTCCGGATCTCCCTCGGTCAGTTTAGGGTCTCGTCACACCGATTACGGATCGAGAGCCGACGCGCAGAGGGTATTCCACGAGAGGGCCGCCTTTGCCCACTGTGTGACTTGCAGGAGATCGAGTCGGAGGAGCACTTTGCTTTCAGATGTCCTATCTATTATGCCATTCAAGGTCGGTACCACTGCCTCTTCCGCGACGGATTTGGCCCCCTCCCACACATGCTGCAGTTCTCGGATCAGCGATGCCTAGCCACTTTCTTACATGAGATGACTCGCCACCGAGATACCTCTCTCCGAGCACGGCGACACGAGCAGCACACACAGCGTGAGGACACCCAGCGGCTTATCACTGATTTCTTCCAGTCACAGGATACCTCTCCTCAGTCTAGCTGACGACGCGGACGTGAGCGAGAGCTAGAGCCAGGACAGCTGCGTCAGCGGACAGACTCACACATCCGGGTCCATGACATCTCGTCTCTGCTCTCTGTCCGTCCCACCGGGGTTACCGTTGCCCTCATCCACAGGGCCACCCGCCGCCCCCGACGATCGAGCTCGACTAGGCCACGTGACGTTAGAGGTCAATCATCTATCGCAGGGTTTTTTTCGGCCTCCCATTTGACGGCCCCTCTATGATTGGTCTCTGACGATCACCACCTGCACATATATACTGTATCTCCCCCCTCTGCCCCCTTTTTTGGTGCCCCTCTTCCTTTTTTGTATTATCTGGAGGTAGACACATATTTTTTGTATCAGGACTAGACACACCGTCCTTCATAACCTCTTTTTTGTAGAAACGGTTGGTTGGCCCGTTTTGGGACCGCCATCGTTATGCTCATTGTATCAGTTATCTTTAGTCTCATAGACCTTCACGGTCTCCCGAAGACTTTAATAAACTTTCTTTCTTTCTTTCTTTCTCTCTCTCTGCCTCCCCCTCTCTCTCTCTCCTCATTTGGGCTCATTTGGGTGCCGTTTCAAAGCCTCTTCAATGACCTTCCTTCCAAGCTTCTCCATCGGCATTTTCAATGATTCTCAGGTGCTCATTACAATAGGATAACCGGAGTCAGTTTTCGAAATGAGAAAAGGGGAGAAAGACAAAGACAAAGACAAAATCAAGAAAGAAGGAAAAAACCTGCAGATACAATTAAAGCTCGAGAATGTGAATAAGCGCTTCAACCGGAGTGGACTCAGATTGGATAGCAAAGCAATTCATGAGACGGGATCTACTTCTACCTCAGCATTAGCTTCAGCTCCAGCCACAGCCATAGCCACATCTATAGTCACACCCACTCTAGCTACTTCTTCAGTTATAGGTATACCGCAGCGGGATCAGGCTTGCAAAGATGGGAAGTGGGCAATAGTTGGAGATGGACGACTCCTTATAGGCTCCCGTCGGGCATCTGCACTTCCTCCCATATAGGGAGGCGGAACCTATGAGACTCAGCCTAACGAGACTCTGTCCTATGCCATTTGGAAATGTAATGGTACCCTATGGTGAGAATCGGGGAACTTCTCGGAATCTTATCCAGGTCGTGACATAGTCTTTTATACAGCGATACATCAGAGTCTAAAGCGCCCACTACCAGTATTCAACAGACACATGAGAGTCTGCTTACAGAGATGTGACGAGGGACACAGGGGGAGTACGAGGATCAGGAGAAGTAGCAATTCTTTACAAGTCCCCCCTTTTGGGGGACATCTCGGTAGAGCGAAGAGATACACACTCCAGATTTCTCTAGATCCGGGTCCGACATACATACAGTTGGGATTTGTTTGTTGCAATATGCTACTTCCCCCTTGAGACCTTTCCCTTTGTTCGAGATGTTCGAGAGAAGATGGAGACATCACCATATACAGTTCTCTACTAGGACATTGTTGACTTCTCGAGCGCAGGGAAGTCCTCCTAGTTGGGGACTTCAACGCGAGGACAGGGGCTTGTCAGGTATCACTTCTCGACTTCAGAGACGATTCCATTTTACTGTCAGACATTGATCTTGAGGATGCATGTATGTTGTCAATTTCAGCTGATAGACGAGCTCCGGTTACATCTTACGGGCAGGCTTTGTTAGATGTAGGCAGTGTTAGAATTATTGTTATAATTTAGCAGTGACCAATGCAATGTAATAAGTAGGTTAGGGGCACTTTTTCCTCACTTAGAGGTTTTTCCTCCTAACCACAGTTAGTTCACTAACTACGGTTAGTGAAGGATAAGGTTTTGTCACTTAGACAAAACCTATCACTCTCTTCAGTTGTAACAATCATCTATTGCAACTATTGTTTTCAGCTCACTCTCTCTCTTGCTCCTGCTCTCACACTTTGCTCTCTCCCTTTCACTCACATTTGGTATCAGAGCGGGTTGACCCTGCTCCCTGCTCCAAGCTCAACAGCTTGCTGCCCATCCGTACCAGTTCCTGCGCCGTACCAGCTCTCTCGCTGTCCGTACAGCTCTGTCTGCTTCCGTACCATTCCGTACAGTTGCCAGCGAACAAATCCGTACAGCCTTTGTTGGCTTTTCCATACGTCCGTACTAGGCCCAGCTGCCCTACGCCATCCGCACGCTTGCCCGTACCTGCACTTGACCCCAGTTCGTACAGATCGCCATATAGCCTGTAGCCCATCCCGTGTGTACAAGCTCGTGCCGTTTGGTTCGTCCGTACATCGCCCGTACAAGCGTACATTTCCGTACGATTTCACTGTACAGCATCGCCAAGTTCTGTTCGTACAGTTTCGTACACTTGCGCTGAGCTGTCCGTACAGATTCAGTACATCCGTACAGGTGCATGGATTTCGACCGTACAGGCTGTGTTGTACAGTTCTGTACAGTTGCATTCAACCGTACTAATAGTTCTGTACTGTTAGTCCGTACAGTTTGAAGGTGAAACATCGTTCACATTTGGTCACTTTGAAGGTGGGCTTGGAAAGTTGCATTTTTGCAGGGTTTCCTTTGTAGGAGGATATTGGAAAAAGTTTTGTTAGGTTCTTGTGCATACAACCATTGTTTGGCTTAGTTTTTGAGAGCACATTTGGAGCTTTGGCAGACAAATTGCAAATTTGGGGCTTTCAGTTAATTTGCCCTCTTTTGGATGCAATTTCCTCGAAGAAATTTGGGGCTTTTGCAATCACACTGCAATTTTGCAGTGAAATTTGGGGCTTTTGCAGGCAGAGAGCAATTTGTGCAACATTTGGGGCTTTTAGACCATTTGCCCCTGGCTTTTGTGTTGGGAGAGCAATTTTGCAGGTTTCAGTTCACACTGCCTTTCTGTAAGTGTTTTGAAGCACTTTTGGCAGGTTTTGGGAGAGATTGGATGCTCTGGCAGATTTCTGACAGAGACATTACAGAGATTTGAGTTGCATTTTCAGCCAGTGTTTGGCTATATTTTTTTGGGAATTGTGCACTCCATTCCCAGCAAGGGAATTCAGATTTGCATTTGCTGTATTTTCTTTCTCAGACAGGCCCAGCAAAATCAGAATGATTTCCAGTTCAGTGGTCTCTCACAAGAGGATAAGCTGGATGGTACCAACTACTCCCTCTGGAGTTTTATGGTACGCAGTATTCTGATTTCCCGTAATTTGTGGGACTATGTAAATGGGGATGAGTTCCGGCCAGCAAATGTGGCACCTAATACCCCTCCCCAACAAGGAGGAGGCAGAGGTTGTGCACAGGGTACAGCTGCAGCACTAGTTATTGGTGCAGTTACACCTACCACTCCAAAGCAAAAGAGATGGGATTCATGTGATGCTTTAGCTTTGTCGTGTATTTCTCTTTCAGTGAAAAGATTCATCATTCCGCATATCTGGTCGTGTAAGACCTCAAAGGCAGCATGGGATATTTTGGAGAGCATGTATGCAGCTCGGAATGATGCCAGGGTGTCTTTTTTGAAAAGAGAATTGTCTCATACACATATGGAAGAGGGTGACTCCATGTCAGTGCACCTCACAAAGCTACAGGATTTACGAGAACAATTGCTGAATATTGATGAGATCATTCCTGATTCAGAGATGATTACCACTACTCTGAATTCTCTTCCTGAGTCTTATCTCAGCTTTCATACCTTGCTGAATTTGTCTTTGAGGGGGGGTGCAAATCCTCTCAATTTTCACGAGTTGATAGGATTTCTGTTACAGGAAGAGCAGACCAGAAAAAACATGGCTTCACGAGCAGGTGAACATGCCATGCTTTCAAAATTCAAGCCTAAAGTAAAGAGACAGGCAAAGACATCAGCAAATCAGCCTTCCAGTGGTTCAGGACAGCCTTCTCAAAAGGCTAAGGGTGATGCGGGTAAACCCAAGAAGAAGGGAATCTGTCATTACTGCAAAAAGACAGATCACTACATTGGAGAATGCAAGAAAAGGCTTGCAAAAGAAAAGAAAAACAGCTCCGGTATGGCTGTTTCAGATTCAGCTCCTCATGCATCTGACAATGAGCAAGCTACAGCCAACTTTGTGGAGCACGACTATGCCTTCTTGTCTTGCATTTCAGACTCTCAGTTGGCTACTCCGGATAGTACAGCCACTTGTAATGATGACTCTTATGCTTTTTTGACATGCAGTTATGATTCTTCCAAGGATGCATCAGCTTTCAGTGTCAATGAGACACAAAATACATGGTATTTTGATAGCGGTGCCTCAAAGCATATCACTTCCAAGAAGTGTCTTTTCACATCTCTGCATCCACCTCCCATTGGTAAAAAGGTCACATGTGCCAACAACTCCTCCTATTGACTTCGTGGTACAGGAGAAGTTGAACTTACAGCCATTGATGGCTCAATATTCAAAATTTCTGATGTCTTGTATGTGCCTGGTATCACAAAAAATCTACTTTCAGTGTCCACTCTTAACAGAGCTGGATTTCAGGTCATTTTTGAAGATGACAAGTGTGCAGTCCATGACAAAGAGCATGACTATGCCTTGAGATTGTCTCGCACTTTGTTACGTGGTCTTTTTCAGCTTGACATGTATGAGAAAAGACCAGCACATGCTCTTGCAGTTTCCACTCCTACTGCTGCTATGCAGAATGCGGAGTTATGGCATGCCAGATATGGACACATGCATTATGGCAGCTTGATGACACTTCAAAAACATGCTATGGTTGATGCATTGCCTCCTCTTGAAACACCTCCTCCACATGCTTGTGAAGGGTGCATTTTTGGTAAAACGCACAAATTTCCTTTTAAGAAGGATGGATCAGTAAAAGCTGTTCGAATATTACAGGTTATCCATAGTGATGTCTGTGGTCCCATGAGGACTCCATCATTGGGTGGTCATCTTTACTTTGTCACTTTTATAGATGATTACTCCAACTACACTTGGGTTTATGGACTGAAACGCAAATCAGAAGTGTTTATGGTTTTCAAACACTTTGCAGCCATGGTTGAGAATGAATCAGGACTCAAGATATAGACATTACGCATAGATAGAGGAGGGGAGTATTTGTCTGCAGATTTTGATGCTTTTTTGAAAGACAAGGGCATCGTACATCAGCTTACAGTGAGGCTAACTCCTCAGCAAAATGGCAAAGCTGAGAGGAAAAATCGTACTCTTATGGAGATGGATAGATGCATGCTAAAAAGCAAAAAATTGCCTCACAAATTTTGGCTTGAAGGTCTCATGTGTGCCAATTATGTTTTGAATCGGGCACCCACAAAAGCTTTGAAGACCAAGACTTCCTATGAAGTTTGGCAAGGGAGAAAGCCTTCTGTGGATCATTTCCGTGTTTTTGGATGCCTTGCATATCTGTGCCCGTTGAGTTTCGGCATAAGTTGTTTGATAAGGCAATCAAATGCATTTTTGTTGGGTACAGTGCAGAGAGCAAGGGCTACCGTCTCTACAATCCTGTCACACGCAAGATTATTGTTAGTAGAGATGTTATATTTTCAGAAAATTCAGCTCACACTCAAGCTGAATTTGATTTGCCTACTTCTTGCGATGATGTCTTTGAGGGATTACTACCCATTGCCTTGGGTTCGCCTGCTGATATATCTGATACAAATCAAAATTTTCAGATACCTCCACATGCTCCGATTCAGCCACAGGATGTCTTACCACCTCCACAAGCAGTGGAAGAGGTTGTTCAGCAAGAAATTGCAGATATACATGCAGCAAAAACAGTCCCAAATTGGCTGTTACAAACTCTCAGGGAGAGTAAAATTGATGCTCCATTACCTGGCAGAACTCGGAGTGCAGTAAGGAATGGGGGGGGAGCTCTTTCAGTTGAATCAGCTTATGCAGGTACTCTTCTTGATCAGGAGGAACCTGAGACATTTGAAGAGGCACATGATAATGTGCATTGGATGAATGCCATGCACGATGAGTTGTAGTCCATTCAGAAAAATCAGACATGGGAAGTTGTCGATTTGCCACCAGGTAAACATGCCATAGGTACCCGGTGGGTTTTCAAAGTTAAAAGAAAGCCAGATGGGACCATTGATCAGTACAAGGCAAGGCTGGTTGCAAAAGGATATGCTCAGAAAAAGGGCATAGACTACGAGGAGACTTTTGCTCCTACATCTAGAATGACAACCATCCGGTCAGTTATCGCCATGGCTGCAAATTTTCAATGGAATGTTCATCAGTTGGACATAAAAACAGCTTTCCTTAATGGAGACTTGTTGGAAGAGGTTTATGTCAAACAACCTCCGGGCTTTGAAATTCCAGGAAATGCACTTTAGGTATGCAAGCTGAATAAAGCTTTGTATGGGCTGAAACAAGCCCCACGTGCATGGTATGCCAAAATTCATGCCTTTCTGACCAGCAAGGGGCTGCACAATAGTCCAACTGAGAGCACCCTCTACATCAAGAAGGATGAGGGGGATATTTTAGTCATCATTCTTTATGTAGATGACTTACTGCTCACAGGGTCAAATGAAGATAATATTGCAGATTTTAAAGCTGAATTGCAGACCACTTTTGACATGTCAGATTTGGGGTTGCTACACTTTTATTTGGGGATCCAGTTCACTCAAGAGAAAAGTGGCATCGTTATGTCTAATCCAAGTATGTGCAGAAACTCTTGGACAGATTCAACTGTTGGAACACTGAAAGGAAAGAGTAGAGTGGACACAAAATCAGAATACTTGCTTATGGAATGAAGAAAAGTGAGGTCCTTAAGTAGGCACCTCATACAAGCTCACTGACATCACTGATGACCTCAGAGCTCCACAATCATCTCCTCAATCTGCTCCTAGATTCTCTCAATCATCCTATGTGGCTTTTCCACCACCTAACTGTGCTTGTGGGCACCTAACTGTGCCTCTAGCACTCACACATAGAAACATAAGGTGTGCCTGAGGCATACACCTTGAGATATCCCAACAAACCCCCCCTCAAGGAAATGCCTCAGGCTATGTCAAGGATACATCTAGTCTCATAGTTTCTCATGCCATCTCATGGTGGTCAAGGATAAATCTATGGCTAGGTTCTCATGCTAGCAAGGGTTCCCTTGGGTGTAAGGTAAACAAAAAAAGGGATACAAAAAGACCTTCCAATGGTTATCTCCCCTGCATGTACATGCACACAATGTCTGCAGGAGGTACCATGGAACAAAACATACACATGGCCTACATCATAAGGTGACCAGAGGTGTTTACAAAACACACAAAAACACAATAGTTTATTTCATTCATTTTGGAGGACTATCCAGGCTGAGTACCTTGACATAAAAAGAGAGATCTGGAGCATACATAGAGATGTGTTTAAAATGCATAATCTTCAAAGGATGCCTCATCTTGTGGAGGCTCATTAACTGTAAGTAGATTTGCATTTTCTGTCTTTGAAGTTGCTTCCTTTTTGGCAACCATTGTTTTGGCAATCTTCAACAAGGAAGTCAGGTTGGCATTTTCATCCTTTGTAGCATAACAAGACATTGCTTTATGTTTTGGCTTTTCACATATTTTGCATAAGCAAGCCATGAGAGGCTCTAACCCAGGTATTGGGTAGTGTCTTCTCTCTTACAGGGCTTAGAATAACAACTGAAATGCTTCAAAATATAAGCATTTAATGTAGCAAAGTCTTGTGACCAGATTTCAAACAATGATGCTTCTTCTTACATGCTTCATAGAAGTGGATGAAATAAACACTTTCCAATCAAAACCAGGTCTAGCAAGTCAAAACAAAACTGAAGCAAAACTTGTACTGAAGTTATTGAAAACTTCAAAAGACCAGAAATGCTAGAGTAGCATTTTATGTAGCATCATTTTCAAAAGCTTGTCAAAACTGTCAAAACTAGAGAGCTGAACTTGGAGGGCTTATAGCTCACTCTTCAAAGCAAAAGAAAGGGGGCTTTCTGAGGCAAAAGAAAGCTGGTATACCACAGTAGAACCTTTGGGAAGAAGAGGCGAAAAAACGCGTCAGGTCGCCTTCTCCTTCTTCAACAAAGTCGACTGGTTTTTCTCTGTTTTCTCCTTCAATATGCAGCCATTGCTGCTCAGATTTCAGCACAAGGTAGCCCAAGGTATGGAGAAGCTTGCCCTGAAAGGAATTAGAGAAAGAAGGAGCAGGCGCAGAGAAAACGCAGCAAGAAGAATCGACGACCTTCCTGTAATGGCGACGAGCAGAAGCGAAGATTCGTCAATTCCTTGCAGCCAGAAGTTCGCCCCAACAAGGTGGATCTCCAGCTGGAAAGGCGTGGGAAATGGCTGAGAATCAGAGGAGAACAGGCGTAAGCAAATTTTTGGAAGAAGAGGGAGAGATGGTGAAGAAGAAGATGAAGAAGAAGATGATGATGTGGCAGAAATGGGCTCAAGGGGGATCAAAGGGCTCTGATACCATGTTGGAACACTGAAAGGAAAGAGTAGAGTGGACACAAAATCAGAATACTTGCTTATGGAATGAAGAAAAGTGAGGTCCTTAAGTAGGCACCTCATACAAGCTCACTGACATCACTGATGACCTCAGAGCTCCACAATCATCTCCTCAATCTGCTCCTAGATTCTCTCAATCATCCTATGTGGCTTTTCCACCACCTAACTGTGCTTGTGGGCACCTAACTGTGCCTCTAGCACTCACACATAGAAACATAAGGTGTGCCTGAGGCATACACCTTGAGATATCCCAACATCAACATGCAGGATTGTAAGCCCGTAGCTACTCCCATGGAGCCGGGGCTGAAGCTTACAATGCATGAAGCAGGTGAAGCAATTGATGTCACACTTTACAGTCAGGCTGTTGGATGCCTCATTTATCTCTGCAATACACGACCTGATATTCAGTTTGCAGTTTCTCAGGTGAGCAGATATATGCACAGCCCAAAGACTATGCATTGGCAGGCAAAACACATCTTCCGTTATTTGCAAGGTACCAAGTCTTTTGGCTTGATGTTTCCCAGGGGGGGTGACTTGCAGAGGCATGCCTACAGTGACTCAGATTGGGCTGGAGACTATGACACTAGGTAGTCCACAAGTGGCAATTGTTTCTTTTTGGGCAAAGCTTGTATTTCTTGGCTAAGCAAGAAACAATCTCCAGTGGCTACCTCTTCATGTGAAGCTGAGTACAGGGCAGCTTTCACAGCGACAGTTGAATGTGTTTGGCTGCGTCGTTTATTTGCTGATCTTCATCTTTCATTGGAGGGTCCTTCTCCCATTCTCACTGATAGTCAGAGTGCTATTGGAGTGGCAAAGAATCGTGTGTTTCATGCTCGCACGAAGCACATTGAGGTTCACTATCACTACGTCAGAGAGAAGTTGCATGCAGGAGAGATCAGTATGATCTATGTGTCAACACATGACAATGTTGCAAACATTTTCACCAAAGCACTTCCACGTGAAAAGTTTGAGACATTTCGCAGTGCCCTGAACTTATCTCCTTTTGGTGATTGATCATTTCCTTGTACATGACATTGGCACTGCAGGGGGGTGTTAGAATTATTGTTATAATTTAGCAGTGACCAATGTAATGTAATAAGTAGGTTAGGGGCACTTTTCCCTCACTTAGAGGTTTTTCCTGTAGGCATCTTCTGGTGGTTCTAGTGATGCCCTATAGGCCATGGTATGTGCCTTGTAGGCATAAGTGTAGGCACTTATAGTGTGAGTGCCTTTTAGGCCACATAGGACACTTAGTCCTAGGTCTAGGTACAAGTACTTTGTACTTGTGTATTTTCCATCTATCTAAAGTTTTGATGTGACTACTGATCTATCGACTTGTTACGTACCTGCACTCTCTCTTTCTTTGTTGTGATCCTATAGTGGTATCAGAGCCTAGCTTCGCTTCCTGTGCCTCTTGTCCGTATTGCCCGTACAACAGTACGGACGTTCGTACAACCAAGTACGGATATTGTACCGTACCTTTAGTGTATCTGCGTGTCGTCGTACATTGCATCGCCGTATTGAATCGCGCATCGTCGTACATCTGCATCGCGGGTCGCCGTACATTCACGTCGCCGTACTGCATCCACGTCACTTGTACCTGCGTCGTCACTTGTACATGTGTTGTACAACTGTACGGCTCTGCTCCGTACTCAAGTTGTACATGCATTCAGCTTGTGCCACCATCCGTACAATCAACGCTTACGTGTTGTACAAGTTTACACGCACTCCGTACTTGCCTCGTAACTGCATCCGTACAGCCATACATTGGATACAGTCACTTGCATCCGTACAGCGTACCTACAACCGTACACTCAGGTACAGTGTGTCATGTACTTCCTACACCGTACAACCGTACAGGTCGTACATGCATCGCCGTACAGTGTACATTGGGTGCCGTACAGCCGTACGCCGTGCAAACCGTACAGTTTTACTTTCTTATGTGTGAGATCTACAGAGATTGCAGGACATTGAGTCATTTTTGCAGGATATTGAGTCAAATTTGCAGGACATTGGGTCAGATTATCATACATTGGGTCACATTTGCAAAATTTCAGCAAAATTTGGGGCTTTTCTACATTTGTCCTCTTTTTGGCCTATTTGCCCTCAATAAATTTGGGGCTTTTGCCAAATTTGCTGTTTTTGCAGTGCACATTGCCTGTCACAGTCACATTTGGGTCAGATCTGCATTTGCTCTTTGATTTGGGTCTGAAATTTGCAGATATTTGCTGTCATTTTTGGGACAGCCAGTTTTTTTTGCAGTGATAGCCTTGAGGCTTTTGGGTTATCAGGTCTTTTTCAGGGTATCACAGTTGCTATGGCTGGGAACAATCAAGATTTATTTGGAGTTCTTCGTGAAGATGATAAGTTGGATGGCACCAACTATCCGATTTGGTCTTATCTCATGAAACATATTCTTGTTGCGAAGCATTTGTGGAATATTGTTTCTGGGGCTGATTTGAGGCCAGCCAATGCTACAGTGGTTGTTTCTACTGCTGGTCCTTGTGGAGGGGGTACTCCTCCTGATGCCTCTTCCTCTAGCACTCCTGCTGCTGCTCTTCCAACTCAAGAACAGTCAAGATGGGATGCAAGAGATGCAAATGCACATTCATGCATTGCTTTATCATGCAAGAGAATCATTATTCCACATATCCGGTCTTGCAGGACAGCAAAGGATGCTTGGGATAAATTGGCTTCTCTCTATCAGATTCGCAATGAAGCTCGTGTTGCATATTTGACAAGGCAATTACAGGAAGTGAATATGAATGAAGGTGAGTCAATGGATGCATATTTGACAAAGGTCAAGGACCTCATGGAACAGCTTGCCAACATTGATGAGGTGGTGCCAAATTCACAGCTTGTCAATACCACATTGAATGGACTGCCAGATACATATCAAGGGTTTGCTACAACCCTTCGATTAGTGGCCATGGGTAATCCAGACCACTATTCTTTTGACCAGCTAGTTACTTTGATTTTGCAGGAAGAGCAAAGTAGAGCTAACAGACAAGCCATTATTTCTGATCATGCATTTGCTTCACAGCAGACAGGAAGAGGCAAGGCTTCCAAGCCTATGGGCAAGCCAAAATCTGCGCATAGCAGCTACAATTCCTCCCATGCATCTAAAAATACAGCATATAAGGGAAAGAAGAAAAGATGCAACTATTGTCGCAAGCCTGGACATGACATTTTAGAATGCAGGAAGCGCATTGCTTCGGAGAAAAAGAAAGCACGATTGACAGTTAATGCCTCACATGCTATTGAATCCCATGAGCCAGCAGATGCTTCACATGCACATGCTCTTCAGGATGATTGGGCATGGGCTGTCCATTGCTCATTTGATCCCTTCAAAGCTGATGCACTCTTTACTGCTAATGATGCTCAGTCCTGGTACTTTGATAGTGGTGCTTCCAAGCATGTCACATCTTGTAGACAGTTGTTTCATTCTTTAGCTGATGCACCTCAAGGGGGGACTGTTACATGTGCTAATAATGCTTCATATGCTGTAAAAGGAGTTGGAGATGTGCAGCTCACATCCATTTCCAGCCATCCTGTCACTCTGACGAATGTTCTTTTTGTGCCTGGCATTGAAGTCAACTTGATTTCAATTTCAGCAATTGCTACTTCAGGTTTCAGAGTAATTTTTGATGGCTACAGATGCCTAGTATGTGATCTTCGTGATGACAATGCCATAGTTCTCACTGGCACTTTGCAAAAAAGGCTTTATCACCTTGATCATCATCCAGCTGCACTTTCTATTGAAGCATTGGCTATTTCAGATTCACAACTTGCTGAAAGTCATCTTTGGCATGAGAGAATGGGTCATCTCAATTATAGAGCTCTTGCAAAGCTACATTCACAGCAGATGGCAAATGATGTACCTCAGACTCACACAATTTCCAAACATGTGTGTGAGGGTTATCTTTTGGGTAAAATGCATCGATTTCCTTTTCAAAAGAATTGTCCAAAACTTTCACAAAGGAAATTGCAGCTAGTACACAGTGATGTCTGTGGCCCAATGAGGACAAATGCCATTGGAGGATACAAGTATTTCATGACTCTCATTGATGATTTCACAAGGTATTGCTAGGTATATCCTTTAAAGGCCAAATCTGAAGTTTTCTTATGCTTTCAGAGATGGCTGAATATGGTTGAGAATGAATCAGGAAACAAGCTTGTCACCTTCAACACAGATAGGGGGGGTGAGTGTATGTCAAAGGAGCTTGATGCATTTCTATCCTCACGAGGCATTATTCACTCATGCACTACTCCTTACACTCCTCAGCAGAATCCTGTTTCTGAAAGGAAAAACAGGTCCACAATGGAGATGGCCAGATGCATGCTTAAGGCCAAGTCTTTGCCCAATAAATTTTGGCTTGATGCAGTAATGTGTGCCAACTATGTGCTGAATAGATCACCTACACGGGCATGAAAGACTATTATACCTTATGAAGCATGGAAAGGCAGGAAGCCTTCACTTTCACACATGAAAGTTTTTGGGTCTCTTGCATATGTTCATGTACCATCTCAGCTGAGAGATAAGCTTGATGACAGGCAATCAAATGCATATTCAGTGGTTACAGCCAGGAGAGCAGAGGGTAGCGGTTATATCAACCAAATACTGGGAAGATTATTGTCAGTAGAGATGTGATCTTTGCTGAACATTCAGCTTCTCCTCTTGTGGACTGCAAAGCAAAGCCAGATGTTGACATGTTTGATGCCTTTGAATCTTGGTTACCTCTGCCATCATCAAAAGAGGATTTTGAGCAGCAACATGAGCCTCCTGTAGGCCCTCCACTAAGCATTAATCAGCCTCACCCTCATGCTGATTTGCAGGTTTTTCTTTCGGCACAAAATGATCCCACTACTCATGATGCAGTCATTGAAGAAAGAGCTGCCAATAGACAGCTAAGGCAAGTTCCCAGATGGCTTCTTGATACATTGAGGGACAGCAAACAAGATCAGCCTTTTGCTGCCCGGACAAGATCAGGGAATAGACAGCATGGTCACTTTCTTGAGTTTGCACTCCTTGCTACAGCTTGCAATGAAGAGCCTTTGTGCCCATAAAGATGCTTTTGACAACAAAGAGTGGATGGATGCAATGAAAGCTGAGTTACAATCTGTTGCAAAAAATGACACATGGGAATTAGTAGATCTCCCACTTGGCAAGCATGCCATTGGAACGCGGTGGGTCTACAAATTAAAAAGGAAACCTGATGGCAGCATAGATCGATACAAAGCCCGTCTTGTTGCAAAAGGGTGTGCCCAACAACAAAGCATTGGCTTTGAGGAGACATTTGCTCCCACATCAAGGATTACTACCACTTGATGTGTCATTGCCATTGCAGCCCATCATCATTGGCAAGTGCACCAACTTGACATCAAGACCGCTTTTCTTGATGGGGATCTGCAGGAAGAAGTCTATGTCACACAACCTGCTGGCTTTGAGGTTGTTAATTCTGAAAATAAGGTATGCCGGCTTAGAAAAGCCCTTTATGGTTTGAAGCAGGCACCTAGGGCATGGTATGCCAAAATTCATGCACACTTACTATCCCTTGGTTTTCAGAATAGTCCCACAAAACCCACTCTTTATGTCCGTGGGAGTGGATCTGATTTTTTAGTGCTGATTTTATATGTGGATGATATGCTTATCACGGGCCCAGATACTCAGCAAATTGCAGCTTTCAAGGCTGATTTGCAGCAGATTTTTTACATGTCAGACATGGGACGGCTCCATTATTATTTGGGCATTCAGTTTGCTCATGTTGAGGGGGGTATCATGATGTCTCAGTCCAAGTATATTGGACAGCTCCTTGATCGTTTTTAGTTTGAGGATTGCAAGCCAATCTCTACTCCAGTGGACCCTGGCTTCAAATTCTCAGCTCATGATGGGAGCCCACCATGTGATATCACTCTTTATCAGCAGGCTGTTGGATGCCTTATTTATTTATGTCACACTAGACCTGACTTGCAGTATGCAGTATCTCAGCTCAGCAGATTCATGCACATGCCCAGTTCACAGCATTGGCAGGCAGTGAAGAGAGTCTTCAGATATCTCAGAGGCACTCAGGATTTAGCCCTCTTCTATGGTGATCAGGGTTCACTTACCATGCATGCTTACACAGATAGGGATTGGGCAGGATGTTCCAACACCAGAGTGTCACATACTGGCAATTAATGTATTTCTTGGCTTAACAAGAAGCAACCGACAGTTGCCATGTCTAGCTGTGAGGCTGAGTACAGGGCATGTTTCACCGCTACAGTAGAGTGTGTTTGGCTTCGACAGTTACTTATAGATCTTGGTATTTGCCAGACATCCTCCACTATTGTCTATACTGACAGTTAGAGTGCTTTGGCCATTGCGTGTAACCCAGTGTTTCATGCGCGTACCAAGCATATTGAAGTTCAGCATCATTATGTTCGGGAGCGGTTGTCAACAGAAGACATAGAGTTGTCCTATCTTCCCACAGAGGACAACATCGCAGATATGTTTACAAATGCACTTCCTCGTCCCAAGTTCGAAGTCTTCCGACAGGCTGTACACTTGGTTCCCTTTGTTACATGATCTGACATTCCTTGTACATTCATAGGTGGCTATATCCTTTTGGATGAACATGTGCCACCATGACCAGAAACTACCAGATATTCTGAGACGTTTCCAGAGTACTTCAGCCCATCCCATGGGAGGGGGTTTGTAGGCCATCTTCTGGTGGTTCTAGTGATGCCCTATAGGCCATGGTATGTGCCTTGTAGGCATAAGTGTAGGCACTTATAGTGTTAGTGCCTTCTAGGCCACATAGGACACTTAGTGCTATGTGACACCTAGGACACTTAGTCCTAGGTCTAGGTACAAGTACTTTGTACTTGTGTATTTTCCATCTATCTAAAGTTTTGACGTGACTACTGATCTATCGACTCGTTACGTACCTACACTCTCTCTTTCTTCGTTGCGATCCTACATTTCCCCCTAACCACAATTAGTTTACTAACTACGGTTAGTGAAGGATAAGGTTTTGTCACTTAGACAAAACCTATCACTCTCTTCAGTTATAACAATCATCTATTGCAACTATTGTTTTCAGCTCACTCTCTCTCTCCTCCTGCTCCTGCTCTCTCAGTATTCCATGAGGAGACCAGATATATTGGGGGGGTCCGAGGGTCAGGCGGAGTTGCAGTACTCCTTCGTTCAGCGCTCACGAGCTTGATATCCGTGGTTAGACGGGATGTCCATACCCGTTACCTATGGCTCCGATTTCGACGCCTCTCCACACGCGACCTCTTTATTGCAGTCTGCTACTTTCCTCCTGAGACGTCACATTTCGCACGGATGCTTCGTGAGGATACGGGGTATCCCCCTATCTAGATCTCTACTCAGACATTGTGGAGTTCTCCATACGCGGAGAGGTCCTCCTAGTTGGGGATTTCAACGCAAGGACAGGTGCACATTAGACATCACTCCTGGACTTCCACTCAGATCCGGTCCTATTACCTGAGATGGACAGACAGTCGCGCTCCCGTTACTGTGTATGGGTAGGCTCTTTTGGACCTTCGACGTATACATGATCTGGTCATCTACAATGGACTAGACTGGTGGCCTGCCTCCTCTGGTTTCACATGTTTCCCACATGGCGGAGGAGCTAGTGTCGTCGACTACATTCTGGGATCTCCTGCTTTAGCCCCACAGATCACTGACTTCCGCACTGCACCCTTATCCCTAGGAGCGGATCACACTTACATGTTCTTTCATATCCTTGCGCCCCGAGCCCCTCCCAGCCACACCCCGCACTACACTACCTATCATGATATACACTTTGATCATAACCTCTCACCTGATTACTCAACCCACCTAGCCTCCCTCCTCAGACACATAGACACCATACCCTCTCTAGATCACCGAGCCACCCTTATCACCCACTCCCTTCACAATGCAGCCCGCCACATTTTTCCTTCCACTACTCGGTCCACCCGCCCTCCACCCGCTGGCTCCACCCCTTGCAATAGCTGGTATGATGACGAGTGTAAAGCATTACGCCGCACACTCCGACTCACGACCCAGCGAAACGCTAGGGCCAACCCACGTCTCACCAGGGATTATCGTCGACTAGTCCGTCGCAAGAAGCTAGCCTTCCTGCGCCAGAATGAGGATACGCTACTGAACATTCTGTTTAGTAACAACTCCAAGGATTTCTGGAGGAAATTCTTAGAACGCCGATCCCCCTCCCCCCTCACAGATACTTCCCTCTAGCACTCCTACGCACGTACACTCTATGATATCCCTGATCAGCCTCCTCCCGACCTCTCAGCCATCCCCCGCCCCACTTCTTGTATCCTCTTCACAACCTAGGGAGTTACCCACGCAGCGCATAAGCTTCACAACGGCCGAGCTAAGGACCATGAGGGCCTATGCACAGAGTTTGTTGCCTATGGCATCAAAACTCTAGGCCCCATCCTAGCAATGCTGTTCAATGAACCTGTCTGCCATGGGTTTCCCAGAGCCTGGATCCTGAACACTATCACACCCATTCACAAAGCAGGAGATCCCATGGATCCAGGGAATTACAGGACCATCATGATTGGACATGTTATGTCCAAGATCTATGCATCAGTATTAGATGGCGAGGTCAGTGCTCGCGCAGAGGTACAGAGGCTCAGGGCATCCGGACAGGCCGGCTTCAGGGCGGATCACTCGACTTACGATCACATTTTTACACTTAGAGGGATCATTGAGGAGGCCAGACACAGGAGACAGAGAGTATATTGTTGCTTTGTGGATTTCCGCAAGGCATTCGACACTGTTCCCCGCGCCCGACTCATCAGACGCCTGTAGGAGTTAGGCTACGACTCGGTGATTATCTGGGCAATAGTAGCTCTCTATCAGTGGGTGACGGGGCAGGTTAGGATTGGCACCAGCTGGACCCCAGAGATCACGAGCACTATCGGAGTCAAACAAGGATGTCCCTTGTCACCGCCTCTATTTGGCCTCTACATCGACGAGCTCGAGACCACCATCAGGACACTCGGAGGTGCAGGCTGCTCTCTTGCGGAGTCTGTCATCCAGATTCTCCTATACGCAGACGATGTAGTACTACTATTCTCTTCTGCTACTGGTCTTCAGCGGCACCTGGATGGACTTCAGGTCTTCTGTGATACACATGACTTGAAGGTCAACCTTGGGAAAACCAAGGTGATGATCTTCAACACTTCCAGACCCGCTATGCACCGAGAGCAGTTTCTCTTCGCCGGCGACCCTGTTGAGATAGTTGACTCTTACACATACTTGGGCGTTGTCTTCTCAGGCCCGATCTTCACGATGCACCCGGCCATGTAGGCCAGGATCAGTCGAGGATATGCCGCTCTTGCCAGGCTGGAGTGACAGTGCTACCACTCCCACTTCCAGGACCCGCGGACCAAGTCTCTCCTTTTTGATTCCTTGGTCTGCCCAGCAGGCATGTACGGTGGGGAGTCGACCTTTTAGACACAGAGTGGGCTCGAGTCAAGCGCCTACAGATACTGATGTTTGCTCGGATGATCCGCAGCAAACCATCGGTATCACACCAGATCATTCTAGCAGAGTTCAGCGCCTCACCCCTACAGCTTGATGCCGTGACTTCCTTGTGCTGCCCGAGCAATTCAAAGGCTATGGAACTTAAACAAAAACAAAGTCACTAAGAAACATCTAGGCATTGTTGTACTTGGCTAAGCTTTGATTACATACAATTGGTGAGGACTGCCTGTCCTATCATGCTTACCTTGAAGGTGGATCAATTGTCCATCCTTTTGGAAGTAATGGAGTTATTCGAATAAGTCCTCTATAGAGTATGGCCCAATCCTAAACTTTTTTGTCTCAATCTTTAGCCAACAAAACTAGATACTTATGTGCACTGGTTCTTTAAGGTAACTTGCACTTCTTAGAGAGTAGTTCAAGAGTTATCCGTCCTGATTAGATTATGAGAGAGAAAGTTTGATTGCCATAGGGCTGAAGAAATAAAGCAAGAGTATGCATCCTTCTCATGGAAGAATTCTACTTTCTTATCCTTGGAGTTCAAGGATTCAGGAATCGGCAAAATTTGCATTCTATGAGCTCGTGTCATAGCTTGCTTACCCTTGTCCAAAATTTGCATACTATGAGATCGTGTCATAGCTTGCTTACCCTTGTCCAATGGCCAATGGTTTCTATTATCCTAATACTGAATAGGGCAATCTGTGGTTTCATGATCTTTGCTAGAACATTTAAAGCATAGTGGGTCTTTCATGGCCTTCGAATACTTGTTAAGAGGTAACAAAATCATAGAGTCCCTTTGCACTTTTTGTATATTGTTTTGTGTGCACGTCAACAACCTACTGTAAGGAGATAGCTACGTTTCTCAAGCCAAACCAGTGGCTCTAATACCAATATTGTGTCTGTCACTTGACAGAAGTGTCAAACTCAACGATGACGATGGAGACTCGCAATCACCTCCTAGCCAAGGTAGATTACTTCGTATGTGTACTATTGGCAATGTCGAGAGGCACCTTGTGCCATCCCTGTCCCTACTGGTCACATACTAAATGAGTGCTAGTAACTTGTAACCATTGCCTAGTGTCCTAGTTTCATAAGCCAAGACACTCCGCCCCATGGGTAATGTCACGCCACATGATTATTGATGTAACATCTCACATGCAAATGAGTGTCATACCTTTTTATACACCGCGATCCTTCAGGCCATTTGCAACACATAACTTCTTCCATATCATCATAGTTCCACATGATATAGTCATAATACACTTGATGCATGTGTCTATATGCTGACCTGCATCCCAATAGTGTCTAACCATTGGTTAATAATGTAACTGGAAAACACACTGACATGTAGACTTGTAGAACAGATGGGCCTTCACACACAAAATCCACACCACTCTACATTATATATATCTTTGGGTTATGATATATCACAGAATGGTTATTTGGAAGGCACTAGTAGCAACTTCATACAAGATCAAGATACATTGAGATTGAAATGTGACATTTCTTGCCCTCTTCATGATCCTTGATGAGGAATGTTGGGAAATCTTTCTGCATTTGGTAAGGGGATTTTGAGTAGCCTCTAATGGATCCATGCAACTAGCATCATGTAGAATTTCTGGGTTCACTTCACTCCTGAATCTTCCCTGGTAATGCTTTGTAGCATCACAATGGTCCCACGACCTAATGATTCATTCAATTATTGAATCACTTGGTTGTAAAAACCTTCCTGAGCGAGAAACATGAAATACTAGACGTGCATTGTGGTTATTCAAACTCATGGGCCACCTTGCCTATTTTTATGACTTAACTATGGTCCACAAGATCAGAGTGATAACTTAGTACACTATTGTGCTGTCGAAGTTTTTTGTTCAATGAGGAATTTAGAGATAATTTATATGATAGCACACTATTGTGCTATCAATTTTTTTTTGAATTTGGAGATAATGTCTTTTTACCTCTAACAGAATTTTTAAAAGATATATTCTTGTCTGAATAAGACTTAGCTCTATCCATCACTTGGGGCATTGGTACCGTTCTTGTCTGTGTGGTGTCAATGGTTGTTTATAGGTGTTTCTAATGGGCTGGGATTCATATTCTTTCTTCAAAAGTTCAAGTCAGGAAGGATTGGGAGTTCCGATATTGCTATTGATCAGATGCAGAGTTTCAAATAGTAATGTATAAGGGTGACACTCAATGCTTGACTTTGTTATAGAAGCTTGGGAAAATTTTGGCAAGGAATTAACAATCTGATCAGAGTATTTTTGCTGTTTTCTCACAGAGAAAGCATTTGATGCTGAAGGAAAATTAAGGCAACCCAAGGCCTTCTCAATCAATAAGGTTGGTCATGGTGGGTCCTCTACTTTAAACTTAATTTGGTATCCGCCTTTCTGCTTTGCCTCTGCTTGTGAGGATATGCATGGGACTGATACTTGATGTTCTGTATTTTCCAGCTTTACATGACCAAGATCCAGACTTCAAGCGGTTTTCATATTCATCAAAGATTTCCTCTTTGCTTATGTCACTAAATTACAAGAGGCCTGTGCTTATGCAATCTATGTACATATTTAAGGTCCTAAATGCAAATATGTTCTGCCTTTCGGGAATTATTGTCACATTTGTGTCATTTCCCTTTTCCTGGTTGCCATCCATTGAGTCCTATGCTTACAGCAAGTTTGTTATATGGAACCAGCAACCCGGAATAGGTGGGGAGGTTGTTCCACATCAAGATAACACATTCTTATACACTGATCCTCCTTCTGCAATCGGTCTCTGGGTGGCTTTAGAGGATGCAAATAAGGGGAATGGTTGTTTATGGGCATTGCCTAAGTCTCATAAAGGTCGGCTCAAATCTAGTCATTGATCTCTTCATAGTTAGGCATGTTTACTTGTGCTCTAGACTCTTTCTGTCAACTGTATTTAAAAAATGCAAAGTTTTTTGTGTTTGCACAGGCACCCCACTTTTGCATGTCTATAATGTGGCCAGAAGTGCAATACTTTCAAAGAGCACAAACACTGAATTTAATGAACAAAATCTTAGCACATGAAATACCGCTGAACGCCTGAAGTATGGCAAGGCAGTGCAGCTGGTTTGATATGTTGTGCGAGGGAAGGCTTGATTGAATAAGGGTGCATTTTGTAGGTGGACTTATTCGAAGGTTTCTCAAAGATAAGAACGGTGCCAGATATGATAGAGAATCTCCCACTTATGACTATAACATGTTTGTACCTCTTGAAGTAAAAGTAGGATCATTGGTTCTTCTCGATGGAAACCTCGTTCATCAAAGGTGGTGCTTTATCAATTGAAATGTTAATTGCTTTTTTATGTTTGGGCCATTTTGTTGTAATGAAACTGCGAAATATATAGGCTCACGTGAGATCTAAAGCTTTTAAGGGATGCAGCTTTGAAAACATATCACAGAAATCAAGACATGCATACAGTGTCCATGCCATTGAGACGGAAGGGTGCTCTTGGGCTGCTGAAAACTGGTGAGATTATTTAAGCCTCTGGAGTAGTTATGAATCAAATTTCTAGCTGTAGCTCATATGCTGAAAACTGTATTTAAGAAGAGTCAGGGTGAGTCACCGTTAGCTGGGATATGCTCTTGTGTTACTGAAGGATTAAACTGCATTGAGACCTTTAGAAGTTTAGATGTACTTTGTGTTGTTTGGATGGTGATACGTGCAAGGACAAGTTATCTTTGTTGGTGTGCTTGCTAGGTAAATAAGGGCATCTGTTTTCAAGTTGTTCTGGCAGGAACTAAAGGTGCTTCCCTGTCATTCGTTGGTAAACTACTACCTAATAGATGGAAAGGGATTGTTTTAAGTCCCATACCTTATGATGGAATTTTGCAAATATTATCTTCTCAAGGGTGACCATGAGATTGACTTTGCTTGGACTTTTAAGAGAATCCAATCAGTTCAGGATCCCATCTCAAAACAACAAACCAAATCATAGCGAGAATGCACTTCTTTTAGACATTGCTTTTAAAACCTTACTAATGCTCTGGGAAATCTCATTTTCATGAGCCAGATTTTGCAGTAAGATTTAATGAGAAAGTGGTTGCTAATTTAGTCACGTTCATGGAGTTCATACTCAAAAGTTCACCTTTGAAAGTGTCTTTAAAAAAAGGAAGTTGTGTGCTCCAACATGTAATTTGCAGATGATATCAGCTGGTGTTTCCCCAACTTTGATTCTTTTCTATATATATATATATATATATATATCTATATATGTATGTATGTATGTATGTATGTATGTATCTGTGTGTGTGGGTGTGTGTGTGTGTGTGTGTGTGCAGACACACACACACACACATACGTATATATATATATATCTGTGCGGATGGTCCTTCGTTTTCCCTTCAACTGGACCTTCTTTGCCAGATGTGTTTTGCTTCTGTCATAGATGTTCCTTCATCGGGCTCATAGCTTGTTTGTTCTTTGGACTCTGTCCTTCTGGTTTCCGGTCTTCGACAGGCTCAATAGTTTGGGGTGTGTCTCTACTTAATGGGTAGGGTTTTATCTGCAGTTCAACTTCGTCGTTGGGCTGAAGTTGCAGTGGGTCAGGATTTCCTTTCCTCTTTCTTTCCGGGCAAAGGTTTTTATTATGCCCACTACTCTTTGACTAATGTGGTGGAGCGACTTGTCAGTCGTGTTGGTATTCATGGGGCTGGTTTCTTTGCTTATGTGATGCCCTGGGATCCACTATTTGATTCGTTTGCCTCTCTTCTCACTCACTATCCGGTCTGATTACCCTCAAAGCGTTGCCTCTGTCTCTTCTTCAGCATCTTCCTACTCTTGCAGCTTTTTTGGGGAGGCCTCTACATGTTCTGAGACAGGAGTTTTTGTAGGCTATGCGGGATGTTCGCCTTTGTATTTTATGGGATATGATGCAGCCCGTGCCGTCTACTCTGGATCTTGATTTGGGATTTGCTCATCCGATGCGCATTAGGCTACATTTTGCCTCTTTTCCTACAACATGTTATCGGTGCCGGCAGGTTGGTCATTTTGCACGTGCTTGCCCTTCGGCTTCCATGACCACTCCTCTTGCTCCTTCTTCACCAGTAAAGTTTACTCTTCCTTCTCCTCCGGTTTCTGCTAAGGCTTTACTGGATAAGCCTTCTTTTACTGCTCCGAAGCATTACTGGAGGAAGGTAGAAAAATCACAGGTTAATCTTTCTCTTGCTGAAGAAGTTCAGGATCCGACTCCCGTTGAGCATCATCAGCCTCCTCCTCCTCTAGATATGGATGTGCCTCTTGCAGAGGGGATCATACATGATGCTGCACATGCTCTTTCTCAGGTTGATCCTCAAAGTGAAGCTGAAATGCTGAGTCCTGCTTTATCAGATGCAGCTCTTTCATCGGAGGATAGAGATGTTGATCTAGCTCCTTTGCCTCTAATGCCTATGCCAGAGTCTTCTTCTGTTCGGGATGCAGAAGTGTCTTTTTACTGGAATCTTTTCATCCCATGTTACAACAGGTTTTTGACCCTATGATTCAGAAATTTCAGGTACCAGCCTATATCAAGAAGAATCACAAGGGCAAAAAACAGCTGGTTTATATCGATGGTGTGGTTTCATCACTGCATTAGTTTTTACAGAGCAATAATTTGAAGCTGGAGGATGCTGTGTTTGATCCTCCTCCAGCTTGATATGTAACTTTTTACTTGGCTGCCTCATGACTTTTGCTCTGAGGCTTTACTTGTAAATTTTTTTTTTTGTACTTATTTGGTGGGGTTTTACCTCTTTTTGAGGTTTCTCACACAGAAATGTAAGATTTCACTAAAAAAAGTGTGTGTGTGTAAAAAAAAAAAATAAATAAAAAATAAATAAATATATGTATGTATGTGTGTGTGTGTGTGTGTGTGTGTGTACATACATACTATTTCTGTCTTTGTCTCAATAGTCACTATTTCTCTCTTGGGTGCGATATTGGGCTCTTTGGACAATCTGGAGTGAGCATAATTTGACATACTTGGGTCGGTAGATTCATAAGTCATATGAATCGTTCCGAGCCTCATTGCGGCAATCCTTATATGATGCCTGCCATGAGGGTGATATGCATGCTTCTTGCATACAGCTTTTCTTTTTATGCTTCTGAACTCTGGGATACTCTCCATTTTGGAGACCTCCCATCATATAAATTTATGATCATATAAATATATGCACTGGATATTCCAAAAAAAAAGGTGTGTACATACATACTAGATGCTTCCTTCTTGCGTGACACCGAGAGATTTGTCAAGTCATTCATTCGGGATGACCTATGGAAGGTATATATTCATAAGACATGGGTATCCCCCCCACAACAATATGCAGGAGATCACATCCTACTCCTTCACAAAAGAAGTGCTTGGGAGACGTTGTGACCACAACCGTGGCTTCCAAACACGTCAGGCCAGCAAGAGACTGGAGTCTTCCGCAAGTACCCGCTGTTACTATTATTGCTGCATCTCAAGATTGTGCTCAGATTAAATAGCTGAGTAGGAGATAAACTCCTCTTTTTGGTACCTATCATCACCTATATATACATATATATAGTATACATATTTGTGTACACATACACATACACATACACATATACATATGTGTGTGTGTGTATGTATATATATGTATACATATATATCTGTACATATGTATACATATATATGTGGCAGTAAATGGTCGATAGACCTGCCTTGTTATTGGAATGACAGATCTCTGTGGAGGGGTCTCGTTGAAAATTGTGCTAGGGTAGGGTCATGTGGGGTACATCTCTTCCCGTGGATCATTGAAGATAGCATTTTGACATGTAGTCACTCTAAACCAGTCCAATCATCCTCTATGAGGTGTACTGCGCAAAAAGCACCTGCATATAAGTCTACCAGTCAAAGTAGAGAATCAAATAGGAATGATTTCTTAGAAGCATGCCCTCTAGCCAAGCGTGCCTATGCTACTGGTTTCATGTGAAACTTGGGACCTATGAAAACGCACCCCAAGTATACGTAGGATTAGATTAACCCAACGGGCTCCCCTGCAAGTGTGAAAGCCTCACATTGAAGCTGAGCATCATTAGTGTCCAAGATATAACCTTGGTTTTACTGCAAAGTTGTCAGATGCATCTATATGAAAGGTGGGAGTGGTTATTGTGAGATCATAAGTCTTTGAGGTGAAGGCTAGGGATCCCATGACATAGTCTCCTACGATGTGGCCACCTCCGTGTGGGGCTTGGACAGCATGAGAGAGAGAAAAGTACACACACACACACACACAAACACACACACTTTTTTTTTTTTTGGGTGAAACTAAGAACATTATATTATGAAACATCCATTTTACAACAGGACAGTGCTCCACACACACACACACACACACACACACACACACGTATAGGGCATGGGTATATATGTATGTATGTATGCAGACAATTACACATATATCTTCATATGTGTGTGTATTGTACACATACCAGTTGGTTGGGGTGCCACTGGTGCCCTTCTACTTTTATCATCTACACAACAAGGTTCATAAATGATTAAGCACCAATTGATGAGCATACTTATATGGCATCATTGGGGTGGAGCACCACCGATGCCTTTCTGTGGTTTAAGAAAGATGCCACGCATAATGATATTCTAGTTAATGAGTGCAAATTAGAGTCTTGAAAGGCATCATTTGGATGGAGCCCCAAGTGTGGTTTAAAGAAAGATACCACACATAAGGATATTCTAGTTAATGAGTCCAATTGAGAGAAGTCTTGAAATGAAACAAGCACACACCTCTATGAAGAGGCACACTCTTTCAGAGAGACTTTCTATGTATAGACACATTCCTGTATTCCCTTTCTCAAGGGTTCACACCCCTTCACTAGGGTGTACATACCTCTTCATGTACATGGGTCTCAGTTGTACATCTTTACTATCTATATAAAGAGCTGGATAAAGCATACTTATTTCCAACTTCCTTGCACTCTCTGATTAAAATTAGCAATAACAAATTACCTAGGATTTTTTACCGTAGTATCCTATACATTTTTTTCGTCCTACATGTAGTGGATGTCCTTCACCTTCTAACCTTTTCTGCTAAACCATAAACTCTCACTCAACCTTAATAAGGAAATGCTTATGGAGGCAAGCCCCCATTGTTCGTTGTCAGCCCCTATGCTCACCCATCACACATTTTTACAATTTGTTGTGACCAAGTACTTGCAATAAATGCTCCACTCGTGTCAATCCACTTGTAAGCCTTCCCAAACACTGGAGCTAGGTGCTTTGCCTTTGGAGATAGGAGCCGGTTGTTTGGGCTGCAGGAAGACCGTCTGCAGTTGGTTGCATGCGCTGAAGCTTAGCTTGCGTATGGCGTCGCTTCAGCCGGTGTGTTGAGCCTGTTGCGCGCTTGGCCGTCGGAGCAGATTTACGGCGGGCTGTGGACGTTGCCAGTAGATGGAAGGAGCCTTGGGAGGCCGGTTGTTTGCTGATGCTTGCCGTTATGCTTGAGGCTACCTTGTTTGTTGGAGTCGTGGGACTGTGGAGTCGTAGTTGTAGGTCGATAGAAGGCTTAGAGCCTTAGAACTGCAAGGTTGTAGGAGGCAACTCACTTGATGTAAAGGTTGTAGAGGTTGCCTCTGAGTCCCAGCTTTGGATAAGCCGAGTCATGGGCTTTGCTTGAAGAGCTATGGAGGCCCGAGAAGTAATCTTCTCTCACTATCTTTCAGAAATGAATCTGAAGTGATACATAATGATACTTTAAATGACAGCACTGATCAAGCTGTTGCTGATTCCCTTACGGTATCTCATGGCTTTCCCGATCTGGATTGTATGAGATGAGTTACTGAGCTGGTTTATGACGATCTGCACTGCATGGGAGAGATGGTTTGTAAGTATCTTGGCACTTAGATGAAGCCGATCAAGGGGAGGAAATGCTCTCTATAAAATGCCATCTTATATGTGTGTGTGTGTGTGTGTATGTACATGCATATGTAAATACATACATGTGTTGTAGAAAAACAGAGGGAGGTTGCTTGCTAAAGCTCAACTTCCACACAACGGAAGAATTACCCTGAAATCACAAGACACATGAATCTATTACAACTCAATTCTATTTGCTTTATGTAACATTAAGAGAGGGCAACACAGATCATAAACTTAGTCAGGCTAGGAGATTCACGAATTATTAGAAAGAGAGCTCAGATGTACAGCAACAGAATATATATCAACGCAGATACCAAGTACACAAATGCCAATAAATTGTACCAACACCGTCAGCAAACAATTACCGAGGCAAGGTACCAAAAGATGGCTCAGTTTGCTGCATGCTCTCAAGTAAACTCTTGCTCTTCTGCCATGTGCCTTTGTGTAGGCTTCAGTAGCTGCTCAAGGTAGAGCATTCCTGCAAAAGTTATTCTCGGGTGTTCTATGCAGACAAAGCTCCCTCTGATGCACCACCTTATGCTCTCCTAGAGTAGATAGGTATCCACCAAGGTGTGCTGTAGATGCGTGGGACTTGTGCCCTGCAAGATCTGATGGTGTAGATCCCTTGATCTCTCTCCCTTTGCTCCTCACCTGATGTGTGACCTGCAGCTGGGACTCCTTGGAATGAATGTCTGCCCCCAAAAGGGCCTATTTATTGGCTGAATGGTTAGGCAGATTGATTGCTGTCCATTATTTCATTATTTATTATTCTAACAAGTTTTGTTCCAGTTGTGCTTGAAGCATTGTCCATCCTAGGTAACTGTAAAAGTTCCTCTCAGATGATCTGATTCAGCTCGTGATATGTGAGTGGCATGGAGGGGGCCTCAACGCTATTTTGGGAGGGAGGTAACCTTTCTATATGGAGCTTGAGGCTCTCAAATTATCTACATGTATGTGCATACCAACACCTCTGGTCACCCTATGCCACCAGTGCCGTGGAGGAGGATAAAACCAACCAAGGAAGCCTACTATATATGTGTGTGTGTGTAGAGAGAGAGAGAGAGAGAGAGAGAGAGAGAGAGAGAGAGAGAGAGATGTATTAGCATCTCAAGAGGCCTTGCGGGCCTATGAGACAGTACAATCACAAAGATAACCCATACAAGCCACTGTGGGCTGAAGCAAAGGGCTCGCTGCTAGATAGTACTGACTAGTAGGACTTACCAGAGGTGGCGGTTGCAAGGATTTGAGCCAGAGTCAAAGACACGCCAGACTCACCAGCGCACTGAGGCACACGTCATTGTAGGGGACCTTCCTTCCATACGTACTAGACCAGATGCACGACCCATAGGAGTGACTGTGGCACTTGTTTGCAACAGGGATACAGTTAGGAGACTTCAGTGGGCTGTACATGTCGACAGCGGCCAGCGCCCTATCACAAGGTTTTTGCCACCACAGCAGCCTCACACACCGATGCCCCCCTCCTAGGGTTGACACTCTCGCTGGCTTCCACTCAGAGAGTTTTCCCTTTTATGTACCGACGCTGCTATGGGCAGGATTATGGATTTTGTATTTGTCCTGGGTGTTGATGCCTGTTTAGTGGCTCCACCCATGAGTTCATTGTATCAGCTTCTTTTAGTCTCTTATAGACCCTTTTTGGTCTTCTGAAGGCTTTTAATAGACTTTCTTCTTTCTTTCTTTCTCCTTCCATGTGTTGGTTATCTGTGTCATCTTGATCAGTACTCTTCTTCCTGCATTTAGCTCCTCGCTGGTCACCACCTTTGACAGCTTCTTCATAGCAATAGGCCTAGAAAAAAATTCTCTGTAGCTAGACAATTGCTCCTGGCAAATCACAATTTGCTTGTGACACTCCTAGATGTGCAAACAGCCCGTCTCTGCTCGTACTTGTCCATTTATCCTTATAGGTTGACACATTGCAGAAACTTTGTGACTTGCAGATTTCAGAATTACAGACGCCGTGTCATCCGTACAACAATTGTACATTAGACGCAATTGTCCATATAGTTTATCATTGATAGCAATTTTTAATTTTTGATGCAATTTTCCTTCAGTGAAATTTGGGGCTTTTACAGATTCGACCCCTCTCCAAATTTGGGGTTTTTGCCAGATTTGCTGATTATTGCATTGGCATTGCCTAGTACAGGTGACATTTGGGGATTTTGAGTCACATTTACTCGATTTGCAGTGACATTGGTGCTTATTTGGTCACATTTTTTGGATTTGCCCTTTTTTGCATAATTGCCCTCTTTAGAAATTGGGGCTTTTGCCAAAATTGCCTTTTTCAGCTCTTGGATTGCCTGATTTTCACACGCTCAGCTGCAAGAAGTTATGGATTTTGCTCCTATTTATCTTGCATTGGCTCTCCTGCTTGGGGGACGTCAATTTCATAGTTACTAGGGAACGTGAACGGCAACGGAACGTCGACCCCTAGGGAACGGGAACGCCCAAATCCTAGGGAACGTGAACGGGAAGGGAACGCCACGTCACCATACCCATAAACAAATATAGTATTATATACATTAGAAAGCTTAAACTTAGAATCCAAGACTCAAAAACATTGCAATTGCTTTTGGAGTAAGCCTTAAGGACTCAAGACTGAGGGCATAGTTCACGAATAATTATTGATAATAGAATCTAGATTAATCATTATAGCTTGCCAATGGCATACAAAAGCAAAGTCCATCAGAGACAAGGCATAAACATATGAGATTATCTTGAGTCTTGGAATCTTGAATCTGGATACAATAACTACTGAGGCTCCTAGAACTTAAAAAACTAGCTGCTACATGCATGATCCACTCAACACTATCAACATCAATGATCAATCTAAATCTGCAGCATTGTGGTTGCTGCTCTCTTCCTCCTCTTCATCATCTCCATCATCTGGTTGATCTCCATCTTCTTGGTCATCTCCAACATCATCCATGGATGCACCCACCACAGGAACGATTTGCTGGCGTGTTGCCTTACCATTCTTCTCCTGCCATCCAATGAATTCCTCACGGCTGTACCCAGCATTCATCTTCTGAAGCAAACGTAAGTTTGCATGCACAAACACAAGGTCACTTGCCTTCTGTGTCCCAAGTCTGTTCCTCTTCTTTGATGCAATGTGCCCAAAGCTTCTCCACAAGCGCTCACAAGGAGAGGAACTTGCTCCTTGACTCAAAATGCGGATAGCCAAGTTTTGCAACAAAGGTGAATCAGCCCCATATGGCATAATCCTCCCACCATAGAGCAGACCCCACAATATACCTATCCCTTTGTGCATCCTCAGAGCCACACATTCCATATTTCTTCCTATAAAAAGCCAACTCATCCTTTACTTGCCTTCGCTCTTGTGCATCTGGTACCATTTGCTTCAGTATCTTCTCCCATCCTCACATCACCTCCTTATCCGACTCTTGCTTGTTACCTTGAAATTCAGGTTCCAAGACGTAAGCTGCAGCATGCAAGGGTGAATGATAGGAGTTCCACCGCTCCACTACCAAGTCTACTAGTTCTTGCTTCCTATCAGGATTAGTCACCACCTCCTTTACATTTTCAATCTTTTCGTCCATCCCCTCATAAACTTTGCCGATGCATGGCTCATCACTATCCATAAGCCTCATCAAAAGGATGATGGGCTTTACTATTTTCACCATATGATTGACATCCTCCCAATAGGCATCAGATAAGCATAAAGACTTGCATTCCAACGCCTCCCATTCATTACACACAACAAGCTGCCTTAGAGCATTTTTTACCTCTAGAAGACGCTCCAACATGATGAAGTTGTATGCAAAACGTGTCTTTGAATACTTCAAGAGGTCTTTGGCGGCAAGCTTACGATACACTGCAAGAATGTAGTGGTGTCGTGTGATAAAACCAATAATATCCTTTGCAAAATCAATTATTGGATGAACCCAAGCAAGCTTCTATGTCCTTCAGCAAGTTATTCAAGCAATGTGCCATGCAAGCACTAAAAGTGAGCTTAGGATAACGTGCCTCCAAAATGCGACCTGCTGCCCTGTTGGAATTCTCCCCATCTGCTATGAATTGAATGACATAATCAGCCCCCACCTCATTAATAGATTCACTCCACAAATCAGCCAACCTCTCTGTTGTCTTTCCGCCCTCTGAGTTATTAATGGACTTCAAGAAGCATGACTTACCCCTGCAATACGCAACTATGCCTTGAATAGATCGACTACGTGTATCACTCCATCCATCACCCATCAAGGTAGCACCAAATGTCTTCCATTCCTCTTTAACAAGCTTCAAAGCCCGCTCTATGCTGTGCTTCTCTCCTTCTAAAATCTTGGTTCTCAAGGCTTCATAAGATGGCGGTGTGTAAGAGGGACCAAAAGCTGCAATAGCCCTCACCATATCCACAAAATAAGGATTGCGGGTTTGATTCAAGGCAATGTCACCACTATAAAAAAAACGCCCCACTGCATCATCTACCTCTGCCTTCCTCCCACGGCTTAGGGAACGTTCCCTAGACGTTCCACAAGGGATATGGAACACTCCATAGCCGTTCCAGAGGCCAGACGTTCCCCAGACGTTCTCTTCAAGTTGAGTGAAGAGAATGCCGTTCCAATGTTCCATAGCTATGGAACGGCATTCCCTGGCAACTATGGTCAATTTCAGGTCCATTGGAGAAGATTTGTGCATACATTGGGGCAGATTTGTGCAGCACTTTTGCAGGACAGCCCTTTTCAAGTGGGTGTTTTCCTGGGACACATACTTGCACTTCTGCTGTCTACCTTTGCAGGACAGTCTTTGGGGACGGCCTTTTGCAGTGTTTGAGCTGGCCTTCGTGGCATTTACATTTGCAGAGAATTGCTGTTATTTTTGAGTTGACATTTCCAGGTGTGCAGTCCTCTCTTGAGCAGCCAGCTCACTGCATTGTAGCCTTGAGGCTTTGAAATTTGTAGGGCAGCTTTATGCTTTTGGGGCATTGACATTTGCAAACTATTGCAGTCACTTCTGCACCACATATTACTTGTAGGATCTTTTTCAGTCGATAGACATTTTTCGGATATTGTGTGCATTTTGGCTCAATGTTTGAGCTGGCCTATTTGGTTTTGACACTTGCTGAATTTTGTTGTCATTTTTGGGTTGACACTCACAGATTTTGTGTCAGCTTTTGAGCAGCCTTCTCATTGCAGTGATAGCCTTGAGGCTTTGACATTTGCTGCACACTCTTTTTTGGGAATATATTTGGACTGCTTGGCCTTGAAGATAAACTTGATGGTACTAACTATCCCATGTGGTCTAGATTCGTTTCTCTCCATTTGGAAGTCTTCATTATAAGGCTTGGATCAAATACACATGTTGGTCTTCTGGGCTATGGTCTCTGGATTAGAGACTAGACCCGTCTCTCCAGCACATGCATATGTTGCTCCCACAATCACTACTATGGCCACTTCTAGTTCATCTACCATTGGTCCCACAGTGCTTGCCGCCATGCCTCCCATTTCTACTCATGTAGATCAGGTCTTTGCCATCGATCATCGATCATAGAGGGAAAGGCAAAGGGCAGGAAAATTGTAGCAAGCCCAAACCTTCCTTTGGCACCTCATCATCTTCTTCTCCTGTTGCTGACAGTAAGAAGAAGTGCTATAACTACTTCAGGAAACTAGGCCATGGCATCACTGAATGTCAGAAGACCAATGCTTCGGAGAGGAGAAAACAGAAGATATGCCTTCGCTTTGAGGCAGTCTGCATTGCTCATGATGATTGGGCATTTGTTGTGTGACTCGTCATTCTCCTCCGGTTTAGCATGATGCATCCTGCTAGTCTTCTTCCCAGTCCTTGCATCTGTGATTTGCTTCTTTACGTTATCATAAGTTCCTGTATCCTTTCTTGGATGAACATATGCAACCATGATATGTATTACACACATGCACGTGCACGCACACACACAGACGCAGACACACACACACACACACACACATTTTGTTTTTGGGGCGAAAAGGTTTTCTTTTATATTACAGAGTCACAATCCCAAAGCAGGATGTGCTCAAGTACATCAAGAGAAGATGTCAAGATATGACAAATATACATCATGATCAAAAGTCCCTGTTTGCAAGCAATCAAAAAAAGATTGCTGCAAAGAGTGCTTGAAGAAAGACTATAGGGGGAAAATGGGATCACCAAAGACTCTATGATTTTTGTCTTTCCAGAGAGTCCATAGTGCCTAATACCGAACCCATACAAAAAACAAATCAAAACTCTGTCTGTGTGGATGAATCCCAAATAACCGGAAAGATTTTCCAAAAGCAGCACGGGGAAATTTGGTTTGTAAATGTTGGCACAACAATTCCAAAAAGTCACGTGTGAGAGCAATCCCAAATAAGATGAGCACTGACTCTCGTGGAGCCAAACATTTGTGACAAATAGGTGGAACAACATGTCTTTGTGATAGAAGGTGTCCAGATGGAAGAACTCCTAACAATATTCTCCAGATAAAAATCTGCTGTCGAAGTGGAATTTTAGATCTACAAAGCCCTCACAATCTCCGTTGCCACGCACGTGCGTACGTGCACACACACACACACACACACACACACACACACATGTTGGATGCGGCCTCTTGGGAGAACATGTGATTGGCTTGGCTGAATTGTGATTGGACCATATATGCTGGTCATTGCATGGCACTACATTTGGCAATCTACTATTGGCGCATCGATGTTGGTAGATCTGGAGGCTTCGGTGCATGGTAGCTCTTGGCGACTCTTGGTGATCTCCACGGCATGTTGGTGGTGAACTATGGACGGTGGCTCTCATGATATAGTAAGTAGAGTCGATGAGCTCCCTCCTTTTGTCGCGGCTGTGTCTGTGTGTTGTCCAGCTCATTAGAACTGCTCATAGTAGGGTCCATGGTAGAGTCGCGTCTCTTGTATTGGCAAAAAGCCCCATAGGGATGAGCCGCAGTCTTGGTCGTGAGCAGTGAGTTTTGTTGTAATAGCTTCTTAATTTAACGAGTTTTATGTGAGTGAATTAATCTTTCCATAGCCTTAGTCGCAGATTATTTGCCTCAGTTCTTTTAAGAATTTCTCGTAAGAAAGCTTTGATATCAACTGCTCGTTCTTTCACGTATAGAAGGAGAGGCTCTGAAACCATCAAAACAAACACACACACACACACACACACACGTGTAAGGCATTTCGATATAGGTCAATAGTTGATCACCACCAAGACGAAAATTGAAAGAATATGCATGTCCGCCAAGGTGATATAAAAATATACCTTTATAAGACTATGTTGTATTGTATATATTTTATCTTCTGTTAGTCATGGTCATACCGTGGAGGGGGGTTCGTTGACACTTATCCCTGGTATGCCCTTGTAGGCTAGTTCAGACTTCAGTCAACTCTGATGTTGACTTCATTGGTCAACTCTTTGGTTGACTTTGGGGCCTATATAGGCCACCACATGTACTTTTTTCATATCCATTTGCAAGTACTCTGAGTTCCTTCAGCTGTTTGTTGCTCTCTTGCATTCTACTTGCATTCCATTGCTCCCTGCACCCAACACTTCTCCCATGAATTCTACAAGCTTGTCCCGACTCCCCACAGTCGTCAGCCCATTCTGAATATCAGAATCAAAGAGCTGAAATAAATCTATTGGCCCCTTATCAACATCTGAACAATTCTTCTGACCTCTCTTCTCCTGTCTCTCCTTCTCTATCTCACTAACAATGGGCTGAGTATACGCCACTATCTTCTTCTTCTTCTTTTGTGAGTACGGTCTTCCTTGGGGCATGAGCTGTCCTCTTTGGTAGAAGTGGCACTCTTAGTTCTATTATTCACCATGTTGGAGATTTAGAAACATAGACTCTCACACAAAATCCACAATCACAAACATTTGATATCTAAAGTTAAAGCTATATCTCTAAGGCCAATCAATTTAAAACCTCATGGAACAAAGGAAGCTCTGATGCTTGTCAGAGCATGAATATGCAGAAGCGTGTTTTGGGGGATTTAAACTTGAAATAACCTCCTCTCAAAAGTCTCACGGTCTTGTGCAGCTGAGTGGAATTGGTCCACTTCTGAATTCATCCATTCAGTGAAATGCTCATAAAGAGAGTGGTGTGCATGTGCACCACCACCTTAGGCTCCTATCAAGGAGCAGTTTATCTTAAGTCTGGCCCTTTTCAATGGTGGAATGTTCAAGAGGGGAATGAGGAAGATGGTGCCTTTTCTACGTAAACATGATTTCTAGCTAGGAGGAGGGATACGTTTAAACTTTGGCTATGGTGTAGAAGCAATTATGCTCAAGTTGTGTTGCCTATGTGGATGAGCACATAGAAGGTTTGAAGTGTGAGATTGATGGAACACGTCATCTAGCTTCTATTTCTGTGTCTTTTGAATTCGCTTGCTAGCTTGCTTATGTGACCAAAAAGTAACTTTAATCAGCCTACCCCCAGTAGGCCATCTGGCATTTCCGAGTCTTGGGGTTTCTGGCATGAAAATGTTTCAGGCTGCTCAACCTCCAGACATTCCCTCTAGTCTCCTCACAGCTGCCAAGCTATGTTTTCTCATATGTGGAGCTTGTGAATCAGCTGCTGGGCAATGCAGTCGTAGAACCAATGTTCTGTTAGGAAAATTCCAAGACTAATATTCTTGTGCGATTAAAGAAACAGGCTTGGCCAGGGTTCTTCCTATTTCCTGATGTGAGTTTTTTTTGGGTTATAACTTCATACAAGATCATAAATAAGTTTCTTATTCCCATCCTGTGCTTATCTTTTCATTGTGTTTGTTGGACATCCATCCCCCTTGATCTCCCTTTTTCCTTAGTTAGGCCTTATCCCCTTGGCTTCTTGATCCTTATTTTACAGATGAGTCGTGTAATCAGAAATCCCTTTAGTGTGCATTAGCATGTCCAAGTACTCACATTCTGCTGCGGTTTTTAAGAGGCTGAGGTGTTCTTGTTCTTCTTGTGGTAAATAACTTTGGCTCGAGTGCATCTTTGACATCTTCGTTGCCTCAACTGAAATTTTATTTGTGAATTGCTGTGTCAAAGCTATCTTCTGAATGCTTTAATTACTCCAAAGAGCTTGTTAAATCTGAATCGCTGACTTGCCTTTGTTGAAACATTCTGCTTGTCGAACTTGTAATTTGACCCCTTTTCTTTGCTTGCAAACAGGTTACAAAGGAAAGAAGTTCCAGTACCCTTGTACAATCAATAAGGCCGTTATATATTATGGTTATATGAATATGAATAATCTGGTGAGAGAAGCTGACTTTGCTACTTTGTGTACTGAGTCCTTGCCTCTAACTCCCATCGCCCTATGTCAAGTAAATAATTAAAGAAAGGGTTATCAGCGGAGGACTTGCCCCAAGCATTATCAGTTGTGCAGGGTTGGAATCCATCGGGCATCTTTGGTAACTGGATAAGAAAAGCGATGGGTTGTTGAAGTTATTCTGTTTCTGTCGCTTGCAATTGCGGTTTAAGTAGCTGTATAATGCGTACTGAAGAAAAGGGAGAGCTATAATGTGGATGATAACAGCACCATTTTGTGTGATCGCCCAAATTTGGAAAAGTTGCTCCAAGCTGCCAACAAGATGTAAAAGTGAAGAATAAAAGCCCCGGGCTGGCACTACAATTGTTTCCTTGAACCAGGTTGAGAGATTGGCAGAAAAGTTTTAAGAGTATTGCCAGAAGTCTAATGATGAAGTTTTTTAAAGAACTGTCAAAGCTGACAGGATTAAATCACTCAGCCATTCCTGAGGCTTCGTTTCAGTTAGAGAAGTACTTCGTGGCATGAGGACTCAAGAAGGACCCTTGAGGTTGTTAAATACGATGTTAATCAAACTGTTATTGACACATCAATGGGGAGGTTGGATATATAGTATTTGGAGAAATCCACATCAGCGCCCCCCCTGCCCCCACCCCCTCCGTCCTTTCTCTGGGTTGCACCTTGATTAAACCACAAATAAGCATGGGCAACACAGAGAAACCAAACCCCTAAGGGTCGAGCTAGTGATCTCACATCCCAGCCATCAGTTCACTATTTTAGAACCATCCTCGAGCCTGGATTCTGGACCACTGTAGAAGCCAGTCTGCTTGAAGGTCACATCGTGCGACTCACACTACATGCGCCCTCCATCAGGCTCCTACTTCCAAGCCAATAGGTTCACATCCCTATGAATCAACAGATCCCACATGCCTAAAGATTGAGCCCCTGGCTTGTATTTATAAGCCTAGCTTTACCTTTCTTTGGCATCAAGCTGCAACTTTAGAATCCATGCCTCGTATAGGCAATACATTGCAGATCATATGTCTCAAGTAAGGACTTGGGAAGTAACAATTGGAGTAGATGATGACCTAGCTAATGGTCCTTTCTTTCAAATAGATGCAATTCTTGAATGGCATATATATATCATAAGATATCTAATGGTAAGAAGACCACCCCTTGCTCTAAGATCTCTAGATGGAAGGACAGTGATTCTGAAAGTTGCTTCATATCAATTTATAGTATGACAGTGATATAAGTGGAAAGACGTAATCACTTATGAGATCCCTAGATGGCCGGTTTTGCAGGAGAATCGACTGCTAGAAAGACACTTCTAGTAGGCTGTTGGTGGCCCACCTTGTGCAAAGACACCTTCGAGCATGTTAGGCAGCATGATGCTTGTTAGAGAACAAACAAGCATAATGTACAAGTGCATTCTTGCATGGAAGTCATTGTGTATTGGATGGATGTCTAGAGTATAAAGATTCTAATAAGACTTTTAAGGGACATATGATCTTTTTTGTTGAAGATGGATTGATCTATCTCGTGTTTCTAAGAGGACTAGGCTAGCAAAGGATTTACAAATCCTTGTGAACAAAAAGATTAATAGTTTAGATTTGAGCTATGATTTATCGGATCACACTTATGCATGGAGATGGACAGTTAAAGGAATGCTTACATCCACTTTTAAAAATAAAACATCAATATACACTATTGAGGTCGCTTGAACTAGCTCATTTGCTTGATGGTGAGACGGCTCCCTAATCGAGTTAGGTCACCGTGATGATCGTCATAGAATTAGAGGCAATGACTGATCATCTAGAACTCACTACCCTACGATAGAGTCCTTATCTCACCCTTGAGCACATAAAGGTCATGGCTAAGGTCCATGACCTAACACTAGCCCAATAGATGTCCACGTCCCATACCATGGACACCCTTTCCACATGGGAGCATTAGACTAGCATGCTAGCCTGTCGTGTCTGTAGCCAAGGTCCACAATTGAGATATTGATGAGTGACTGAAGACCTCATGCGAATAGATAGCCTTAGACATGACCAAATATATTGTGAATGCTTTTTACCTCTTAGGCCTTCTTCTTAGTGGTATTCTTAACTTTATCCCTAGGGCCTTCCATTCTAGGCTATACGAGTCATGTCTACGACGGGCTAGACACTTGCTCCGTTGGGTCTCAAGGTTGGGATCATGGATTGCGTTTAATAAAAATTTAACGTTTCATTTATAAATCTCAAATGTTGAGGAATTTTAAGAAAATTTGTCTCACACACACACTTTTGTTTAAAAGTGAAATCTTATATTTCTGTGGGAAACCTCAAAAGAGGTAAAACCCACCAATAAGTATAAGGAAAAAATTTACAAGTAAAGCCTCAGAGCAAAAGTCATTAGGCAGCCAAGTAAATAGTTACATATCAAGCTGGAGGAGGATCAAACACAGCATCCTTCAGCTTCAAATTGTTGCGCTGTAAAAACTGATGCAATGATGAAACCACACCATCAATAAAAACAAGTTGTTTGTTGCTCTTGTGATTCTTCTTGATATAGATTGGTACCCAAAATTTTTGAATCATAGGGTCAAAAACCTGTTGTAACATGGGATGAAAAGATTCCAGTAAAAAAGGTATTTATGCATCCCGGACAAAAGAAAACTCTGGCACAGGCATCAAAGGCAGAGAGACTAAATCAACATCTGTATCTTCCGATGAAAAAGTTATCTGATAAAGCAGGACTTAGCATTTGAGCTTCATTATGAGGATCAACCTGAGTAAGAGCAGGGGCAGCATCTTGAGAGAGCATGCATATCATCCTGTAAAATCCCCTCTGCAAGGGGTTTATCTATATCCTGAGTAAAAGGAGACTGATGGTGCTCAATAGGGGTGCAAACTTGAGCTTCTTTAGCAAGAGGAAGATTTGCCTGTGATTTATCTACTTTCCTCCACTAGTGCTTCGGAGTAGTAGAAGGCTTCTCCAAAGAAGCCATAGCAGAAACCGGAGGAGAAGGGAGAGTAACCTTGACAGCTGAAGAAGGAGTAGGAGGAATGGGCGTGGATGTCGAAGGGCAATCACGTGTAAAATGACCAACCTGTCGGCACCGATAACATGCAGTGGGAAAAGATGCAAAATGCAGCCTGATGCGCATCAGATGGGCAAATCCCAAATGAAGATCCAGAGTAGATGGCACGGGCTGTGTCATATCCCACCCCACAAAATGCAAAGGCGAACATCACGGGAAGCTTGCAAGAACTGTCTCAGAACATGAAGAGGCCTTCCCAACAAAGCTACAAGAGTTGGAAGATGCTGAAGAAGAGGCACAGGCAGCGCTTTGAGAGTAATTCAAACCGGACAATGAGTCAGAAGGATAGTAGAAGGATCGAAAAGTGGATCCCAGGGCATCACATAGGCAAAGAAACCAGCCCCAGGAACACCATCATGATTGACTAGCCGCTCCACCACATCAGTTGAAGAAATATGGGCATAATAAAATCCTTTGCCCAGAAAGACAAAGGAGGAAATACAATCCGGACCCATTGCAGCTTCAGCCCGATGACGAAGCTGAGCAGCAGAAAGAACCCTGCCCATATAGTAGAGAGAGACTCCAAACTGCTGAGCATGTCGAAGTCCTAAAACCAGAAGGGCAGAATACAAAGAGCAAACAAACGGGAAACATGATGAAGGAGCATCTGTGACAGAGGCTGAGCATAGCTGACGCAGAAGATCCAGTTACAGGGAAGAAGAAGGGCCATCTGCGAGATCAAGCTTTGTCGATTTGAAAGAGGATGAAGAAGGCAAAGCACCGCGCTTCCGTTGAATGAAGACTCGAGCAAGAGGAACAGAGGAAGCAGAAAAAACAAAAGATGTTTCGGGAGTCTGTATGGGTGGGAAAATTTGTACAGATTTTGCAGGTACGGATGAAGCAGGTATTGGCGTTTGCACCACATCTGCTTGGATGGAGGGTTGTACGAAGGGCTGAACCGAAGGCTGTGTAGATAACTGTAGGGGTTGGGGAGGCTGTACGGATTGTACGAAATTTCGTACAGCTGACGGGAGTTGTACGGATGGCGATGAAGGTTGCAAGGTGGAAGACGGGGGTTGTATGGGCAGTACGGGCAAAACGAGGGAGGGAACAAAGGGGGACGGAGGGTCGACCACGGTTGCGTGGGCTTGAGAGCTCTCCATCGTCTCTCTCTCTCACACACACACACACACACACACACACACACACACACATTCAAGAGTTTTTCAGTTGGTTTTCATTAAACAAAACTTCTAAACACACACACATACACACAACACTAAATATTCAAATATAAACAAATATCTTATAAAATCTCTCTCTCTCTCTTTCTCTCTCTCTCTCTCTCAATTAACCTCTTATGAAAATTAAGGCACATGATCTCCTACCAACTTACACATGATTGCTAGGTAACTTCCCAACATGATAGGATCTAGAGACTTGCAGAGAATTCAAAGATAATGATCAGAGGCTATTTCCAAGACATCCAAAGCATGTATCACATGGCTTTGCATTCAAGTTCCAACCTTATGTTGTAGCTTAGGTCGCCCAACAAAAAAGAATGCTTCATTAGTTGCCACTGGCAACATCCCGCTAATCAGGCCATGAATTGCAAATTGTGAGGAGAAATTTTGTCTAAGCGAAGGAAAAATAAGCAAGAAGGTTTAGATATCACTATGGTTTCCTTGCCGAGAATGCTTGTCACCATCAGCTTGCAAAATGCATTCGCAAGAAGGTTTAGATATCATTATGATTTCCTTACTATGATTTCCTTGCCGAGAATGCTTCTCACCATCAGCTTGCAAAATGCATAAGTGTTTCCCTTCGTCTACTTCAAATTCTTTCCCTAGTTTATCATCACTACCAAGTGCTTAGTAATATACTACTTGCACTCATGAAAGTAGGTAGAATGAATCTCGATTAGGTCAAATCGAACTAAAGCTGATCCAAACTTTTAGTTAAAGTGAACCATAGTCAAGGCCAATGTCTATTCAACTAAAGATAGCCATACCTAACCCTATATTCTCAAAGCCCTTAGGTCCCTTAGGGTCGCATAGTGCATGAAGCAGTGGCTAAGGGGTTCAAAGGTCTTGGTATTTATTTCAAATACAAAGAAACATGAGAATCTTAATACAATGTGTGTGTGTGTTTTCACCCAAAAAAAAAGAGTGTGTGTGTGTGTGTGTGCGCATTTTTGGCTTAGAAATAAAAATTTAGAGATTTATTCAAGACTTCATCAGCCCTTACCGTACAGGAACAACCTCCACCATTGTCATTGATTGAGCCTCCCCTGCTCCCTACCCACGCTTGCCTTAGAAAAGAGAATCTTTAGTGCCACATCTCTAAACCTCCATCAGTGAGATGAGTTGAGGGATGAATAGAGTTGCCATGCCTATTGCACACTACTTCGAAAATTGGTGAAATGGCTATTACAATCCCCACATTTGTGCTTTATTTGTAGCTCAAATCATATTGCATGGCGACTGAAAGAGTAGATTGGGCAACTCTTCAAAAAAGGATGCTCCATTAGTGTAAGGGGAAATTCTTACTGAGCAAAGGGAAAAGAAGAGGCAAGAAGGTTTAGAGATCACCATGGTTTCCTTGCTGGGACTGCCTCTCACCATCAACTTGCAAAATGCATCAGTGTTTCCCATCGTCTGTTTCAAATTCTTCCCCAAATGCTCAATGATACACTACTTGCACTCTCATGAAACGTGGTGTTTAGGACTTCCTCAGCCCTTGTAGTACAGGAACAACCTCCACCATTGCCATGGATTGAGCCTTCCTTGCTCCCTACCCAAGCTTGCCTTAGAATGCGAATCTCTAGTGCCACATCTTGAAATGGCTGTAAACCTCCATCGTTGAGATGAGTTGAGGGATGAATAAAGTTGCCATGCCTATCGCACACAGCTTCAAAACAAGTGGTGAAATGGCTCTCACAAGCTCTACATTAATGCATGAGATGAGATGAGATGAGAACGAGGGAGAGAGAGAGAGAGAGAGAGAGAGAGAGAGAGAGATTTGAATTTTAAGATTTTGTGTTTTCTATGAATGCGCGCACGTGTTGGTATGTATGTATGTATGTGTTTTTTGCAAATTTTCTTAAAATTCCTCGGAGGTTGATTTATAAATGAAACCTTAAATTTTATTAAATGTAATAGATGATCGCAACTTTGAGACCAAGCGGAGCGGGTCTCTAGCTCGTCATAGACGGGTCAGGTTCTATTTTGTGTGTCTTGCTACCATCTTCGTTGACTATCAAATTCATGGCCTTAATCTCAGCCGAAAATGGTATCTCTGTGAGCTTAACCAAGTGGTGTAAGCCTTGAGAGGTTTCAAGATGACTATCAAGCATCGCAAATCGCCAAGGAAGTATTAAACCCGTGTTAAGCAGAAGGACTGGGGGACATCAATTTTGTGCTAGATGGCGGAGCGGCTATAATCATCTCTTCTTCAAGGAAAAATACAATCATCGGCTCAACTGCACCTATGTCCTAGCCAAAGAGATGTTGATAGAGTCAAATTACCTTACCTCTCTCCCAATCACCCTGCAACATGATCTGATGTGGCCACAGCTCTGTGTACTTGTGCCACATCATTCGCCTTCGGGACCCGGGTCGCCTTTCGCGTTGCCACCCGGCCCGCTACATTGAACCAAAGCCAAGGACATGCCTCGAGGCATTCACTCTGTGCTACCTCATCTGGGACTGCCTCTGCCTTGTGCAGTCTGCCTGATTTGCCCACGCGGTGCCATGTGGCTCCTCGAACCTCCTTACTATCCCTCGAACCTCCTCTCGCCCGTCGAGCCTCCATCGAACCTCCGTTTCATTGCTGAGCCTCTGGCGAACCTCCATTCTTGTTTGTCTGGGATTAACATCCATATAGAATAGAATAGAATAGAAAAAGGAATATGAGCAAAGGGATAGATCCTTATGAATACATGCCTTTTCAACCATTTTCTAACATTAAACACAATGGTATGAGGGGAAGGCATTGATCATTTTCCCTTGAAATTAAGCCTTTGCCTTTTCGGGATTAGATGAAATCTTAGGCAAAATGTTACGACATGCTTGGCTATTAGGGCAAAAAATGTCTCATGAGTGTTGGTAAAATTCGGGATGATTGTGTTGAGTGTACTTGGGCAATAGCTATCCGATATATATAGGGGGGGGTGTGTGTGTGGTGGGCGCGTGCAACTGAATGTTTGGGCATTCAGTTGGATGCCTTACCACAACATCCAAGTATACAAATCCAAAGCCAACACATCCTCCTCCTTGTTACAACCAACATCGAAAAGGATTGTGACAGTGGGAGAGCAAAAGGGAACGCCACTTGGGCATTATATCAATTCCATCACTATGTCATAGACTGTCATAGATCCATGCTTCTCATACACCTATTGGCAAACCACACATGTTGATGCATGAATTGAAGCTAAGTGGTGAAGGTATTGTGCATTACCCGGACTAATCGTTTGCTCTCCATGCAAAGAGCATAGCGATAGGGAAGAACCAGCTGAGAAGATGGTTTCCTCACATCTCACAACTTTCTTTTCCTTTTTCCCTTCCATCATCCCTTCACACTCTCTTGTGTTTCTTCCCCTCCTTCCTCTACCCTTGCCCCTTCCTATAACCCCTATGATATCATCATCATCACTCTCATTGTCTACTCCTCTACCATAGCCACCACCTCGCAAGCTCTCCCTCCCCCTCCTTACCCTTATGTCTCTGTTGTCATCTCCATCAATGTCTCTGTCTCTCTATGTACACTTGTGTTAGTGTGTGTGTCTCTCTCTTAGGCATCCCCTCACCTCTAGCCAAAGTTTCCCTCCCCTTCCTCCTTCATTCCAACCCTTAGCTCCCCGCTTCCTACACCTTCCCCCCCCCCCCTCTCTCTCTCCCCCCCCCCCCCCCCCTCCCTCCCAAAATGCTACCCCTTTCAAAGGTTGCATGCACACATTTGATGGAGTTTGCACAAAAACATTAGCTAGCCCTGCCAATTCTAGGACCAAAACCTACAGCTTCTCTCCTCTATCTTCTTCACCCTACATGATGCAATTAGAAATGCATTATTGAAGATGTAGCCACACAACATATTGCAAATCCACTAACAATTTAAAAAAAGTCAAGGGAAAGATTTATAATCTACGACAACCCATCATGTGTTGGGTAGTAAAATCCCTTGAATTTTTCAGCTACATAAACTTTGCATAAGGTGATGTGTCAATGAAGTGAATCGCTTCTCCATTCACATGAAATTGGGGCATGATGAGCTTTATTTTTTAATTTGTGTTTGTAGATCATGTTGCAAGGCATTTGGAAAAAAAATAAAATAAAGCAATTCAACTTTGTCAACTGTAATCTCTTTTCATAGGGTGTGCGTGTGGTTTAGTTGACGATTTTGCTTTTTCTTGAAGAAGGGCATGATCCTCATTTCTTGACTCGCATATGCTCTTCCATGCAGTACAAACTTATTATCTCCACTTCTTTCGGTTGACATGCGTCTGACTGGATACTTCTTTGGCAATTCGTGGTGTTGGAACATCACCTTGAGACGTCTCAAGGCTAGCACCATTTGGTTAAGGGGACCATCCATGGCTAAGATTGAGGCCACAAATCTAAGACTTGGAATCAACAAAGTCAAGGATCTTGTAGAAGATAATAGCACAGAGGTCAAGTTTGAGGGAAAACCTTGCTCATACACTCTTGGTGAGACCGATCATGCAAGTACTATCATTTTCTTCCCGCCAACCGTTTGATTTCAATACATCCAACGACTGGATGGTGTTGACTACACCACATCATTCCCTGCATGGCCGCTTCTCTCTCTCTCTCTCTCTCTCTCTCTCTCTCTCTCTCTCTCCCCCTATATATATGTATATATACACACAAATATATATATATATACACACACACACACACACACATATATAAATATAAAACATCATATATGATATTAATTTAAATATTAAATATAGTGTATATTATTTATAATATTCTCTCTCTCTCTCTATATATATATTATATTAATTAAAATATTTAATATATTGTATATTATTTATAGTATTCTCTCTAATATATAGAGAAAATAATATATATTAAATAATAATATATTAAATAACATTTAATATATTAGACTATCTAAAATATAATATAGTATATTATATAAAATATAAAAAATATATTTATTTACATATATTATATAAATTAATATATTAATATAAATATTTAAACAAATATATAAATGACTATTATATATATAAATATAAATGTTTATAAAGACCTCCCCTCCCCCTCCCCCTGTGTGTGTGTGTGTGTGTGTGTCTCTCTCTCTCTCTCTCTCTCTCTCTCTCTCCCCTATATACATATATAGAATATATTTTGTATTTTATATAATATAATATAATATTATATATATTATATATTATAATTTAATATGCAATGTATTAAATAAAACATATTACTCTCTCTCTCTCTCTCTCTCTCTTTGTTGGCCCTTGTGCCTTGTATCACACATTGTGCTATGTGGCATTCTATCACTCACTCGTGCGTTGCGCAGCCACGTGGCTGATTGTGGAATCGCCTGGCTCTCTTCCACTTGCAGTCATGCATCGTTGGCCACCATGTGCGTGTGCTTGCTCTGGTCCCCCTCCAAATCTCTCCCACTTGCTCTGGTCCCCCTCCAAATCTCTCCTTCGCATTGCCACGTGGTTGGCCCGTGCGCTGCAACTCATTGCTAGCATGCCCATCCATACAAATTGCCGCCACTTCAGCAGCCCCATAGCGTGGTGATGTGTTACAACGCGATTGGAGAACATTGGTTGAATACTTGGCGATTTGTGGTGCTTGATAGTCATCTTGGAACCTCTCAAGGCTTGCACCACCTGGTTAAGCTCACATGGAGACCATTTTTGGTTGAGATTGAGGCCATGAATTTGGTAGTCAATGAAGATGGTAGCAAGATACACACACAAAATAAAGCCTCTGTGTGTGTGTGTGTGTGTGAGCGCGCGTGTGTATTTTTACCCCAAAAAAAGGTGTGTATGTCTCTCTCTCTCTTTCTCTTTCTACTTATATTTATACATACATATATTTATGCATATATATTTATATGGATAAATATGTATGATATGATCTTTTGAGATATATATATATATATATATATGTATGTATGTATGTATGTATGTATGTATGTATGTATATGTATATATATATAAACAAATAGATTTATTTATTCTTTCATTTCTTGTTTAATTTTGTATATTATAAGAATATGTATATATATATATATATAATATAAATACAAATGAATATACATTTATAATTATATATAAATTTATATCATAATGTACTATATTGTATATAATATATTTAATATACTCTCTCTCTCTCTCTCTCTCTCTCCTCCCCGCTCATACTCTTTTACTCTGTCCTCTCCTCTCTCTGCTCTCTCTATCTCTCTCTGTCACTTTGTTCTCTATGTGTGTGTGTGTGTGTGCGCGCTATGTATATATATAGTTATATAAATATAAATTGATTAAAAAACATATTATTTATATATGCATATATATATATATAACTCTCCCTCTCCTTCCAAGTCTCTCTCTCTTTCTTATTATTATATTATTGATTTATATTTATTATTATGTATTTTGTGTGTGTGTGTGTGTATATATAAAATCTCTTTATATCGATTTATATTTATGAATTTTTAGTATTAATCTCTATATATAGATAGATATATGTATTTGTTGTGAGAGTATATATATATATATATATATATATATAATATCGCTTAAAGGATTTTCTCACAGTAAAGAGGGAGTCTCCTCGTTGCTCATCCATGTGTCATAGTGTTCGATCACAGGCTTTTCTCTTAGCAACTCGTTGCTCATCCATGTGTCATAGTGTTCGATCACAGGCTTTTCTCTTAGCAACTCGTTGCTCGACCATGTGTCACAGTGTTTGGCGGCACCATAATTTTGAGTGTACTACTGTGGGGTCTCATTGACTGTCACATCGCAGAGTGACGGACTTTGGATTTGCACCATGTGTACTGGCTGTCGACGGGAGTTGCGCTATGTGGCCATCTGGCCTCTGACCCACTGCCACATGGAAGCCCTATGCAAGGCTGTGCACTACTCGTGAGGTGGCGAGCGTGCGCATTCGAATGGTTTTGTGACTCTGTCTCACTGTGCACTACCCCGCCATGTGGTGACCGCATGTGTGGGAATGCTTTGGTCTTGTGCTCTCCGAAGTCCGCGCCACCACATCAACTCCCATTGCCCAGCCGTCGTGCCGTCTGCTCTACCACATGAGCTCCCAGCCGTCGCCATGCATTTACTTGTGTTTACTCGTCTCTGTCTGTAGTCTAAGGTTTGCCATGACCCGGTGCCCTTGGCCTCTATATAGAGTGCCACATGGCATATGAACCCTCTCCTCATCGTGGAACTCGCGCCACGTGTACCATCTGCCACAACGCACAGTCCACCCTCCCTCCTGTTGCCTCGAACCTCCCTCCTCTTGCCCCAAATCTCGCTCCTCCCCGAACCTCTAGAATGCTTCCCCAAGCCTCCCAATCCCTACCACGTGGCTAGTTTGGGATTGGTCTTCTTAAAGAATAGAATAGAAGAAGCTCATCCTTTAGGGTCCCTCTAAGCCTAGGGATAGCTACTCACAACTCATGGTTACCTACTTCCTCCTCTCTAGGCTCATAAATGGAATGCTAGAGGAATCCTTCTCGTTGAGTTGACACTCGTCTTTCATATGGATTTATCTAACTAATAATCCATAACACATTGAATCTTAACTTCATTCTAAATTTGTTATTAGCAATTGGTATGCCATTCATGCATAACTCCCAACTAATCCTTATGGCGTTTCATACGATTGTTAGTCATCCCAAGCAGGATAGATTGATTCATTGATAACTTAGGTTTGTATTGACCAGAATATTATGTGGTGTCATGTCATATAACTCCTAGAATCCTATGTGAAACATATCTTAGACTTGTCAGTGATCTCTCCATTTATCTAAAAATACCAACATAACTCTTCTTGTGCATGGAGAAGAAAAGTAGATAATAGAGAATTCTGATTGGTAAGCCAAAGATGGTCAAAGAGCAAGGTCAAATCAAGTATCATGGAGCTATTACTTCCCAAATCTCAAAATAGTGAGCATGCGAAGCTTGATTGGTAGTGCACGCGTTTCCTCCATCCATGTACACTTTGGCAAGAGCATTTTGTGTCTCCAACAATGTTTTTAAAATTTCCTTAATTGCTCTAGATGGTCTCCATGAAATCCCATCCCCTGAAATGGTCTTTAGCTTTTGCAATGTAGTGTGCGAACACTTCTTTCGACCTCGAATTCCAAGCTGTTCGACATGCTAAGTGTAGATTTGAACTCTCCAATCGGATTAGGAAAATGGGATCCCACTTAGGATCCTTTTTGTCACCATCAAGGGTTACCCTTTTGTTGCAAGAGAGAATGCGTCCTTTGGTTGCCATTTTTTCCTTTTGCATCCTTTGAGAGTGGGTGCAGCATAAGCATGTGTATTTTACATTTGCACTTGTATCACAACCATATAAGCACTTATGTCTTCAAATCGCCTATAAGATTCCATTCGACTCAAAATGTGCCATGTCCATTCGTTGAGATTGATTGCCCTTTCTGTCACATGTACGCTATAGTATCACACGGTGACATCATCAAGTGTTAAGTAGATTTCTTAATAGGTAATTTTATCGTATGTGTGACCCCTTATTGAGCCCTAGTCCACCAAGGACAGTCAAACATGAGTTACATAGGCCAGTCTCTCAAGTCTTAGGTCAAGTTCTTGTTCACTTGTATCACTGGAGATCAGTAGGTTAGTGTTTCCGTCTCTTAGTCCTTAGGTTAAGTTCTTGTTCACTTGTACCATTGGAGAATAGTAGATTAGTATTTTCATTCATCTTAGCGTTTAGAACACTATGTTAGAGAATTTGGGAATTTTCAGATGGTTGGGAATTCCTAACATGGTTAAGATTTGGCCACATGGTCAAATCTCAACTCCTTGTTGCAAGTGGAATCCACCCTCAACACTATATTAGGGAATCCTCCCAAGTCTCACTTTCAAATAAGGTGTTAAGATTCAACCACATTGTCAAATCTTAACCTCTTATTTGAGGGTTGGACTTGGGAGATTCCATTGCAACTAAGATCCATCGTACAGGTCAAGCCCAAAGTGGAGGGGACCAGGAGCACAATAGTCCGAGTTTGGGACAACAACATCAGTGAGTTCGGGATCTTGTTTCAGCAGCTTTTAAGAAAAAATTTTATAGCTCTTTCATTTCTCTTTTAGAGTTCTTTCTCTCAGTTTGACTCACCTCACAGCTCTCAGCTCTCAGCTCCATATCTCATCTCTTTCCATCCTTAGTTTTATCTCCATTCATCTCTCCCACCCACATAATTCGATTGCATGTGCATGGACATCACTAGCCTCTTCAATAGCCCCGTACAATGGTCTATAACGTTAGTGTCGGTAGTATTGAGGCCGTCGTTGTGGCTAGACTGTTTCTCAGGCTTTGTAAGTTGGATCTGCATGTTCAAGTGTCATCCTCAGAGTCACATTCTGTGCAATCTTTTGTATTTTTCAGGTTCTACAAGTTAGTTTAAAGCAAATTCTCCCTTATATTGGGGAAAGGGGCCCTCAGTGGGTATAGGGACCCAATCAGTTGTCGACTTCATGTGTGTGTGCGTGTGCGCGCACGTGTGCGCGTACCCAAATATGCCTCGCAATAAGGTTTTAAAGGTCTCGTTTTATCATCACACGTCCTTAGTTGTTGCATGTTACATTGGTATCAGGGCTTTGGTTTGTAATCCTGCTTGACTACTGCGAGTGCATGGTTGTGTCGAGATTTGGAAAGGCCACACATCCACGTGCCATGGAGCAGCAAAGAAGAGAAGAGTTCGAGGAGTAAGACTTCCAAGAAGACAAAGATAATCAGAAGAGTACGCTTCCCTAAGCACTCAAGAAATGTTGGAGAAGCTTATGGAAAAAAATCGATGACTCGTGTGCTAATCAGAAGAAAACTCATGGGAGTTGGAAGAAAAAAGAAGATAGTTGGAGGAGGCAAACTCGAAGAAAAGGAGAGAACAAGCCGAGAAGAAAACATAGAAATCTTAGATTTCATAAAATAGCTCTCATCGATGCACAAAGAGCGCAAGCATAAGGAGGAAATTAGATGCGACCAAACAGCCCAAGCCGAGAAGAAGCGCAGACTTGACTGAGAAGCCATGTTGCTCCAACACCAATCAATGTTGACCACTATGCAGGCTAGCATGAGTGCAGTAGTTCCTGTAGCTTTGACATCATGCAAGGTCACTCCACTCATCCGGTCCACACTGTGCTTCATGAAATATGATGGTGAGTGTGATCGTTAAGCTATTTTACATTTTATTCATAAGTTTGTCGCTCACTTTTTGTTAGCAGGAATTGAGGAGGAACAAGACAAGTCCATTGAGCAGCCCCTCATCTCACTAGTGAGGCAGTTACTTGGTGGCAACATTGGGCTAGTAGCAATATTGGCGGTAGTGTGCATGCCACTAATTTCGTAAGGACACATCTTTGTCTAATCTTTTTCCGCCTCAATATATGCTTAACCTGGCATTCACAATGCTCTTAAAGTTCATCATCACCACAGGTAGGCCTTTATCTCTTGCACGCTTTAGCATTGTAAGGATGTGACAGCTTGAATAAAGCTCTTAAAGGGTATGAAGTGTCAATATCTCTGATGTCCATTTCTTTGATCACATCCTTCATGAAATTCTTAAAGAAGAGAAAAATCAATTTGTTACAAGAAACAAAGTAAGATAACAAATGTTGCATAGTAGAATATTTGATGGAAGACTTTACACCAACTTAGCCCAAATTCTTATTTTTTCGAGAATCACTACCTATTGATAGTGTGTCAATAGGCTAGAGACATTTTTTCCTGTTCTTGAATTCGAAAGATGTTTACTCGGTGTGTCATCTTCTTTGATTCCTTCTCTAAGGACGCTTGAATCTGGTAATGTATATATATTTTCAAATATCCTTTGCTCTCATCTAAGTTTGAGAGTGACTCTTGCAATCCCTCACTCCTATGCCATTTCTTTGTTGTGGAGATTCTTTTTCTTAAATTGATGATGTTCCATGGGTCATTGCATTGCAACAACTATACTATTCCCCAAAACCATGAGTTGTTTTGATAGGGCTCTCCACAAATCACTTGCTTTCATAGCCATTGATCATGCAATCCATCATTGCCATCCCCATCAAATTAAACAATATCATGCATTATATGACATGGAGCAGTGGCTTGTGTGAATGGTCTACACCATACAAGTTACCTTCCACCCAAATGTCAATATGCTTCTTTCCTTACAAACAAAGCTTGTAGCACTCATTTTTAACAACTCTCAAATTTCATGCGGTCCTCCAACTATAAGTTCAAATGACACTTGTTTGAGAAGTCTTTGATTGGTTCCATGAGAAGATAGAAAGTGTTGAGAGACTACGAAGTGCTCGGATAGCGTAATGAATGATAGGAAATAGAAGATAAGAACAAGGAGATGAGGTTAAGTTAGGAAATGGAGGAGGAAAGGTGGCGACCACTAGGTCAAGGCTAGAGGTAGCACATAGGAGAGAGGAGGAAGAAGCACAGAGGTCCAAGGATGGAGGAGGAGGAGGAGGAGGAGGAGGAGGAAGGATCAGGCATGTGGAAAGAGGAAGGAGGAGGAGAATTGTGGAAGGGTTTCCCAAGCTGACAAGCAACAAGTACAACAGGCAGTTCAGTTCCTCCAAGACAAGGCGCTTGTGGGCAAAATTGTGGGCCTCATGCCTACACGGAGACAGGTGCGAGAGTGGATCTAGGTGAGCTTGACATTAGAGGGAGACCACATCCAGGAAGGTCACTATCTATGGACGAGGTGTTTTCCTCATCCAATTGAGCTCCCCTGACACCGCCTCGATACTTGTGGAGCAGAGCCCCATACTCCTTGGCCCGCACCTCATCTACTTCTTTCCTTGGTATCATGGGCTCACAATGGAGGACATGGATACGACACACCATATTCCACGGTTTTTGGTTACACTCCGTTTCCCAGGGCTCCCCAAGGAGTATTGAGCCATCCTCCCTTCCATTGGCTGGGCATTTGATACGGTGCTAGAGTCCCCGTTAGAGATGACCGCCTCCGTTCTAGCAGATGATGGAGTGCCCAGGATCAGACTGGTGGTGGAGAGCCCAAAGTCCCTCCCAGAGTCGATCCTTCTCGAGACCTTGGAAGGGGGCACACTTCGCCAGAGGGTGGAGATCTCCGGGTTACCAGGGCAGTGTCTTCGATGCAGACAGATGGGCCACCTTGCCAGAGATTGCCCCCGTGGCCTCCCTCGCGCGCCTCCTCCCCCTTCTCCGCAGAGTAGGCAGAGTCAGCATGCGCGAGTTCAGCACCCATTCAGGCCATTCAGGCAGGAGCAATAGAAGTCTCAGACCCCATGGGTTATCCCCTCGGAAGGGAACTGGAAACAGGTTAAAAAGAAAAAGAAAACAAGCAAGCAAGCCCGCAAACGCCACAGACAGAGGGGCAACCACAAGGAGAGGGATAGGGTTGATCGAGAGGCCTCAAAAGAGGAATAGTAGGAGCCCCCTGAAGCGGGAGCCTCTGCCCATCCAGCCGATCCTCCAGCTCCGAAAGTCCAGCCTCCGCACCCACCCTTGCAGCAGTAGAGAGCCCCAGGAGCTCTAGATGTGGCGATGGCGGAAGTTGCAGTCGCTAGCCCAACGAGGGCCATGGAGGAGTCAATCTAGAGCCCCTGGCGAGCCTGATCAGTAGGGGGGCCTGAGGTCGCCCTTTTCCCTCCTCCCCTTCCCCCCCCTTCACTTCCCTCTCCCTGCCCCCTTCCCCCCCTCAAGCCCCCCTCTGATGGTCACTCTGACCACCCGCCCCCCGCCGTCTGTCCCTCGCGTCCCAACCTCTCCCTCTTCTGCCGCTCCTCTCTCTGCTTCAATAGCAGCTTCTTCCGCTTCGACACCCCTGCCATGAGGCAAGGGAATGATGATGCCCCCTTCTACCTCCTCATTACAGCAGCAGGTTCATTCAGAGAGGGATCCTGAGAGACGAGGCTCGTCCACCCGGCCAGCAGCTCATAACCTCTAGCCTCGGCATCCCTTACCGCGGGACTTCTAGAGGTTAGGACCCTGGAACTATCTAGAGATTCTGGACCCATACCCTCTACCATGGGTGATCACGCTCATGGTCCTTCAGCCCTACAAGGTGGGTTTGATTAGTGTAGTGCGATCTCAGACACACCCCGTTTGGAGATTTCCATTTGCCTCCACAGGGTTGGAGAAGTGGTCCCCGGAGGTGTTTGATGCTATTTTGGGTAATCAGCTTATGCTCATGATGGATGAGTGGATGGGACCATAGGGACTAGATCTTTGGTATGCCCATAGCATAGAGGTGAACTTTTAGCTGAGCTTCACACGCGAGGAGCTGGTGTGTGGTTTAGTGACGGGAGTTATCAGATTGCCGATGGAGGTGAAGGTGGACCAAGCACACTTTTGCCCCCCCCGGACGTGTGCCGATTTGTTCAGGGTGGAAGCCTCCTTCATGATGAAGTGGGCACGGAAGATTGGTATTGAGTCGGTATCCACCCTAGTACGACGCCGCACGGATAGTGACTACTCGCCCTCCAAACTCCCGATAAAATCACACAAGTCAGTCTTTCTAGGACATGCAACCACTTACAAGAGAGCCTTGTTCCAGAATCCCCCTTCCTCATGAGCTGGAACATAGTGAGTTGGAACGTACATGAGCTCCACGACTGTGTTCGTAGCCAGCTGTAGTACCTGATGCTCTGGTAGGAGTTGCAGAGGGTAGTGGTAGGGCGAGCAGTGGACATCCTTATGATTTAGGAGCACATGTTCTCCGCAGCAGACATCAGACGACGCCATCACCTTCTTCCGGGGAGAGGTCCAGAGGAGTGGTCTCTTGCAGTAAGATGGAGCGGAGGGGTTTGCATCTCAATCTCATAGACCTTGGCTCCAGAGGTCTACGATCAGGGCGAGCTCATTCCAGAACGAGTAGTTTGGATGGGAGTTCGGACGGGAGAGTCCAGGATTGAAATCCTGAATGTGTATGCCCTAGTGTGTAGACATCATCGCACGGCCTTTTGGAGGAGGCTGTTAGAGTGTCTTCCGGATGTTGACTCCTGGATTGTTGGAGGGGACTTCACCAACCTGGAGTTTGGGGAAGATAAGCAGGGCGGTGCCTCATTCTCTGAGATGCCAGTAGCAGAGCGTAGTCCCTGGGAGCAGTTCATTTTCATGATTAGTGGTAGAGACCCATGGAGAGAGCCAAAGTTCAGCAGGACTCCTAACAGCCTTCTCTTCTCCTTTAGACAGAGGAGACACGATGGATTGCTCGAAAGATTAGATCACTTCTATGTTGGGGACTGGGCATTACACAGAGGCGACATTATCAGGATTCTAGCAGGTACCACGATGTTTGACCACTCTCCAATGGTACTTCACTTGGATCAGCCCCGTCGAGGTCTCCTCTAGAAGGGGGTTCGCATCCCAGAAGACCTCTTGCTAGACGAGGAGATTCAGCAGGTTAGAGATCTGGGAGCACTCAGGGATGGCATCGAGTGAGGGCTGTGGATTGCGTGGGTTGCCGATGTCAAAGGAGCAGTGTGGAGCTGCAAGCTCATGCCCTCAAGCGGAGGAGGATCCTTCAAGAGTGCGAGCGGGCTTCGAGAAGAGACGACCTCCATAGAGAGGCTCAGGGAGCATGACCTAGTGTCTCAGTGGCTCATTGATAGATTGGAGAGTGCTCATCTTGAGCTTCAGGACACAGAGATGTGGCGAGCTGAGTTCTCCTATCATTCCTACCAGGCCCGATGGGTATAGCAAGGGGATAGGATGATGAAGCAGTTCTTTCAGACCACTTGGCCTCGATCGACTGGCACACATCTACAGTGTCTTCGGGACTCGTAGGGCATCATGCATAGTGACCCACAGGAGATTCTTGACATGACCACCGGTTTTTATAGTCAGCTCTTTCAGACAAAGAGGATGACCCCAGCTGGTCTTGTGGCCCGAGAGCTAGTTTGGGATCACGTTCTGACAGTAGTCTCACGGGACCTATGCAGCAGACTTGAGGAGCCTTTCAAAGATGAGGAGCTCTGGGAAGCCCTCAAGGCTCTCCCGACCCAAAAATGCCCGAGGTAGTATAGCTTGATTCCAACCTTCTTTCGGAACTTCTGGGAGATTATCTCCACCCCCTTCCATTTAGCTTGCCAGGAGATTTTCGACACAGGCCTTCTTTCTCAGTCCTTGCACAGGGGGTGGATTTGTTTGATCTCGAAAGGGGCAGATAGGTCAGATATCCAATAGTGGAGGCCTATCACTTTTCTTGATTCTGCATACAAGATCCTCGCCAAGGTCTTGAGTTTACGATTACGACCTCATCTTACCGACATCATCCATGACACACAGATTGGGTTTGTCCAGGAGCGCAGCATCCTGGAAAACATATTCACGTTCTGGGAGGCAGTGGATTGGCCTAGGGAGGAGTCACAGCCACTGGCCATCCTTCTCTTGGACTTCGAGAAGGCCTACAATAGGGTGGAGTGGTCTTTCCTTGAGGGCACTATGAGGAGATTGGGTTTCTCAAACCGATGGGTTAGAGGAGTTTCAATGCTACATGCAGGGAGCTCTAGTCAGATGATTATTGGAGGACACATAGGCGAGGCCTTTCCTCTCTCTCGCTCGGTCCGCCAGGGCTGCCCACTAGCTCCCTTCCTCTTCTTGTTTGTAGTGGAGGCTTTGGGCTACTACTTGAGATCATAGGTGGCGGGTCTCACAGGGTTGAGGCTCCCAATCAGATAGGATGAGGAGCTCCTTGACTTGGAGTTTGCAGATGACACAGCCTTGTATGTTGAGGGCACCACAACGAGTCTAGAGAGAGTTAGAGGCATTTTGGTTATCTATTATGAGGTCTCAGGGGTACGGATCAACTGGACGAAATCCATAGGCTTCTTCACCGGCTTTGAGGAGATACATGAGATCTGTGAGTGGGGGAGTGACTTTGGTTTCAGATGGATATCGCGGGGCCACACATCGAGATACCTCGGATGCCAGGTGGGTATTGACATCACAGCAGTGCAACAGATTGTTGCCCCGGTCCTTGAGAGTGTTCAGTGCAAGCTTATCTATTGGAGCTCGGCCAAACTCTCCCTCGCAGGTTGTGCCTTAGTGGCAAACCAGGTCCTTGCCACTGCCTGGTATATTGCCTCCTATTGGTGCTTTCACAGAGGACGCATTGAACAGCTCCGATGGTTGGTACAGAACTTCCTGTAGGTAGGTTCAAATGGCACGAGGAACACTTGGGCTCGAGTAGCTTGGGAGACGGTGATCATGCCACAGGCACTGGGGGGCTTGGTTATCATTGATCCAGAGATGCAAAGCACGGCCCTTGTGGGCAAGTTGGTGGTTCGTGGCCTCACCCAGGTGCCGAGCCTTGGAAGCTCCTCTTACAAAGAGGGCTTCTAAGGAACACCCCATGCACTGGGGGACAGTGGCAGCCTTCACATAAATGGATCTTCTCAAAGGGGCCCCTTATGGGGAAAGGCTCCCCCCTGATGAGGAGCCTCCACAGGGTTTGGTAGAGACTAGCAGGGGGCCTCATCCTTGCTCTTCCCAGATGCAGAGAGGAGTTTGAGCACTAGCCCCTTATGTGGCACCCAGAGGGAAGAGAGTAAGAGGGACATATGCTTGGGTAGCAGACTCACATTGGCTAGCAACCAAGGTAGCCAACGGTGGAACCGGGTGCTCTCCCATCATAAAACTGCACCGAGCCACCCAAATGTTCCAAGATGTGATGCTGGCTACCACCTCCCAAACACTATCCTCCCTAGGAGGAGGAGGAGCTAGGGTGTCAAGGGGGACTGCCTCGTGGAGTGCAATCCTCTGAGTGCTCTGACCCTGTATCCGATAGGCTAGGGAGATCTCATCAATATGAAACGCATGTCCTCCCTCTGTGAACCAAGCCACCATCCCCCAAGTGTAATCTTTGTGGATACTTTGCATGCATTTCATGATCCTGAGGGCTCTCATCCAGGTCCTCGCTGTGCTATGACAGCTCCATACGCAGTGCAGGATAGTCTCCAGGACACCATCTGAGCAGTAGTGGCACTGCCCTCCACTCACATCTGCTCCTGGTAGGATATCATTTACACTCTATGGTCCACCTGGAAGCGTGGGACTCCAGGCTCCAAGGTGACTATTTAGAGGCGTGCTCGTTTTTGCAAGGCTTTGCTTGTAGGTGTTTTCTACATCTTCACTCCATGAGGGATTCACTAGCTGTATAGTCTTCTTACTTGGCTGTTAGCCCCAGTTCTAGAGATCCCCTAGGCAGTGAGCTGGGCTTCTCTGGAATAGGTGGGCTTTTCTTTCAGTCTTTTTTGGTTTTTTCATACTCAGCACCTTCGGGGTTGTTGTCTTGTATGAAATCTTTCAAGCATTAATAGAAGGTTCCTTTCTTTGGAAAAAAGAAAGTTGTCTTTCCTAATGACACATAGCACTTGGTAGTGTGAAGAGTTTTTACCAAATTTGAGCAATTTTAAGCATTTTTAAGTGCTATTCCTATTGTTTCCCATTGCCTTGCCTACCGCTTTCTTCCACCTTTTAGGACTTTCAAGTACTATTGCTAGAAAGTGGTCTTGTAATAAGGACTCCTAGCACTTGGTAGCATGAAGACTTTCCACCATTTCTACCACCTTTTAGTGATATTTGATACTTTTCGAACATCACTTTCCCCCACTTTTTAGCTCTTCTAAGCACCTATAAGGCCTATTGATATTGTTTCCCATTGCCTTGCCTACGACTTGCTATCATTTTTAAGCACTTTTTACTAACTTTTAGCACTTTTTTCTATCACTTTTAAGAACTTTGAACTTGTTATAATACTTTGTAACTTTTTGACCACAACTTTTTACAAATTTTAATCTCTTTTGAGCTATTTAAGTGTTGATGTTGCTATCTTCCATTACCTTGCCTATTAATTACCGCCACTTTTTAGGACTTCTTAGCAATTTTAAGTGTTGTTGCTATTGTTCCCTACCCTTTCACTCGGTACCATTTATTAGGAGTTTCAGGTAATTGGTAGAAAAAGTGGTCTTGTGCTACTAACACCTAGCACTTGGTCATGTGAAGACTCGGTACCACGTTTTACAACTTTCACTTATAAGTGCTAGTCCTATTGTTTCCCACCACCTTGCCAGCCATTGCTATTGTTTCCCATTGTCTTACCTACATTGTGATTGTCTCCCATTACCTTGTCTACCACTACTCTACTGGTTTGTTTAAACTTATGTATAGAATTTAGTCTTGCTTCATAAGAGGAATATGTTTTGATTTGAGGCCACCCTATTAACTTTACTTAGTAGTGAGTCTTTCAAGCGATATAGTGTTTTTTGTAAAATTCTTTACATGGTAGACAAGAGTACCTTGACTCTTATCTTTGTGCACAATGGCAGATTAAGCTACTTTGCAGATCCCATGACATGCACCCAAGTATTCTTATCTTACAACACTAATTTGAGTTTTTGAAGCCATACTTTGTGTACATAAATTAAAGGACAAATATACCTGCTATTATGTTGCACAAGTTCAGTTGTCATTTATAAAAGATGTCGTCAATCAAATGCACCAATAGAATTCTGGGGTCCATGGAGTATCATGCTTGCACATGTCACATATGTGTTGGTCAGACAAGATCTCTCATCTGTAGATCTTGAGAAAGTGTATGTAAAAGAATTATAAGGCTTTGAGAGTCTATATTGTGTACCAAACTAGTGGGCCCACTTTCCATGCATGAACGTGTACCATGGGAAGATGTAGTGGAATGATGTAGCATAAGAAGAATGAAACTATGCCCATAAGAGGTTGCTAAGAAGAAAGTGTATTCCCCGGGGGATTCACTCTTCATTAAAGGGGGACATCACCTACGTGCATGAACTTCAAGAAAACCCCCTATTTAAGATCCACGTAGGATGATAAAACACTCCTATTTAAGCTTATAAGATACCACCAAAATTCCATTATGTCCCCCCCTTTCCTTAAATCTACATTCTTTCTCAAGCTTTTAGATTACACAATAAGCAAATTTAGGTTACTTTCCCTATCACTATTTAAAACCATACACAAAATCAAACTTGTTTGGACTAGTTACCCAAGGTAACCTATATTATGTCCCCCCTTCTTAAATATGACATGGTCCCCCTAGCTTAAATTCAATATTGGGGAAAAAAAAAGGGCCCCCACCCCTAATGTATAAGCTTATGCCTCATTTCAAAAAAACCCCCTATTGTACACTCACGTGATATCATAAGTTTCCCCCTGTGAATCCCCCGGGGTGTATTCTCTTTCTTTAGTATGTTTGGAATGTAACATCTAAATCCTTTAAACTAACATGTAGTCTTGAACAGGAAAAGGGTGCATTTTATTAATTCAAAATTCATAGATAAGGGGTTTTATAATTAGACCTTGAATGCACGCGATATATAGGATTCATACATACTGACCCCCTAGAGGGCCCAGAGGGACTCGCTAGATTGAAAGATGTTAATTGTATTCTAACTTAGTAGATGCCTCCAAATTGAGGTTGCTAGTGATAGACATGATGCAACTGCTGGTAAAGATAGAATCCAATATGTTATAAGGCTTATGCGGCAAATGATGCTAGGAATAGTGAAGAGGCTTTACAAGGCTTAAATAATGTGCACAAATGCCAAAAATATCCAATAAGGTGCAAAATGAAATGATGTGTAATGCACCCATTGGATAATCTACCAATACCTCTGAACACTCTGAAATCTACTCATCTGATCCGTAGAAGTTCGGGTTTCATGACATATTATGATGTGAAACTACATGTGAGTGAAGCAATTGACGAACTAGTTGAGAATTACAAGCACGGCTTTGATTGGCTGCTTATGTTAGACCAACTGTTGAGCGATGAAAAGCAAGAAATAGTTTCTATTAAGTTGTTCCTTTGAGGTGCGAGGTTAGATGTGTTGATGAAGAGGATTTAATGTGTAGTAGAAGTGGATTTTTGCCAATGCTTAAAACTATGTGATGCAAGCATAAAAAACGATGTATGAGGTGACAAGTGCAATCTTAGTGTTTAGCATGGCCAACATACTCAAATAACATGTGATCAATTCTATTTGAAGACCTTTAGCCCATTATTTTTCTAGCTATAAGAAAGACATTATGGTTGGTCCCACTACTTGTGAGTCAATCTAGTGCTAACAAAATACAAAACCTGGTTCGGATTCAACTCAACACCATATTCATCAAGGCCTTTTGGCTTGTAGATCCATGGGGTGAGAATGCAAAAGGGAAGAAATCATCTAGCTAATTCCTTCACACTGATAATTAAACACCCATTATTCTAGCCTTAGTAGTAGCAACATAACTCAATGGGAGCTAAAGCCCCTCCCATGTAGCAATTAACTAGAAACCACCTTGGAGTAGGACCTATTACACCAACATTTTGAGTGGAGTAAAAAGGGATCTCTATAGCATGGTTGCAATCATTACTCAGCCTCATTAATAATGAATAGTAAACATCCTCGCACCTAGCCAAGAGCCAAGCCTATGGGATAATCCACCCTCCCATTATCCTCCGTAGACAAAGGTTACGAGATAGGAAAGTAAACAGCTTAGTCAAGGCACAAGGATAGATTGCGGGTTGAGGAAAGACTCACCAAGGCAAGGCCATGCTCCATTCTAATCTACACCCTTCCTAAGCCCGTATCACCACCCCTTTTCCCTTTCCTATCAAGGTAACCACAATATAAAGCCTTAAACTCAAGGAGCTCACATAGATCTTATTAATCTTCAAGTCTTTCTATCCTTTCACTACTAGCCATCTGCTCCTAGTTTTTCACACTACTCCAAAACATCTTAAACATCACAGGTTTTCATGTCCTTGCACACTACTCTAAACCATCTAAAATGAGGCAATTGGGCAAGCTACCCTAAACCTCACCACCAAGGAGGTTATAGCCAACCCAAAGGATGATGAAAAGAGAAGGAAAAACAAATAATAGATTTTAGCCTAGGAAGTGGAAAACTATAGAGTAACTGGTGGAAGAAGAGGTGGAGAACTAGAAGAGTAAGGAAGAGGAGTGGGAAAGAACAAGAAGAGGAGATGGACTATGATGAGATTCACAACATATCCACTATCCCAAAGGTATAACAACAAACCCTGAAGAATATTTAGGTGGTAAAATAATAAAGTTGTTAAAAAAGGTGAAGTAAAGGAAGCATAATGGGAAACATAATGGAGGAATCTAAGATGACTCGCTCGAATAAATACAATTGGACTGCTTGGTGGAGCAAGAATAAAAGTAGAGGAAAAGATGGATGAGCAAGTAGTAGAGGACATCCACAAGATCAAACATAACCCCCAGAAAGTGGAATGAGATACAATTAATACTATTAAAAAGGATAATTGAAGGCATCAACTTTTTCTCAAATTGTATTAACTTGAAAATATCATGGAATCTAAAAGGGTGAATCCCAAGAGTTTAAGCAAATCAGCATGACTCACAAATATTCACATCAAAACTTTTGATCTAGCAAATTAATTGTTGATAAAGGCTCCAATGTGGTGATCAACCCCCATAGTGGTAGACAGTAATCTTTACAAGACCATCATATTTTCTTATTTTTTTTCAAAGAACCATCAAATATCTTTTGAGTAGACAACTTTGGACCCTAGGGCACCAACTCAATATGTGTTATGTTTTTACCCTCATCCAAAATCTAGGGTATGGAGGGAAAAGGTCCATATATAATATGCATGTATTTTGTACAAAAGTTTTAAATATGCAAGGGAAAAATATGACAATCTCCAATCCTCCCTACCAGAAAGCATAAGGTTTATACTTTAAAAAATATGAAAGATTATAAGATTTGTACATATTATTCATAATGTGTGAGACCCAAGGGCTGGATTCTTTTGGATGAGTGGGATTAAAACAAAAAATACACTAAAATATAAAAACCCAACTCCTCCCAAAATCATGTAACTTTTTCATGTATTATACAAATTTCAAGGTGTAAAGAAACTCTTTTAGTGTAGAACACAATCATGATAATTTGTACTTATGGCATATTGTTGAATTCATCTCATACTCAAAATTTTCATAGGTGTTCTTACTAAAGGGAGTTGGAGCCTAACATTCTAGTCTCAAAAATTGTCCCAAGGAAAGCAAGGTGGAAGCAAGATTAGTTGGTACATTTTTTCTAAGAAAGTGGTATGCTTGAAAGTGCCAAAAGTAGGGGTGATTTAAAATCCTTGTCAAACAGAATTTGAAAGGAATCTTGGCGATGTCACTAGATTTTAAAAGACTATGCAATCATTATTTACTATTAGTGATGCTTAATTTTGCATGAGAAAATCACGTCTTCCACCCCTAACCGTTTCCTTCCTTACACTTCCTCAACTCATCCTAATTCTACCACATAGATTTCATGCCTACTCTTGTTGTCTATTACACTTTGCATTTTCCATATCCCATAGCATGGATTTGTGGAAAGCCTTGTTGAATGGTAGGCTAATTCGTTAGCCTTTGATGTTGAAGGCTAAATGGTGGAGATCTCTGTTTTTGAACAACCCTTATAGATGAAGTTCTACCACACAAAAGAAGAGATCCATGCAATGCATGTACTTTCTATGAAAGGTCAAATCCTTGTTTATTGACTTATGACAAAGAGAAGTGGCTCTCTATGTTTAAGGATAAGCATAGAGGAATCCCAAAGATGCACCTCAAGACCATAAAGTTAGAATGTTTTGAGAATTGTTACCTTCTTCAATATTGTGTCTACTAGGAGAACAATGAGGTGTCTATCACAGCTGCCCATGTATTTGTTATAGAGAGGTGTTCAACTGATGCAAGTGTGATAGACAAAGAAAAACATCAATTCATGATGGACTAACTAGGTACCTAGAGAAAGCTTTGGCAAAAGTGGGTGAGTAGGCTGGGGGTTTAGAAAGAAATCTCAAAAAGTGGAGGAAAGAGCCTGGTTAGAATTTCTTGGGTGCTAAAGCACACAACCTAAGCATTTGAGTTCCAAGTCAGTCCACCTGAGTTTTTTGCACAACCATGTTTTTGGGAGATGCATTGAAATGTGTTGGTGAGATGGAAAGATGTGCATGGGATTGGGTGTCGAAGTTGGTTGCCAATATGTTTTTTGCAAAGCAAGAGTAGGAAGAAGCCACTACATGTTGGCATTCAATAATATGTTGCAAATGTATAGTTCAAGATACAAAGCATGCACCATAGGCTCTGTGCTCTAGGAGGAGAGCCTTGGATCTACTAGTCAATACTTGCCACCTTCAAAAGTTGGGCAATGAAGGTAATGCATCTAGGCTAAAGGTTATGATTAATATGGTAGAGCTGAGTTGGCCAAATGGCCATCCACGATCTTGGGAACCTAGGTTTTTTGGGTTTGGTAATTGTGTTTGTACATTTCATTCTTTTTCTCTATATGTCAAACGCTATTCTTTCTTTTGTTAGAATCCAAGATTATTACAGTGGTCGTGATGAGAGCATAACAAAAACTATAGTTTATCAAGGAATGAGGGACGCATCGGGGCCATTTTTCCATCGCCCCCCCCAGTGGACCGATGTATGAGTGGCATTGTGAGTTTGGAGTGTAGTGACTATTGCCTTATGGATTTCTTGTTTCCATAAACAATGTCATAGCACTGTGCATGCTAGCAGCCTTGCCACCACATGTTCCACCCTTTGTGTTTTGTTAGCATTGTAGTAGCTAGTGATGATTGTGTGCAATCAGGATGCAATCAAATCATGCCATTCGAGGTCAAAAAAATGGTGTGTATGCCAATTGGTCAGTGGATGAACTTTTTTTAAACTCTACATGTACTCCATAGGACTTAAAGTGTAGATTGAAGGATTTCAATTGGACATTATTATGATTTCATTCAGTATGTAGGGTTTAAAGTAGTATGTAAACTTCTAAGCAATATAGAGGCTTTAGATTGACTCATAGTCACTTGTGTGGTACCTAATCTTAAAAGCATAGACCCGACTTAAAGCATAGATTATGATTTAAAGCTATGCCCATAGTTCAAAGCAGTGACCAAGATTGAAAGTGGTGCTCATCGTTTAACTGTTGCTCATAGATTAAGTGGTGGTCATGGTTTAAACTATTGCTTTGAAGCAATGCCCATAATTTAAAGAAATGGATCACACTTTAAATGAGGCTTTGAAGGACTTGATCACCAAACATTAAGTTTTCCTCTCGGGGGGGTCACTATGTATAAACCCTCTCTATCATGTGCGTTCAAGGCCTATATTTAAAATCCCTTATCTGTAAATTTTTTCATTAATAAAATGTACCCCTTTTCTATACAAATCTGTAAATTTTTTCCAAAACTATTTTAAATAGTCCCTTATGTATATTTATTTCTGTAAATTTTAGGAATAAAAAATATCCTTCTTTTGAACTCACGTGATAGGGTTACATATGATGAGTGACCCCCCCGAGGTTTTCCTTAGAAGCTCCCATGTACATTAATAGCTATCTTAGTATCTTTAGAGCTATTAAGTCTTCTTACTGATTTACCACTTATTGTACACAGATTGAGACTATCTCACATGGAAGTATCCAACAACAGAGAGCTTTCTTATACTTCAAAGACAAATGGAAGTATGTAGATGGGTTTAGAGCTAGACCATCTTGTTGTAGATCATACCATTGCCTGAGCACAGGAAGACTGGGACAAGAATGACAAGTATGCATATCATGAAGCAGAATGTGCAAGATGTCATGCTTGGATAACTCAATATAGTAAAGACATCCAAAGAAGCATGGGATATGTTCGCAACTCTTTATTATGAATCCAAGAAACCTTTATGAGTCCAAGAACACTTTTAGGATTCTAACACTTAGAAGCCAAATCCATCATATATTTTGCAACACTAATGAGTATGGTCATGCTTATGTACTCAGGATGAAGGATTATTGCATCAGTAGGAGAGACTATGAAAACCGTAGAGATGGTTCCAGTCATCCTGAATGGACTAGGAGAGGGATATGAGAATCTAGTCCAGAGTACTTCTATTCAAAGGCAAGTTTCAAAATTGGGAAGAAATACAATCAGTGTGAATTAGTGAGAAATTTAGGATGCAATCCATTCAAGCATGGAAAGGTCATTCCAATGATCAAGAATTCATAGCCTCAAACATAGGTAGAGAAATAGCATCACAAAGAAGTGCATATTAGCATCAAAGTTAGCACCAACAATAGCATCAGCACCCAATAGGAAATCATTCCAGTAGAGGGATATTTCAAGGAAGAGGGAATGCATCCACCAACATGTCAAATATTCAGTGCAACTACTATCATAATTTTCGACACTACAAAAGAGATTGCCGCAAGAAGCAGTATGACCAAGGAGGTCAATCTAGTAGCGATAGAGGGAATTTTTGTGGAAGAGGAAATCGTCATGGTGGACATCTAAGTCACAGTCATTATTCCAATGAACCTAACACAATGTCATAAAGTATATGTGCATATGAATGTCATATATGGAGCTTGTAGAGCCTATTATGGAGCCTATTGCTATGGATCATGGTTTGGAACTTGCAACTATAGAGCCTACTACTATGGAGCCTAATTTGGAGCATGCATCCAAGCATTCCTAATACCATTTAGACATCACATATTACATCTTCTTACATTAGTTGCATAAGTTGAATGTCCAAACTGATTCATTTGATAATGTAGAACTCCATGCCTTCAATGTTATATGTAGAACTCTTTGGAGATATTCTTTTAAATTTAAACTCTTGAACTAGGGTGAAGTCTTTTATGTTATATGGTCCATTTGGACATACATAATACAAAGCAAAACCAACCTAGACATCCATAAATCTGAGGCATCTCTATAATAGTTCAACTTAGATGCATTAGGATTTGAGATAGTCTTTTTAATCGTGAAACTAAAGAAATGTTTAATTATTATAGTTTAGTTAATGCATACAAAATATAGGGTAGAAATTTCCCAACTATCCATATATGTCATTGACAGAGAGCGTCCACACACTAGGCATAAAAGACAGCCATAAAAAAGATTTGAGCTAATTACTTAATACATGTGTGCCGCTAGTAATAGTGCTGAGCTATCCATTAGTTGCTTAAAATAGAACATCTAACTAGTTTAGTTGGCATAAAAAACAACAAAAAAAAAGATCCAACCTAACTTCTCAACAATCAGTTGAAACACTAAGCGGACTCCCCTCTTACAAAGCAAAGTCAGCCTACAGTCTAGTGGGCATAAGAGACAGACAGTAAAAAGGTCCATAGTGTAGAGCAAAAACAACACAATTGTCCATGTGTTTGCTTAAGATAGAACATCCACAACAGTTTACGTGGAATAAAAGATAGCCAACAAAAGGATGACAATGAAGGATGTAAGCCAAAAAAAGGATGACAATGAAGGATGTACGTCAAAGGGCATGCTAGTATAGATGGATTTGTGTATCCTCCATGAAATCCAACATACTTTGTGCACACCCTCAAGAGATTCCATGGGAACTAAATTTCTCAAACTAGATGTAGGTACATGAAAACAATTGGTTAACAAAATCAAGGAGAGTGTTCTTTTCTTCCTCTACTGTAGGATAGTAGTATCCCTGAAGAAGATATATAGGATCTAGAAAAAATATAGTTTCCCCATCCATCCTTTTGTGGTTTTACTATAAACTCCTTTACCAAGGCATTTGAAAAGATGAATTATGCCTCTTCTTCACTATTTCTCTTTGGGATGGCTCCAAAATTATATCCAATATAGAGAGCGTGCTTAAGGATCATGGTGAGCTTGATATGTGAGCCCATCACCCTCTCATCATTGCTCATATTTGTCTTTAATGAGTGCCTATTCTCTTCTTCACCACTATTCATATCCTGCAAAAAAGGGATGAGAGTGTGATACTTTGAACTCTTCATGTGTGTTTGATTGGTGTATCTTCTCCGATATCCTTGCATACATGAATAATAAAAGGAGGATAACCTCCAAATTGTGATTGCACATGTTGCACTGACAATATCCATTGACATTTTGCATAGAGAGAACATTTGGGATAGATTGGCAATCCAACCTACAATTTCTTTGCACATTGCCTTCTTTGATCTTCCAAAATACTCTTGCTACCTCCCTTCTTTGAGATGAGTATTTGGAATGGCATCCTTGAGACAAGAAGATGGAGAAAATTAGCATCTATTGCATATTTCAAAGTGACACCATTTTACTTCATCTAATCATGTGTGAGTGCTCTTTTTATACTCTCTTCTACCCCATCATGATTATCCTTGCTATGAATGGATCCAAAGGCATTCCGTGTCATCTCTATCCCTGTGAGTGACCCAAATTTAGCAAAAAATTAGAAATGCCACTTGGCTTTAAATTCACACATTGCTCAATCAAACCATGCCCAATGTGCCTTAAGTACATACCCTTGATCTTTCAGCCATTTATCATGCAATAAGAAACATGGTGAATGAACAAATTGTCATGATGTTTATCATATGAAATGAAAAACTTAATGGTTTTTTCCACATCAAATAACTCCAATTGACAATATATAATGTGGATAAAAAGGTTCACTTGGCTTGAATACCAATCTGTCACATGAATTTCCTTTTGTTCTTTGAATGAGTATTTGCTAGCAAAGCCTACCACAAAGACCACCACACTATAAGGGAAACTCAACATACATTTATTGAGCTTTTCTACCTACCATCTATCTATGAGGTTATGCTTAATGAATTTTGAAAGCTATGTTTACAATAAAAGTAGAAGATCATTTTCCCATACACCACCTCCTTTTGTTTCTTCTTCTTCTTCCCCTTGCCATTATCACAACTTAAATGTCTCAAAGTACCTTTATAGATACCTTCAGGCAAGTCTAGGACTCAAGAGGATGCAGGTGGAAAACACCATGACAAGTGGCAGACCAGTATGGCCTTAGTATGGCAGATACACAGTTAATTATGATCATAATCAATAGAGGTAAACAAGACTGGCCTACAAGCCACCTATTCAGAGAAGCTAACGATTTCAGAGGGTTTCTTTGGCTGAATGAAAACCCTTTACTACCGTCACGCTCAAAGATTGCAACAGAGAGGCAGAGCTACAAGGAGTGTTACTGGCCAAAAGGCATTAGGAATTTTTTGCTCCATGGACAGGTTAATTAACTAGAAGTTTAGATTGGCTAGGGTAGGGCAAGCAATGCCATCTTTTAGACTGAATTTCCTCTTATGGCAGATCATAGTAGGTAAGAGGCCTCTAAGAGCTAGAATTTCGAAGTTGAACTTTAGGGTGCCGGCAACCTATCCTAATTTAGGGAAACCCACTTGCATCTCTTTTGGGAGTTCGCTGTTTCGAAAGAGCTTTGGAAAGGCCTGGAACAAAAACTCACCAGTATGCACATCGAAATCAAACTAAAATGGAAGGTGGTGCTTCTTGGTAATATGGGGGGACAAACTGATTTTTTTCACCAGATGCTTCATGTTCTTAGGGCCCTAGTGCTGATGCACCTGTAGAATTTCAAGAATGACGTGTCCTTTCCAGAGGCTACCTCCTTGCAAGATCTCGGTTGAGAGTGAACTTCAACAAATTCGCAAGGAGATTTTTTTTTGTTGGTATTCACAAAGAAGCCTATAGAGCTCTAAGGTGCGTGTGGTGCTAGTTTTGCCTTTTGAAGGCACCCTTTTCCTTTTTTTCAAATATTCTCTCTTAATAAATTATGTCCTCGTTGGGAAAAAAAAATAAAAGTTAACTTTTTAGTTATAGATTCCATGCAACGTGGTGTCCATAAGGTAGGAACTCTAAAACTTTAGACCTGGTGTATTTCCAAAACAAAAGCGATATATATCGGACGAGCATCATGTTATGGTATGAGAGGGAAAGGTTTTGCGCTTCTATAATGTTCATCGCAAAGCCAAGCCACTCTGCTGTCAGGATAGAGTGCACGTCGCAATTTGAATTTTTGGGTTATGTTGGTCTCTGTCACTCCGCCATTACGTTCCAACCTGTGAATTTGCCTATACCTTGTTCCACAGATCCACCCACTTCCTATCCAACACATACGCAATGAGGTTTGAGAAATCTGGAATATTTGCACCCAACGCATGTGCTCCGACCTTGGCTGCTACACAGAGGATTTTCACGAACCCATTCAAATTCGGCAGTGCCTTCTTTATCGCCCCTTCGTCGAATGTTGTGATACAAAGACCCTCCTGCCCATCCACCCTGTATGGCTGTTTTCTATGCTCACAAAATAGCTCTACCCGTATGCTTTTAACATCCTTAGTAATAGCCGTTATCAATTTTCTGCCAACTCCTAGTCCTTCTGTAGTGAGAAAACAAAAACGAGGGATCTTTCCGGCTTCTTTCTCCAGAGCAAAGTACAACGACTGCTCTATCTTTCTTTGAAGCTGCGGCAACACCCTGTTCTGAAGCTTGGCTATGTTCTCAACATTTGTATGTATGCAATCCATCTTGGTATCGACGACATCCACCTTCGTGTGGAGGGAATCCACCTTTGTGTGGAGAGCAGAGAGTGTGGTAGCCATGTCTCGGCATCTGTTAGCGATGTTCACCTCCAGGTTCTTGCTCATGCCTTGCTTACGATCTTTGAGCAGGTTGGACCCTAACCTTGCTAGTGGCAAAGCATTTGTAAATGTTGATGTCGAACATTCACTGTTATTGACTTGTTCGGATGTCTCTCCTTCAGCAATCCCCAATTCCTCTTTCACTCCTTCCAAGATGGCCTCATATGAATTAACCACCTTCAATGATTCCTCAAATCCAAGCAAGTCATAAATCGAGCTTGACCCTGCTTCAAAATATTCGTTTTGCTTCCATGTATACTGGAATAAGCTCTGATCCGGCCCCAGTTGTATACTGGAATAAGCTCTGATCCGGCCCCAGTTGTAGCTGCCTTTTGAGATTATTCTTGAGATCCTCCTTGAAGACACGCTGATTCTCTCTCTCATGAGAAGGCGCTGGCTCTTTCAAGCAATCGGGCCGGATTATCCCTTCCACAAGCTCCACCCCTTGATTGCCAATAGGTTGGGCACAGATTTGGATTATTGCTCTGATCACTTTATCATCCACTAATTTGAACATGATGCTTAGATCTCCTTGAGACAAGCGCACCAAAACATCAATAACGTGCTCTCCCATTGCCTCACAAATTTCCACCATGATCTCCACACCCTGGTAGTAGATTGACATGAAATCTTTATGCAACTTCACATCTGCTCCGATCTCGCAGAATGCTTGATAAAAGTTGACCTGGAAGATCGAGTAGAAAATTAGATAGCGGATTGTAAATCTACATTTCTCGTTGCCAGCTCGAGCATACGGAGATTGAGACCAGATTATCAGGTGACTTCAGGAAGTAGCTAGCAGAGACTTTAGTAACCATAAATCTCTGGATTTCGTTTTTTCCGCGAGTCTTAGTTTCTAATCTACTGGAGAGTTGTTTCCTGAAATCGAAAGTTTTTCATGTGACAAGAAACTGCTTGAATCTTATCTGAGTAATGAATGTGTTGATGCGTCGAAAGAATTGTGGCTCAACGATTCTATGGACTAAAACGTTCGACAAAACAAAAACGTTAGACAAAATATTGCAATTTGTCAGAACCCTTTTCGGAAAAGGAATCAAGTGAAAATCAAGAGCACTCACCTGTATTATTGGGAATAGTCCTGGAGTAAGGAAAGTGAGATCTCCCTTTCTACATTCCAAACGTCTACCGATATAGGCAAACTTCGGATCCAGATCATCTTCCATTACTCGTCTCCAATTAGGATGTCGTTTCGAAGAACTCGAAAGAGTAGTCGGGATAAAAAGTGTCGGCTGGGCCTCGTTTGGAACTTCACAACAGAGATAAAGCTTACATTAACTTAACGAGGTACACCCCCCTTACAATGGGAGAATTGCCCTTCTTGCTTTCCAGCAATGTCTCCAAGTACTGCTGCGTTACAAACCCCTTTGGAGGCATGGTCCGGGAAGAGAAATGAATCAGATCTCCCATAATGTCGTGGCAGAACCAATTGGTATCTAGAATAAGGAACGGCATGTCGTGCAAGTAAATTATGTCTCCAGATTTGTTGAGCGAAGCCGCAATTGCTTTGCGGAGAACAGAATCACGAACGGAATTTTGTGTCACACAAGTCCTCAAAATCCTGCCAACTGATAATGCGGGCCTTGGGCTGGGACAACGTGAAATGACTCCTTACTTTACCGCAGATCTTGTACGTTTTGCAAAATGGCACGAGCTGTGGCGAATATACAAGACGATACCTTTTCGACTGACGCAGGCTCCCGAGCATCCACTGGCCAAATGCCCGCAGGCTCAATGATGTTGTGGAAATCCTACAGCAATCGATCCACGGAGGGTTTAATCCAGTGATGGAGGAGATCCCTCCGATCTGCGCGCGTCAGCACAACAATTATTTTGCGAGGCACATTGGACAGGCGAGTTTTAGATGCTATAAACTTGAGCCAGTATCGGAAGCTGGTCTCGAAAGCCTCCGGCGTCTTGTTTTCTCCATTTTTGTCATCGTGGCGGTCGACGGGGCTCCAGACGAAGAGGAAAAAAGCGGGACTTCCTTGGGCACTGGGATCCGGAAAGGCATGAAATTGGGATTGGCCAGCCATATCCCACACCGAAACTTGGAGTCCATGCTTAACTAACGCACGGACCTCGATGCCTAGCGTACGTTGGTTCTTGACATCAATAGGTCGAGCGCAGCACAAGAGACAGGCCTTCGCTCTGTGGAAGAGGGTGTCAGCAGCGATGCAACGAGCGAGGGTTGCTAACAGGGTTGTCTTGCCTGGAAGAGGAAGTCAATCAAGTAACAAAAGACTTCGAATCAGTGCGGCAAAAGCTCATGTCCGTCTACAGCTAGTTGGTGAAGACGATAGAAATTGTTCCTGTAGAAGCCAAGATGTGGAGCAACAGAGAGGCGGACTTGCCTGCATAGGGATCTCCGCGTAGGAAGAGCCGCGCAGCTGTGGCGGGGATCTTATTAGCTTGTGCTTTTAGAGCCTCACGACGCTTTTCGCGGTTCCTGGCCAGCTGCGCTGCGTTGTCTTGCAATGGGGTGTTGGACAGATCTAACACACCGAGGCCACTCGGATCGAGAGCGTCTAAGACGGCGGCCACTACCTCTGTATTCACTTGGAAACCTTCGCACTCAGCCAGGGAGAGACGCTGCAGAGAGTCAATGTGATGGAGGCATTCCATGAAACCGATGAGTTGGGAATTGCTGATTTCGAAGCCAGAGAGCGTCAGATCTTTTAGGAACGTCGTGTTGCTCTTGAGCATAGTACCCAACCGTCAACGATGCGTGCCACCCTCCAGCATACACGAGTTTGAGAGAAGCGATGGATTTGCTTGCGCCAGTGATGAGGGCGTTCGCCACAGCCTCTAAACAGGCTGCGGAGAGTCTTTGGAAACGGAGGTCGAGACTCGTGAGTGAATTGGTTTCGCTCAAGGGTGCACTCAAGCCGGTCGGATCCTCGAATCCAAAGTTTGAGTCGAATAGACCGAGATCCTCCAGCCTTGCAGCAGCATGCATGCAGAAGGCCATGCATGCGACGTAGCCGCCGCTGTATCTGTACCAGGAGCCATGCATGCGACGTGGAAAATCAACTCCTTAGGCGGCGTCGCATCGCTTTCCACAGCTCGGAAGCCTCCTCGTCGGATAAGCGCAATCCAACGGAAACAAGAGTGTCGCAGACGGAGCTGTTTACTGCAGCGCGCAAGTACTTCACCCTACTAGTACTAGTAGTAATCGTCGATATTCCACGTTCGTCGAGTGCGTGCTGCTGCTCTTCCGGTGGAGCTGGAAGCTCCGGCAACAATCCGTCCTGCCCCCTCGCAGCCACACTATGACTGCAATGCAGATATCTGCATACGTTTTAGCCACTTCTTCCATGATCATATGTGGATGTTGCAGAGAAATCTCAGGCTTCGTGCACGCGAGGCCAAAAATCATGCACCTGGGACGAATTTATGAGATTGGCTCAGAACCCGAGGCATAGGTGGAGCGCCACTGAAAATTGCACCAGCTGCGCATTTCCTCTCCAGCCAATAGCGAGGTGGCACCTGGAGCTGACAGGGGTTGAAGGCTCCTTCAATGCTCTGAAATGGATGGGCGCTTAAGCCAATAGAAAAAGGCTTGCAGTTATCCACATAGCTCTCTGCCTGTACTAGAGAGCTTCAATAATTGCATTGAAAAGATGTGTCCATTCTGGCATGTGAACAGATGAGTTACTTCGCTCCACAGCTGCGCATTCTTGCAGTGTGTGCACTGACTCTAAGAGGAGGATGAATAAAAGCCTGAGGGATGGCAGGGGCTGGAGGGGGAGGGGGGCTTGATATCAATCTCCCTTGACTGTGTGCAGTGCCGCACACATTTGAAGGGTTTGGTTGAGAAGTAAAGTGTGACGGTAATATGGAAAATTGCAAGTTGAAGAGAAGGCTGTCACCCACATTTGAAGGGTCTAGTTGAGAAGTAAAGTGTAATATCGAAAATTGCAAGTTGAAGAGAAGGCTGGCTGGCATGATGCCCGACAGTCTTGTCCGAAGAAACTTACTTAAACGACTGGTCATTGAACTTTTGAACATGATATGAGAGAAGGCTTTGGGTTTGATTGTTTGTCATCTTGCTAACGGAAGCTCATGAATTTTGGGTTTGAATGTTGATGTCGTCTTGCAAATTGGGACAAAGTTGAGTGAGTGGTTTTGTACGTGTTTCTTGTTGGATGTTCATGCTTTGTAATGGTACTTTCGTGCACTTGGGAAGTGCATTTGATGTATTTGGTGAAGTGCTTGACACGTGAATCAGAATTAACTACTTGCACCAATATTGGCCTGCTTGCACCAATATTGGCCTGCTTGATCAAGAGATGGATTATCACAAGGCATCCACAATGAAAAGAGAAATACATTCCACCTTGATCTTAGACATCCATTGGATAAAATTCATGACTACAAAAGGTTAAATAGATACGTTGGGTGGCTCACATAGATACGTTGGGTGACGTCAACCCTCAAATTTGAAAGGTGCCTTAGCCTTTCATTTTGAAGGGTAAAAACTATCTAGCACTTCTTGGAAGAAGGGTGAAAATTCATTTTTCCCTTCATTTGAAATGCAGTTTTTTTTCCATACTTCTTCACTGAAGGACAAAAAGAGAACCACTTTTCTTTTTGCATGGTAAATGTTTTATCAGCCTTCACAACATTAAACTAAAAAGTGCAAAAAATCACCATCATCTGAAAATAAGTCCAATAGTAAACTAATAAATTCCAATATTAAACTATTAAGTTCAAAAAATCACCATCATGTGAAAATATATACATCATATATATAAAGAGAACTTTTGATGTACAAAGAGTCTCATGTACAAAAATGATTACAAAAGGTCATATCAAGATGATATTAAAGTACTATACTAGGCTGCAATAAAGACATTTCTTTCTTCATGGTGCCTCAGCTAGAACTTGGGGATGCCTTGCCTTCATATCTTTCCAAACATCAAAGATTAAGTTCCAATCCACTTCTTCTACCTGCTACTGAGGAGTTGAAAGTGAAACAAACATCAACATATCTAAAGTCTTCAATGATAAACAAGACCGATCATTACTTTTAATTCTGTTTTGCTTAGAGAAACCTCTCTCATAGCAAGCAAAGCTTGGTGGTAATACCACCACAATCTGCCATAACTTTCTGAGTGTTGGAAACATTTGTAGCCACTCAATTTTTGAGCTCCATTGCTCCCATGCATCCAACAAACCTTGTGAAGGATATGCCTAAGCAATACTAAGAACAAATCGCTGCAATTCACCTTCACAATGCTTGGATTGGATAACTGGTGTACTCCCATTTCCAAACCTATACTCCTGATAATGTACATGTGGAATCTACATTCATAAGAAAAAGCTTCTAAGCACATGTATTTTTGAGCTATGTGGTACATGATTTGAATTATGCTAATGACACTTGATTTCTCACTATCAGCTAGTAACTCAACATGCTTCTCAATGCACACAGTGTCTTGTCCTTCTGAATGAAAGCTTTGCATTGCTTGGCCTGCTTGTGCGACTCTGAAGCATCATGAATAGCTAATGCTTGCTTTTGGACTATTGTACTACCCCCCATCTACTATACTGAACTTTCTCCATTTTCAAGACCTTCCTCATGCACTTGTACACCTTTTGCAACTATACCCATTTGCTCCAATAGAGGTTGGCATTTATTTTTCTTGGGCCTTCCCATCTACCTAACAATTCATGCATCTCCAATTACTATTGCATCATAAAAGATAGTAAAAATATCTATTATCGTAGACTTATAGCAAAGAAGAGCAGAACAAGAGATTACAGTGTAATTAGAAGGAAACCTCACCTGATAAGAACAGCAAGAAAGAAAAAAACTGTAGCTTAATTATGCTATTCTTGAAGTCTCATATCAGTACTTTTGTAGCTTCAAAAGCACACTAGATGTACCTCAAATCTGTAGCATCCAACAAAAAGTTTACACTATGAATTGCCATTGCATTATGGTTACTCATGTGCATCACATCATTTAGGGTGCAGACAACATATTACAAAGCAAATGGAAAGAGATGAAGAAACTATCCAAACATTCATTTGCAGAAAATTTCTTTCTCACGAGTATCCCAAATCGAGTGAATAAAAAGGACATTGACTTGATGAGAAACCAAAATGAAAGGAAGATGAGGCAATCATCAATGGTGCTTGCCTACACCATAGCAACAAATCTTGATCAGAGCTAATTAATTAGAAAGGATTGAAGCAACAATTACTTCAACTTTGCTAAAACAAACATTCCACAAAACACACAGAAAATCTCGTCTACATCTTACCTTGATAGTAGGCCATTATCTAAGCAAGGCAGAACTAGATTGGCTTTGACAACAACCTTTAGTATGCAAACAATTTTCTTTCCACCAGTAACCACATCTTTCACAAGGGATGGAATCTCCTACATGAAAAATGGCATGAAGCTCATGAGAACAAATACAAACATGGTGAAACTAAAAATATTTCAAGTCGTCCATGTGTCTTGACTATTCACCATGCTTTACCAAAACCTTCTCAAGACTCTCCACGACCACTAGATTTGCTGTCCCCCCCAACTTGCACGAGTAGACCAACACAGAATCCTATTTTGTATGCCCAAACATCTCAACAACTTGTTGATCTCAAAGCTCAGAATGACCCTGCAGTTTTGTTTGGATTCTGGGCATAAGGATGCTTCCCCTCCAACACCTCCAGCTTTCGAGTGCCACTGCCCTTAGTGCCAGGCAGTATCCTACTCAAAGCGTCGCCCCTGCCTCCTCTAGAACACTCAATTAACTTGCATCTCTTCGTATATTAGGGCATAGCATTCTTTGAAGTGTGATACTAGGGATTTTTTGTGGAAACCTGAAGCTGCATCTCTCCTGCCACTGTTGATTTCAGAGAATGCTCATATGATTTATAATCTTGAAGATTAGTCTTTTGATGGGGTCTCTCAGCCACTTATATTGTCTCTGTTGCCCACACATGCAAGATTGGCTTTCAGATCGCTCGGTTGCCGTCAATACCTATTTCATTAATTTTGGACTAGTGCACTGTCCAAATTCGTTTTGTGAGATAATTTTGGATAAAGCATTTCAAAAAAAGAGGCTCTTATAAAACAAAACTTTGAGTCAAAAAGTAAGATTTTAAAAAAGCAAATTAGAAAAAATGACGTGACATGTTATTAAAACTAGAGTACATTAAAAAAAGAGGACTTCATGTTGTTAAAAGAGACAAAAAGTAAGATTTTAAAAAATCAAATTAGAAAAAAAACTAGAGTATATTTAAAAAAACTACATGACACATTTGTACAAGAAGTAGATCATATAACTCAAAGCCATATGGTGTTAAAAAACACCTTCCATTAGCTCAGCCTAGAAGATGTCATCTTTGTCTCTCTTGTCTATTACAACTTTACATTAGAGAACTAAAAAGTCTTTGTGGAACTGTAGTTTCATTTCTTGTCTATTACAGTTAAGTCTATGGAATTAAATTTCACACTTACTTTAAATTTCTATGGAATTAAATTTCCATCACTTGACTATTAAGTCATTAGAGAGAGCATATGTCCTCGAAAGTGCCTACTATGGCATTGGCTTCATGAAAACAAGCAGACTTTAAACTTGTAGGCCATGCGTAACCAGGGCTGGCATTGCAAATCTCCTCACAACTTGTTTCGAATCTTTCGCCGACTTGTAAGCATTCAACAACTCTTCTTTTCTCTCTTGGCTTTCCTCATCTTCACCATTTTTTTTAATACAGCTTCTAGCCACCGCCATATCCTGTACGAAAATTTAACTCGTTCGCATAAGAAGTACGTGATTAAAAGAAGCGAAAAAGAAAGCTAAGGATATTCACCTCTTTTGCTGAGTTCAAATCAAGCAGCCATGTGCGTAACATATCCTCCTCGAATGATTTTCCCTTCATTGGTCCATACAAAAGAGATCTAAGATAGAATTTGAGTTCAGTAAATGAAGTCGGATAGTAACTAGTCATTGTCTTAGAGGGAAAGTGGGAGAAGGAGAGTGAGGGAGTAATAGCGAGAGATGCACAATGAGCTGCCCCTCCTTCAAGAGTGATAGAAAGTGAGGGAAGACATAAAGTAAAAGATGAATACAAGTTAATCAGAAGGACTAGGATGTAAGAAATAAGAGAGTGTTTGTGGAAGGACTATGATGGAAGATTACAAGTGCACTAAGGCACGATGTGTTCACTATGATAAGGATAAGGGTTGGAATAAAGTGAGAGAAGCATTGGAAATGTTCTACTTTAAGTGAGTGGAGACTGTCCAACTGAATAAAATTTTGCAAAGCATTGGGAATGCTGTACTTTAAGTGAGTGGAGCATTGGGAATTGATACTTTGCCATGAAATATATTACAAATATTACATCATCACATATTCATATCAAAATTCTCATCACAGAAGGTTATATTTTCTAATAATCACATCATCACACATTCATATCATAAAATTGTGTGCATGAAATAAATATATAAATATCATGACTAAATGTCACTTAAGTAATAAGTCAAAAATTGGTGTATAATCAACAAAAACTACATCATGATTCATACATTGCAACAAATAGATGTCAACCATAATATTCATGGAGTAAACAACATCATGAGAATATGCTCCTCATGCATATATACAAACACAACATCATACATGCATCACAACTCTTTTGATGCTTCTAGTGGAGACTGTGGCAACTCTTCTGATGCTGCTAATGGAGGCTGTGGTGCTCTAGATGTACACTCAGTCTCTACTTCTTCTATAGTATGTAGTGTTTCGGAAGTAGACTCAGTATCCTCTTCCTTGAATGCAAGCGGAGGTTGTGGCAACTCTTCTGATGCTTCTAGTGGAGGCTGTGGTGCTGTAGGTGTACACTGAGTCTCTACTTCTTCTGTAGTGTGCAGTGCTTTCATAGTATACTCAGTCTCCTCTTTCTTAAATGCAAGCTCAGATATTGCTTTAGTTGCACGTTGTATTCTATTGGCAGCAATTAGGTCTCGAATGATTTCAACCCTAAACAATTGTATATCCTCCTCTGAATATTTGAGCTCCAAAGAGTCTTTCGATGAGATCTGTGGCTTAAGTGAGAAAATTTCATTGAAAATCAACATACAGTTGTAGGCAACTCTCCACCCATAACTATGCCCATCTTCTTGCTCTACTACTAAATGCTTTTGGAAGTCTACCAAGTCTTTGTACTGTCCTATTTCTCTGATAGCAGATACCAACTTCTCAATCGACCTGCTCATCATGACATATTAAAAAAACTTAGTGTGTCTATTACATAAGGTACATAATATAGAAGTAACAATAGATTAATAGAATACTTACGTTTGCACTGAGCCATGAAAGCCTGCAATCGAGTTAACAAATCAACAATAGTTGTCTTCAAGGTCCCAAACCACCAGACTCCAATGTTCCCTACACGAATAATTAACAACCATTATTATTTAATATAATGTTGCCAGTATAAGATGAAAATAAAGGTTGCCATGATACTTACATCTCGTGATATGCCATAAATAGGACTCGCACACCATGTAAATGTAAAGGCTGTAACCATTTACCAACATCGGCTATTGTCTTTCTGCTATCGCTAAGTATAGGAGAAAGGAGGGAATCCAACATATACACACGGTTTTGTACGGCTCTACCAAATCATGAGATAACTATACTGCACCAACAAATAAATGAATATTAGCTTATTAGATTTAATCAAAATATTGAATTATCAAGCAAAGAAAAAGTTTGTATCAAACCTGAGAATGGCCATCATAACGTTGTTATTGACCTCATTTGAAGCTCTAGAGAGGATTGAAATCTCCTCTCCCCCAAATTCAAGATATTGAGGTCTATGTTGAATCATAACCCTAACATTAAAAGAGCTTCCCAATTCTTCCAATGAAGCCATGTTTGTAGAGTTGAGGTCTTCTATCCCCTTTGACTCTTTGACGGCATTCATTTCGCACTCCTCTGAGCCATTATATATTTGCCTTGTGGGAGGGTCCATCATGTCGCCCTTAATGATTGCTCGAATGGTACATGTTATAAATGCATAGAGATGCAAATCCATATATGTTGATAGTGTGGTGTCATTTTGCATCTCAAAAATTCGACCAAGTACCAAAAAGCAATTGTAGCTCACCCTCCATCCACAATTATAGATGTGGCTATTCTCTTGATATGATACCTGACATGTTATATACTCTATTTGTTGTGCCAAGTCACATTGCCACATTACTGTGTCGATAGCACCTACTAACTTTCGAGTTGATCTGCACATCAAAACATATAACAATTATAGTGAATATGTGCATTGCATATCAATCTACATGTCAAGAAGTGACAACAAGTGTAGTCTATACTTACTCTAACACAGTGCCATGGACAGATGTCATTGAGTTGGCAAAGAAGCACTTCTTCGCAAAGATGTCCACGACTACCAGACTCCAATGTGAGCTACATTATCAATAAAGAATAATTACTGTGTTTGAGATAATTCTAGCAATGCAATAGAAAAAACAAGTAGGATTTGATGCTTATTTCTCATAATATGCTGTAAAAATAACTCGTGCGTCATTCATAGGAACGTGCTTCAACCACTTGCAAACATCCTCTATGGTTTCTTCTTTGTTGCTAAGCACTTCCGAAATATGAGGATCGAGCATATATGAAACGATTTGTATTTTTTGCAAAAAATTTGCTATAACATTACTATATTAACAAAAAAAGTATTAGCTTCTTGGGTTTAATCAAAATAAGCAAAGTATAAAGCCAAGGAAAAGGCTGCATCAAACATGAGGATGGTTGTAATGACTTTGACATTAACCTCTTTCTTAGGATTCAAGAGGATTGAAATCTCTTCTTCACCAAATTCAAAAAAATGAGGTTGTTGTCAAATTAACAACATAGCGGTGAATGAACTTCCAACCTGCTCCAATAGATTCATATTTTCATGACTTATCTTATTGAGAGAGTAGTCTACATCATATTCTTCTTCACTTGCTATGTCTTCTACATCCTCCTTCTGCTATAAAAATATAAAAAAGTTATGCGATGTACACATCCCAAATAAAGGCTTAAACAAGCAGATAAGGTTTCATACATGCTTTCATTAGAGTGAGTCTCTCCTCCACTTGGAGCAAAAATTTAAAAAGTAAGGTTTCATACATGCTTTCATTAGAGTGAGTCTCTTCTTCTCTTGGAGGAAAAATTTAAAAAGTTATGAGATTTACACATTTTAAATAAAAATAAAGGTTTAAATAAAAATAGAAGTATAAAGATAGCATGCTTTCATTAGACTCAGTCTCTTCTCCTCTTGGAGGAAAATATAAAAAAGTTATGAGATTTACACATCCTAATTAAAGGCTTAAACAAGCATACAAGTATAAAGATAAGGTTTTATACATGCTGCAATGTAGTCATATTTTCAGGTTGTTTCCCAATGGTAGTAATTAGACGCTGAATACTCTCAGCCCAAAATGCTAGCAGATCGGCTTCTATATATGATTCCATTTTGACTGGTAACTCCAAATCAAAAATCTCTCTAAGAAACAACATGCAGTTTTAGGCAACTCTCCACCCACAGTTGTGCCCATCTTTTGGCTCCACTGGCAGATGTCGTTTGAATTCTACTTGATCTTGTTGCTCCGTGGTTGTTCTGACAGCAGATACTAGCTGATATGCAGCACTGTCCATCATGACATATTAAATATATTAATATGTCATGATCATAAGATACAAAATAAGAAAGTATCAAAAATATTAAGAGAATAATTACCTTGGGGAGTTGGCATGATAGCCTTCCATTGAATTCATAAACCACAAACGGTTGAGTTCAAGGTCCCAGACGATCAGACTCCAATGTGAGCTACACGACCAGAATAAAAATGATTATTGTTTTACACAAACTTGCCAAAGAAATAGTAAAAATAAGGTTAGAGTTGATACTTACGCCTCATGATAAGGCATTAAGATGACTCGCACCCCATCTAAATTCAAAGGGCTTAACCAGGTACAAACATCTTCTATAGTCTTTTGAGGAGAGCTAAGAATAGAAGAAAGGAGAGCATCGAGCATGTAGACATGATGCTGCACTGCACTAGGAAGCTGAGAAATAACTACACTAGGAAACTGATATATAACTACACTGTGAATAAATAAACAAATGTTAGCTCATTGAAGTAGCAACAAATAAACAAATGTTACCTGAGAATGGTCAAGATAACATTGTCATTAACCTCTTTTAAAGGATAGGAGAGGATTGAAACCTCCTCTCTACCATAATACTAAGGTTCTCGTTTCAAAACGATCCTAACTTCAAATGAGCTCTCCATTTTATCCAATGCAGCTAAATTTGTAGAATGGGTCTCTGTCATAGCTTGTATTCTATGTTTGGGGTCATTCTACTTTTCCATGGTGTCTTTAAAGCTCTTGTGCTCATGGGATTCTTCAATCAAATTTAGAGGTGGTTGCATTGTTGAAGTAGAAGGGAGTGCCTCCATATTGACTTCATCCATTTCTTCTCCCTCTATTGCCTGTAAATAAATATGAGAGATTAGATTCATTATCTTTAAATTTAAATCTCATTTAAAAAATTGTGTTTAGTTGAGAAATAGAGAGTCCATACCGCTAAGTATTGTCGTACTGGCCTTTTTTCATAACCCTGCGAGCCATAATTATCAAAGAAGGCATCATCATGTTTGTCTTCATCCACCAACCTCTCTTTGAACGGGTCATGTAAGTCCATCTTTTCATCATCATCAACTGGGACATTATGATCTTCAAGGTAATCATCCATGTCATCGGTGTCCTTGTGGTCTATCTCTTTTTCATAGCCTGTGGTTAGATCTGCTTGAAGCTGAAAATAAGCCATGAAATGCTTATTTTCAATAATATTTGTGGAGTTGCCTTTTCTGAGGAGATCCTTAAATAAATATCCCATCCTGCACAAGGTGACCTCCCAACTTGCCGGTAGCAAATTCTCCATCATGGTAAGCAAGAGACTCCCACTTTTTGCAGGACTTCCATAGTTGTTTTTTTGATAATGTATGGACCTGGGAATATATTGCTCTTCTAGCATCAGTCTCAAATTATTTGAATTCTCTCTTATGTTCTTTTGTAAGGAGTGATTAGGGTTGGGACTCCGCATACACAAAAAGAATGATTCAAGAGATTGAATCGCTATGCCACATTCTCTCTTGCCTCTCTTTGCTGCATAAACACCACTATAGATCTTCAAATCTAATGAATATGCTCGCTCTAGAGTAACCTGCATGGCTTCTTTGTCTTTTTTATCAACAAAAATGACAATGTTGCAAATTGCCACTTTGCTAATGGTGGTATATACTATTCTATCAATGAAGTTATGGATATCATCACTAGAAACTTCATTGATAAAGAATAGTTATGGCTTATCCCATGCTGACTCATTCTTGAAGAAGTCATCTTCTGAGACTCCCCTGAAGTTTACAAGCTTTCCAGACTCTGCCGTAACCTCTACATTGAATTGAAAGCTTTGGTGCATATCTGTCAGCATCCTTATCTCGTTGATTAATCTTTCCACATATGCAACCACCTGTTGTGGGATTTCTTTTCTCATATAAGAGGTTACTATTTCTGACCCATCTTCATCCTTTTTAATCCACCTGTTTGCCCATAGCTTTAACTTGGGTGTTGATAAAGAAGCTATATGCTTCACCACATTATAGTCAATGTTACAATGAGTAAGTGAAATTTGTTTCTCTGATAGCGAATACTTAATGGCACTATGCACTGCATCACGCCTCACCTGTACATTGATGCATTCTTCCATGCAGTGGTCTTTGTCTTTTTTTCCAAAAAACCATTCTTTCTTTAAAATTTTTTATGCTACCATGGATGCATACTTGTCAGGTAAGTACTTTATAGGCCTCCACATCCTTGCTGTCAACTCCTTCTTAGCCATTACCTTTGACTTTCCGGAGATAAATAAAGGAGCTTCATAGGTCAACTGTCCACGCTCACAAGCAATGCACGTTTCAAGCATCTCATTGAACACTTCAACAGGACAAAATATGATAGAAGTGTAGTCGGCATATCTGTCCCTCACCACCTTGAGGCTTGTCATACTTTCTTCTTGCTCTTGAGTTCCCCTAGGCACAATTGCACTCAAAGAAGTATAGAAGTTCGTGAGTGTGTCGGCGTCTGCTTTTGTGACCTTTCGCTTCAAATCACGATTTGGAGAACCAAATGTTGTCCATATAACCCTTGCCTTCTGTAAGACCTCTGATGTTGAGGATATCTTACGCTTTCCATGGACATAATGATTAAGTCTTTCGAACTCAATCAAATACTTGATCTCATGCTTGAATATACAGATTGTTGTAGGATAATAATGGAATGAACTTATCTTTGCAAATTGTTATGGAGTGAGTCTTTTGACCTCCTTTGCTTCCCTTGCGATCTGATTACAAGCATAAGCCCAATGTTGACCATCAATAGGCTGGAATCTGCAATGAAGAAGGAATTCCTTCTTTGCTTCCTTTAGCATATTCTCACCTTGTGCCTCTTCACCTTGTTCATGTGGAATATTTTTAAGAGTGTCTTTGAAGAATCGACTGAAGGTTTCGAAGTGTGTAGGCCCTGTAAATGTTATTTGATCCTAAAAACTATTTTTGGTTGGACAAAACATTATTGGGTGCAAGACCACATTGCTTGCCATAGGTTTCTTACCATCTCAAAGCCTCATATATTTGGAGTATATTTGCATTGCGTAGGATATATCAAGGCTTCAGCTATTAGTAAAGAGAGCTGCAGCTTCCACATCTTTGGCATTCACAAACCACATCCTTTGACCCCTGAGATATCCCACATCATCATTTGTAACTGCTTCATTAAGATGCAGATTAAGATTTTTGATTGATGTGAGTTCATCCTGATCATCTTCAACCTTGGGCTCTAAATCTTCTTCATCTTTCTCTTCTTTTAACCATTTTTCATCCACATTATCTCTCTCTACAGTGGGACAATGTCTTTTTTTACTGCTTGGAACCGTGGCTCTTGCAATACTAGCCTTTTGCATTTCACGTCGTGGTTTGCTAGCAAGAGCTTCTAACATAACTGCAGTGGATCGACCTTGATCTTCTTCAAATTTTTTTAATTCCCGTGCACTCAAGGCTTGTGTTTCATCATCCTTAGTTACATCCACCATTTCTTGCTCTAGAAGTTTGCGCTCATATTCTACACGTTTGTGACAGTGTGCCTGTTTCTTGTCCCTGCATCGAAGTCTGAGCTTTTTGATCTTCTTCATGTGAAGATCCTTGAATATGAGGAGCATATTGTGCATCCTAAAAGTACTCAAACATTATCTTTGCATGCATCCTTTTTGCCACCATACTAGGAAATTGCTCCCAAGTATATGAAAGAGTCTCCAATGCACTTTGCAACGCTGGAAACTTTGATGGTTGAGGAGAAGGCATCACAAAGGTCTTTGAGTCTCTCCTTGACACAATAATATGAATACCTCCAACTTCAGGATCTGAACTCTTTGTAAAAATATCCACAAAGGTCTCTTTTGGCTCTATCATTATGCCTACCACAAGGCTTGAAGTCATATCTTTTTTGAAGAAAGTAGCATCCCATGGATCTTCAACACTATTGAACTCCCTTTTTGACATAAGTAGAAAGAGTCTCTTTTCCTTTTGATGAAGAAACCAAGCTCTTTTGCCCATGTGATATCGAGTCCATCTACCAAAGCCATTGGGGCTATATTCCTTTCCTTTGAAATTCAAAGTGACATCAGAAACCCATTCTCTGATCTCAGAGTCATTTAGGATAGCCACCACATTAGTTGATTGCTCCATAATCCTACAAGAAAAGATAATGAAGAATTTAGATACATACAAGTAAAGTACAATATACAACCCTTGATACAATAAATGTGGGAAATAGCCCAAAAGGCTTTACAAGGCTTCATATGGCAATAAATGTGGGAAATAGCCTAGAAGGCTTTACAAGGCTTAAATATTTGTACAAATGTAAAAAAATTACCCAATAAAGCTTTACAGTAATATAAAATGTCATCTAGTGATAAAGCTTCAATCTTCGTGAAGACATGTAATCTGTCCATCCATTGATTTGCCCTCTAGTCATAAAGCTTCAATCTTCGTGATGACATGTAATCTGTCCATCCATTGATATCTATGCACTGATACCCAACTGATGCAATCTACCCACTAAAAACTATTCCATTGATATCCATTATGTAGCCCACATGATATCCACTTATGCATCCCACTGATACTCGTTAAATAGTGAATGGTTGGGATGGTCGGGTTTATTACAAGGCGCTTCATATGACAATAAATGTAAAAAATAGCATAGAAGGCTTTACAAGGTTTTTTATGACAATAAAGAAGCTTAAATATTTATACAAATGCAATAAAAATAACCAATAATCATCAAGCTCCAATATGTCCCATGACATGTAATCTGTCCATTGATATATGTAATCTATCCACTGATATTTGCTCATGCAATCTGCCCACTGATAAACTTCTTGGTAAATGGTAAAAGGTCTTATTTAATAGCATGTTATGAGTGTTAAACCGCATGTGAGCAAAGGGACTGACAATGATTAGGAACTAGTTAGAAAAATTTGAGCATGGCTTCGATTGGCAACTTGGAGAATTGTCTCTCCTCTAAGGCAATCTAATCTATGCTAAACTATGCTAAACCAATCGTCGAAGCGAAGAAAAGCAATAAATAATTTCTTTTTCTGTGTTCATTTTAATGTGCTGGGGTTTAAGAGGCTTAAATATGCAAAAGAAGGGGTTTTGATGTAGAGGCTAAACCTGCATGTGAGATAAATGAAGAACAAGTATCTAAAGAAAAGTTAACATTTTTCAATTTAAAAGATGAATATATATAAAAATATTATCTCACCTTCAAAACAAACCATAAATTCACTCTTTTATAAATTTTTAAAAGTATAATATACTCATAATATAAAACATGTAAATATATAAAACTCTCTTTACTTTCTCTCTCTCTCTCTCTCTCTCTCGACTCCTAAATCTCTCTGTAGCCATAGTCAAGACACCTCATTCTCTCTCTTAATCTCTCTCTCTCTCTCTCTTTGACAACTCTTATGTGTTTCCCTCTCTGTCCTCATCCCACTCATTCTCTCTCTTAGTTTATCTCAACTCTCTCTTTCTCTCCCTCCCATGGCAGCTAAGATTTTTCATTCTCTCTCTTTATCTCTCTCTCTCTCCCTAGGATTTGTAATTATTTCTCTCTCTCTCTCTCTCTCCATCTCTCTCTCTCTCTCTCTCTCTCTCTCTCTCTCTCCCTCTCCTCTCTCTCTCTTACCCTCTCTTCCTCCCTACCTCTATCCTCTTGGCCGCTAGGATTTGTCATTCTTTCCTCTCTATGTCTCTCTCTCTCTCTCTCAATTCTCTCTCTTATTGTCTCCTCAGCCTTCCTCCGGCCACGACCGTGAGAAGTCTCTCTCTTCTCTCTCTCTCTCCCTCCCCTCTCTCTCCTCTCTTTCTCTCTCCCTAAGTCTCCCTCCTCTCTTCTCTCTCTCTCTCTCCCTCTCTCCCCTACTCTGTCCCTCCCTCTAGCATAGAAGTTTCATTCCTCCCTCTCTCTCCTCTCTCTCTCTCTCTCTCTCTCTCTCTCTCTCTCTCTCTCTCTCTCTCTCTCTCTCTCTCTCTCTCTCTTTCTCTCTTCCTAGTCTCCTCTTCTCTTCTCTCTCTCTCTCCCTCTCCCTCCCTCTCTTTCTTTCCCTCCCTACTCTTCTAGCAGAGCAGTTTCATTCCTCTCTCTCCCTCTCTCTCTTTCTCTCTCTCTCTCTCCCTCTCTCTTTCTCTCTCCCTAAGTCTCCCTCTCTCTTCTCTCTCTCTCTCCCTCTCCCTCCCTCTCTTTCTTTCCTCCCTACTCTTCTCTCTCATTGCTGCGAGGAGACTCTCTTCTCTCTCTCCCTCTCTCAGCTCTCTCTTTCTTTCCCTCCCTACTCTTCTCTCTCATTTAAGGAGCCCCTCTTCTCTCTCTTAATCTCTTGTCTCTCTCCCTCTCTCTTTCTCTCCCTCCTACTCTTCTCTCTCATTTCTCATTCTCTCTCTCCCTCTCTCTCTTTCTCTCCCTTCCTCCTCTTCTCTCTCTTAATCTCTTGTCTCTCTCCCTCCCTACTCTTCTCTCTCATTTCTCATTCTCTCTCTCGCTTTGGCGGCCACGGCCCCGAAGAGCCCCTCTTCTCTCTCTTAATTTCTCTCTTTTCCTCTCTCCTCTCGCTACGTTTCATTCTGATAAACATCTCTCTCTCTCCCTCTCTCTCCCTCTCTCTCTTTCTCTCTCTTTCCCTCTCTCTCTTTCCCCTCTCTCTCTCTTTCTCTCTCTCTCTATCTCTCTCTTTCTCTCTCTCTCTCCCTCTCTCTCCCTACTCTCTCCCTCCCTCAAGTAGCCATGGCCGCCAGGAGACCCTCTTCTCTCTCTTAATCTCTCTCCCCCTCGCCCCTCTTCTCTCTCTTAATTTCTCTCTTTCCCCCTCTCCTCTCTCCTCTCTCTTTCTCTCCCTCCCTATTCTCTCATTTCTCAAATTTACAAACTCAAATTTAAATAAAAACTAATTAAAATAGAAGTCAAAAACTCAAATAAGAAACTAATTTAAAAGAATTGTAATGCCTTCTAAAAGACCCCCCTCCTCAAAAACTTTAACAATAAACTAATTGAAAAAGAATTGTAAGTAAAGAAAAAGAATTACAAGACGAATTTTAAAAAATAGAACTCAAAAACTTTAACAAGAAACTAATTGAAAAAGAATTGTAAGTAAAGAAAAAGAATTACAAGATGAATGAAAAAGAATGCAAGTACCTAGAAAAAGAATGCAAGTACCTAGAAAAAGTGAAAAAGTAAGGCTTCGCTTATCCTTTCTCTTCCGCTCTTGGTTGCTTCAATGAAATGAGGAAAGAGTTAGAATGAATGAATGGAAAGAAAAGTATATATAAGAAAACTAGCCTACTCCTCCTACGCATAAATTTGAATTTTTAAAAAAGAGAGGGAAATTTGAATTCAAATTTGTGTTCAACATTCTTTTCATACTTTCTTCTCGTACGTTCCTTTTGAATTCAAATTTGTGTTCAACATTCTTCTTGATACTTTCTTCAACATTCTTCTTGATACTTTCTTCTCATAAGTCCCTTTCATTCTTCTCGTAAGTCAAATCTTATTTGTCGCTCTTGCTCGTGATAGTAAGTCAAATCTTATTTGTCACTCTGGCTTGTGATAGTAATCTTATTTGAGCAAGAATCTTATTCATCCCTTGACCCCCTGCCCTCCCCTCCCCTCCCCTCCCCTCCCTCCACTGCCAAAACCCCTCCCCCCCTCTGCCCCCCCTCGACCCCTCCCCCCCCTCTCCTCCCCTCACGCTCCCCCCCTCCCCTTCCCCCTCTGCCCCCCCTTCCCCTTGACGGCTCTTCCCCTTGACGGCCCTCCCCCCGCCCTCCCCTCCCCTCCCCTCCCCTCCCTCTGTCACCAAAACCCCTCCCCCCCTCTGCCCCCCTCGACCCCTCCCCCCTCCCCTCCTGCCCCCCTTCCCTTGGAAGGGAGCGCCAACCCCCCCTTTTCCCCCCTCGCCAACCCCCGCCCCCCCTTCCCCCCCTCCCGCTAGCCCCTCGCCCCCCTCCCACCCCCTTCCCCCTCCCCCCCCTCCCACCCCTGCCAGCCCCCCTCCACACGGCTGGCGGTTGTGGCCATGGCCGCCAGCCCCCCCTTCCCCCCCGCCCCTGTCCCACCCCCTTCCCCCTCCACCCCCCTTCCCCAGGGCTGGCGGCCATGGCCACCAGCCCCCCCTCCCCCCTTTGCCCCCCCGACCCCCGTCCCACCCCCTTCCCCCTCCACCCCCCCTTCCCCAGGGCTGGCGGCCGTGGTCGCCAGCCCCCCTCCCTCCCCCCCACCCTCCCCCCTTCCCCCTCGCCAGCCCCCGCCGTCCCACCCCCTTCCCCCCGCCCCCCTCCCCCCTTCCCTCGGGCTGGCGGCCACGGCCACCAGCCCCCCCTCCCCCCTTTCCCCGCCCCTGCCCCCATCCGACCCCCTTCCCCCTCCACCCCCCCTTCCCCCCTGCCCCCGTCCCACCCCCTTCCCTCTCCACCCCCCCTTCCCCCCTTCTCGCGGCTGCCAGCCCCCCCTCCCCCCTTTCCCCCCGCCCCTGTCCCACCCCCTTCCCCCTCCACCCCCCCTTCCCCAGGGTTGGCGGCCGTGGCCCCCCTCCCCCCGCCCTCCCCCCTTCCCCCCCCGCTAGCCCCCACCATCCCACCCCCTTCCTCCCCCCTTCCCCCCCTTCCTCCCCCCTCCCCCCTTCCCCCGACTGGTGGCCGCGGCCGCCAGCCCCCCTTTCCCCTTTTCCCCGCCCCCGCCCCCATCCGACCCCCTTCCCCAAGGCTGGCGGTCGTGGCCGCTAGCCCCCCCCCCCTCCCCTCTTTCCCCCCCCTTCCCCAGGGTTGGCGGCCGCGGCCGCCAGCCCCCCCCTCCCCCTGCCCCCGTCCCACCCCCTTCCTCCCCCCTTCCCCCCCGCCCCCCTCCCCCCTCCTCCGGGCTGGCGGCCATAGCCGCCAGCCTCCCCTCTCCCCCTTTCGCCCCCCCTGCCCCTATCCCACCCCCTTTCCCCTCCACCCCCCCTTCCCCATGGCTGGTGGCCCCCCCTCCCCCCCTGCCCTCCTCCCCCCTTCCCTCGGGCTGCCGCCAGCCCCCCCTCTTCCCCCTTTTGCCCCCCCGCCCCCATCCCACCCCCTTCCCCCTCCACCCCCCCTTCCCCAGGGCTAGCGGCCATGACTGCCAGCCCCCCCCCTCCCCCCTTTCCCCCCCCCCCCGCCCCCGTCCCACCCCCTTACCCCTCCACCCCCTGTCCCCAGGGCTGGCGGCCGTGGCCGCCAGCCCCCCCCTCCCCCCCTGCCCCTCTCCCCCTTCCCTCGGGCTGGCGGCCGCCACCCCCCCGCTCCCCCCTTCCCCCCCTGCCAGCCCCCTA